>NC_059291.1:23103652-23108652 GCF_017591435.1 Portunus trituberculatus
GGTTGTTTCACCAATCCAGGGTCACTAAGGCCAGCATGTTGTAGTGTAGTTTATTCAGTAATATTTCAACCTGTAGAGAGTCACACAAATAATGCCCAATACAATATAGCGCAATGAGCCCTATGAATAGATATGGATAGAAAACACAACACCGGCACTTATAACTCCATGCTGGCAGGCTGCTGTTCAAATACTGGCCCCAGCTGAGCCGCCCGGTCATGGAACATCTTACAATTTCCAATCTTACAATTATCAAAAAATACAAATAATAATAAAAATAAAATGAACACAATCATTTCCACAAAATCATAAATCAGAAATATAACATTCACACAATAAAAAAAAAAAATAAAAAATAAATAAATAAATAAATAAATAAATAAATAAATAAATATATATATATATATATATATATATATATATATATATATATATATATATATATATATATATATATATATATATATATATATATATATATATATATATATATATATATATATATATATATATATATATATATATATATATATATATATATATATATATATATATATATATATATATATATATATATATATATATATATATATATATATATATATATATATATATATATATATATATATATATATATATATATATATATATATATATATATATATATATATATATATATATATATATATATATATATATATATATATATATATATATATATATATATATATATATATATATATATATATATATATATATATATATATATATATATATATATATATATATATATATATATATATATATATATATATATATATATATATATAATATATATATATATATATATATATATATATATATATATATATATATATATATATATATATATATTATAATATATATATTATATATATTCTAAAATCAAATTAAGTGATGCATGTGATATATGCGACAACTTGGTACTGTACCAACAGGAAGATATTCTGCTGATGTAACTAAAATTGATAGTTATGGTAAGAAATTATTTATTGGAAGCATGTAAAAATAATATGGTTTTGTGTTTAATGGAAGAGTAGGAGAGGACAATATGATTGGTAAGGAAACTACTGTATTTAATATACTGTTCTGGATTACGTTATTGGATCACCATTCCTTCTGACTGCTGCTCAAAACTTGAAGGTGTTGGAGTTTGATCCACTTTTTTCGGATGTGCATTGTGGTACATCACTAAGCATTAAAAATAGTAGCGATTTTATGGAGCAAGAGTGCTGGAGTGGTGAAAGGTATCACAAACGACTAACGGGAAAGAAGTGTTACCATATAGTAAGCAAATCAGGACACTGGGATCAACATAAAGCTGATGATTATGTTAGTAATACAAACCAGGAGTTGGTGACATACGTACGTGATTGAGAATGCAGATCTTAAAGTCTGTTTCGGAATTGAATTCTGATCTGAAGAAAATATTAAATGAAATACAAACAAAAAATGGAAAAGAGTTAAAACTAAAGAGAAAATCTCATTTCTAAGTTACGGACGGTCAAATCTAAAGATTCCAGACTTTATTGGAAAATTTTGCATTGGACACAAATGAAGTCTGATATTCCAGTTCTTATCACTGAATTTATGAGCCATTTCTAAGCGACTGGCACAAGAAGGTGTTACTGAAAAATTCCCAACTGCCATGAATAGTGACATTGATGGTAACAGTGTGTTCAATAGGGAAATCACATGAAGAGGAAGACATTAAGAAATGTACACAAAAATTTAAGAAAAAAGAACTGCTTCAATTGACAATATCATTAGTGTATACATTAAGAACACCAAGCACATGTTATGTCCACTTTATGCTGAGCTTTTGAACCAAATCTTACAAACAGGAAACATCCCACGAGACTGGCTAACTGGAATAATTGTACCTATTTATAAGAACACAGGAGACACTCACGATGTAAACAGTTACTTTGTTGAGTTGTTTAGGAAAGTTGTTTTACAACAATACTAAATTGAAGAGTGACGGAATTTTGTGATAGCAGTTATGTTCTAAATGAAATGCAGACTGGTTTTAGGCAGGGATATTGCACTGCTCATCATGTATTTGTAATGAAAGGCCTATTTGATTGATTTCAGTACAAGAAGAAAAAGCTTTACTGTTTATATGCAGACTATAGGAAAGCATTTCACCTTGTATGGAGAGATGCACTGGGCTAAAACTACTCAAGGTAGGAGATAATGGTAAAATTATCACTTATAACAAAGACATCTACAGTAATGTGGAATTTTGCATTTCTGTTAATCAAGAACTTTCAGATTGCTTGATCAGTTACACTAGAGTTACACAAGGAGAAAATTTATCACTACTATTGTTCTCTTTATATGTGTGAATGATCACCTGCTAAAAAAAAAAACATTCTTTATTATGTCAGTATTGGAAATGAATGGGTTGGTGATATGCTGAAGATTCTTGTGTCAATTAAAATATGCAGATGATACCGTCATATTAGTTGAGAGTGATACAGGTTTATGTAATGCACTGAAAGCAATGGAAACCTATCGTGATCAATGGAAGCTGGATAGCAGCTGTAAAAACACTAGAATGACTTTATTTTCAATGATCAAGAAGAAATTTCAACTTGATCAATATAAGTGTTTACGATAGGTGTTATGATGAACTATAATGGGTATTTTAAAACATGTCAGGAACAACTTGGTCAGCAAGGAAGAAGAGCAATGTACAGCAAAATGTCGAAAATTAGATCTACCAATAATTGATCTGCAACTGGAGCTGTTTGGTGCAATGGTGCTACCTGTTATAACGGATGGTTGTGAGGTTTGGGGCTTCAAAGGTATCAAGGACAAGAAAATGTACACGTAACCTTTGTCAAACACTGATGACTTAATGTCCGCAAAACAACATGTATATGGTGAGTTAGGCAATTATCCTGTAAGTGTTCACATAAAAACAAGAACGTTGAATTATTGCCTATTGGACTAGATCACTAACTGGTAAACATAGCAAACTTGGTTACAGAGCCTGATGTATCAGTGTCCTTTTAATTAAACTGTATGCTGAAAATACTTATAAGTCACCATGGTTACATTATATAAGAACACTTACGTTTCATTTAAAGATTGCTTTGTTTTTCAAAGATATCTAAGGAAATTACCCAAGTCTCATAGGATTAGCATTAGTAGATGAAGAACTAGTAATCATCGATTACCAATTGTAACCAACGGGTAGGAGGTATACTAGATGCCCAAGAGAGGACAGGATTTGTAATAAGTGTAATAATAATGTAATAGGGGACGAGTTCCATGTTTTGCTTGAATGTAATAACAACGATATACAAGAACTCATGACAAACTACTTACCCATAATTACAGAAATAATCCAACCCGGTATAAATTTGTAGAATTATTACAAAGTGACAGATACACGATACAACACAAGTTAACGATATTTGTTTTGTTAAGTATTATGTGTAAAGAGACACAATGGGTAAATTTATAATGTATACTGTGTATGGAAACTGTCCTCCATACTTTATTAAAAAGCCTGACCATAATAATAAAAAGTTCAAGTCTGTGTGTGTGTGTGTGTGTGTGTGTGTGTGTGTGTGTGTGTGTGTGTGTGTGTGTGTGTGTGTGTGTTCACTGTTTGATCTGCTGCAGTCTCTGACGAGACAGCCAGACGTTACCCTACGGAACGAGCTCAGAGCTCATTATTTCCGATCTTCGGACAGGCCTGAGACCAGGCACACACCACACACCGGGACAACAAGGTCACAACTCCTCGATTCACATCCCGTACCTACTCACTGCTAGGTGAACAGGGCTACACGTGAAAGGAGACATACCCAAATATCTCCACCCGGCCGGGGAATCGAACCCCGGTCCTCTGGCTTGTGAAGCCAGCGCTCTAAACACTGAGCTACCGGCCGTGTGTGTGTGTGTGTGTGTGTGTGTGTGTGTGTGTGTGTGTGTGTGTGTGTGTGTGTGTGTGTGTGTGTGTGTGTGTGTGTGTGTGTGTGTGTCAATCAACAAGCCAGACAATCATTTACGTAGTCCCTTTATTTTGTCCCTGTCTCTGTCTGTCATAGAGTGAGCGAGGGCGGCGGTTGAGCCGTCATCTTCTTATTTCAACACACTTTGACAAACTGGTCCGAAGAAAACATTTAAATTCATATCAAAGTAATAGAAATAAAACGAGGAAGATAGAGCAATGGGTCGCATCTACAGCACTCTGAAAGTCTCTGCCCACCTGGAGGTGGTGGGCCGGTGTGGTGGCGCCGACCGCCTCACCCTCTGTCTGCCCAGCAGCAAGGGGAAGGGAGGCCGGCGCCTGCTGGGGGCCTTCAGCTTCCCCAGCGCGGTGGACGGGCAGGCCAGCACATGTCTGCCCAGAAGATCTTGGTGCCCGTTGGCAGGGTAGCCAAGAAGGATGGGGCCACGCCCGTCAGGGTGGACATCCTGGCGGGGAGTGCCTCGTGGCCCGCCGTGAGATCCCGCTCGCTGACCTGCGGGTGGGTCTCAAGGCAAACACAATCGGGCGCCGTTCTGCACTCTTCTTCAGCCTCAAGGCAGGCCAGGCTGAAGAAGTCGCAGTGTATTACAGCAGAAGGCTCCTCAGCGAACCAAGCCCATCCCAGGAGGACAAGCAGGAACGAATGAAAACCGAGCAGCACATCAGCCTATCCCCTGAGGGCGACGAGACAACCACCAGCCTGGACCACCAGGCTGGTGAAATCAAGCCAAGCCTGCCCCCATATGCCGTTTACACAAGCCCCAGCAAGACCGCAGCCGAGGTCACGTACTGTGTCCTCACCCCCCAGGTCACGGTCATTTACCCTCTGCATGGCCAAAGGTGGGCCGCTCCCAGGCCCAGCCCTACCAGGAAAGGGGACATGCTACTCAGGCTGACGAGACCGTGGACAGCCTGACCCCCGAGGTCGTACACCGTGACCTCGGGGATGGCCAGAAGTGGGTCGCCCCAGGCC
>NC_059291.1:23113652-23121443 GCF_017591435.1 Portunus trituberculatus
ATAATAATAAAAATTTAATAATAGTAATATAATAATAATAATAATAATAGCAATGATAATAATAAAGATAATAATAAAAATAATAAAAATAATAATAATAATAATAATAATAATAATAATAATAATAATAATAATAATAATAATAATGATAATAATAGTAATAATGATAATAAAAATGATAATGATAATAATATTAATAATAATATTATTAATAATAACAATAATATATACGTAAAAACATTACAAGTGACTAATGGCCTGTTAGATAATATTTGATATTTTAAAAGTGTGTTTTTTTAAATCGTTGTTTAAAAGAATGCAATGTTCTTGCACTTTATATATTGTGAGGTATAGCATTCCATGTTTTATTGGCTAGGAAGGATAATGAATGTTGGTAAATTGTGAGGCTCTGGATCGGAATGAGAAGATTATCACGGGTGCGGGTCATATAGTTATGTTGGTAATGTAGTATTGTATTGTCATTACTCTGAATACATTTATATATGTAACTAGCAATTTGTAGTTCGTTTATATCAAATAATTGGAATATATTGTGTTCTTTAAAAGAGGTTGGGTATGGGCGAAATAATCACTATTAGTTATAATGCGGATTATTTTCTTTTGTAATCTAAATAATGGTAATAGGTGTGTGGGATAAGTTGAACACCATATTGGAGTGCAATATTGCAAGTGTGGCATTATCTGGGCATAATAAAGAGTTTTCAATACTTTATTTGCCATAAAGTCTTTATTCTAATTAGAAAAGATACAATTCTAGATCGTTTTAGAATTCAATTTGAAATGGGGTTTTGAAATGTTAAACTGTCACCTATGGTTATGCCTAAAATAGTGTGTGTAGTAGTTTTTGCAACAGATTTAGTATCATAAATTAAAGGCGGAAGATTTTCAATAGTTTTGTTAGTAAATACTATCATGTAAAATGTTTGATTTAGATTTAGAGTTCATCTGTTGCTGAGGCACCATATATGTAGATTTTTTAGATCGATGTTTGCCGTATGTATTAGATTTATTATGTTTTCCCCAGTAATGTATAGAGTTGAGTCATCAGCAAACAGTATTGTTTTCAAATTCAAGAATATATTTTGGATATCATTTATGTAAATAAGGAATAATATAGGGCCTAATACACTCCCTGTGGTACTCCGTGTTGTATTACTTTTGGAGTAGATACTTGGTTAGATAGTTTAATGGGTTGAGTTCTATGTGTTAAACAGTCAGTAAACCAGTCAAGAACTATTCCCCGGATGCCATAATATTGTAACTTTTTCAACAGAATATCATGCTTTACTGTATCAAATGCTTTTGTGAAGTCTATGAAAATACTCAAAAAAGAATGCTTTGAATCTAGTGACGGGTAATTTTTCTTTTCAACTTTTGAGTGCGTCAAAAGTACTTAACCCACTTCTAAATCCAAACTGACTTGGGTTTAATATTTCTTTAGTTTCTAGATATTGTACAACAAAAGTTTTCATTAATTTTTCAAAGATTTTACAATAGATATTCAATAAAGATATTGGAAGATAATTACTTAATTCAGTTGTAGGTCCTTTTTTATGTATAGTAATTACAGTGGCATGCTTCAATGATTGCGGGAATTTACCATTTCTAATAGATTGATTGAATAATGATCAAATAAATTGTTGTAGATATTTATATCAAAATATTTAGAGATGCAATCAAAGTCATTATGGCCACATATCTGATTGATCATTTCCATGGTAACGTCTGTTTCATTATTCATATTGATGTTATCATTAAACATGGTGTTGTACAAGTGTGTCATAAAAATAAATAAAGAAAAAAGTGTAAGTTGGTAGAGTGGCAAGAGATCATCAGCCACACCGGGTGAGTAGTGTAAATGCCATTGTAATATATGATATAATAATTCAATGAGCTGTGTTACACTAGCGGTGGAAGTATTGTAGTAGTAGTAGTAGTAGTAGTAGTAGTAGTAGTAGTAGTAGTAGTAGTAGTAGTAATATCAATATTATTATTACAACAATTAACAACAATAATAATAATAACAATAATGATAACAATATTAACAATAATAATAATAATGATGGTACTATCACTATTACTACTTCTATTGCTACTACTAATAATAATGATAAAAACAACAGCAGTGAAATATAATAGTAGTAGTAGTAGTATATATCAACAATAACAACAATAATAGCATCGATACTTAAATAAGTTTCAATATATTTTAGTTGTATTGGGTTTGTGTTTCATATCAGATGGATAGTATAATGATAATATATTAATAATAATAATAATAATATTAAATAATAATAATAATAATGATATTAATAATAACATTAATAGTAAGAAGAAGAAGAAGAATAGTAAGAATGATATCAATAATAACGACAACAGTGATAATATAATAGTAGTAGTAATAGAGATCAACAATAATACTAATACCAATGCTAATAATAGCAATAACAACAATAACAATAATAATAACAGCAATACTTAAATAAGTTACAATATATAATAGTTGTAGTGGGTTTGTGTTTCATATCAGAGGGATAGTATAAAATATAATAATAATAATAATAATAATAATAATAATAATAATAATAATAATAATAATAATAATAATAATAATAATAATAATAATAATAATAATAATAATAATAATAATAATAATAATAATAAATAATAATAATAATAATAATAATAATAATAATAGTAATAATAATAGTAGTAATAGTAGTAGTAGTAGTAGTAGTAGTAGTAGTAGTAATAAATAATAATAGTAATAATAATAATAATATAGTAGCAGTATAGTAGAAATAGTAGTCGTTGATGTTGTGGTAATAATTGTTATAATAATAGTAGTAGTAGTAGTAACAGTAGTAGTTGTAATGTACTGTATTTTATATATACTTTTGTTATATTTCTAGTAATAGAAATATACATTAGTATATTAAATAGAGAAAGTAATATGCTGGCTCTCTAAAAGTGTAAAAGTGCCAAAACCGTCAGCCAAAGAAAGGGGAGCAAATGCCTCGATACCTCCATCTTAAAAGAAGACAAGTCGTAGGAATTTGGAAATACAGATGCAGGGAGGGAGTTCCAGAATTTACCAGTGATAGGGATGAATGATTGAGAGTACTGGTTAACTCTTGCATTAGAGAGTTGGACAGAATAGGGATGAGAGGAAGAAGAAAGCCTTGTGCAGCGAAGCCGCAGGAGAAGGGGAGGCATGCAGTTAGCAAGATCAGTAGAGTAGTTAGCATGAAAATAGCGATAAAAGATAGAAAGGGATGCAACATTTCGGCGGTGAGAAAGAGGCTGAAGTCAGCTAGTCAGAGGAGGGGAGTTGATGAGACGAAGAGCTTTCGAGGGCAGTTTTGAAATCAAAGCTTTATGCCAGACTCTATCAAAAGCTATTGATATGTCTAACGCTACAGTAAAAGTTTCACCGAAATCTCTAAAAGAGGATGACCAAGACTCAGTAAGGAAAGCCAGAAGATCACCATTAGAGCGACCTTGAAAATAGTCAGAGGGAAGAGGAGAGGAGGGACAAGTTCAGAATCGTCCAAGGTGGAGTTGTGAGCAAAGTTTTGAGAAAAGAGTTCAACTTTAGAGGCAGAAGAGATGGCAGTGGTGCCGTCAGGCTGAAATAAAGGAGGGAAAGATGAAGAAGTGAAGTTATTTGAGATGTTTTTGGTTAGATGCCAGAAGTCTCGAGGGGAGTTTGAGTTTGAAAGATTTTGACATTTTCTATTTATGAAGGAGTGTTTGGCAAGTTGAAGAACAGACTTGGCATTATTCCGGGCAGAGATATAAAGTGCATGAGATTCAGGAGATGGAAGGCTCAAGTACCTTTTGTGGGCAACCTCTCTATCATGTATAGCACGAGAACAGGCTGAGTAGTAATAGTAGTAATCGTAGTAGTAGTAGTAGTAGTAGTAGTAGTAGTAGTAGTAGTAGTAGTAGTAGTAGTAGTAGTAGTAGTAGTAGTAGTAGTAGTAGTAGTAGTAGTAGTAGTAGTAGTAGTATGTAAAAGTCGTCGTGTTGTATCGTAAAAGTGAATAATAATAATAAAAAAATAATAATAACGATAATAACAATAATGATAATAATAATAATGATAATAATAATAATAATAACAATGATAATAATAAAAATGATAATAATAATAAAAATGTCCATGTAACTATAAATATTCATGAATAATGTATGTAAATGTAAATAACAAAATTTGTATTAGTAGTAGGTAACGTTCTAGTGTAGTGGCAATGAATGGTATTAAATTGATTATGTTGGCAGTAGTAGTAAAGGGCACTGGCTGTACTGATTATATGTACGTATGTGTTGTTGCAGTTTATGTTACTTACAGTGAGGTCCTTCACTTATTGTATAATAATGGTTGTACTAATATCCTCTAGCGGAGAGTATTTCCATGTATGAATCCTTCATCTCTGGATATTTTCAAGAAAAGCTATAATTGTATGTTTCTCAGCTATTGTGTGTCTCACAGTTGAATTTTTCAGTTTCACTATTATTTTACCGTCTTTAGTGTGGCACTGTTGGAATTTTTCTCTGTGTTCTTTTCTGATCATCAGCATGGTTTTAAATAAGGCGAGACGTTTGGGCGTTAAGCTCTCATTCAGGTATAGGTCAGGCTTTAAACGTATACAGGCCCCAACTAGATCGTATTTCATGGATCTATTAACAAACTTGACAATCATTGGACTGTTGCGGTTCTGCTGCTTGTTTCCTAGCCTGTGTGATCCACTGACATCATTTTCTTTTACATTTATTCTTTCATTTTCTTTCATCGTGTTTAAAATCACTTTCACTGGTTCTTCTTCCGGTGTGTCTTGAGGAGTGACGGTCCGCTGATGATTAGCGTGTCTCGTCTCTCATATTGTTCCACTTCATCAAGATGCGTTTCGAGGCACTCAACTTTTCCGTGGAGGTCGTTCACCGTTTTCTTCAGTTTTCCTTTTGAGCAAGTCCATGTTTCAGAGTTTCTATTTCTGTTTTAGTTGACTGGAGATGATCACTTTTAGTATTTTCACTAATGTTTTAGATTCCTGTGACAATGTAGCCAGTAAAGAATCTATGTCACTGTCACTGTCCTGAATTAAGGTCTTCATTTACGTTTAACACTGGATCACTGCGTTTCGGAGTAGTTGGATTTTGTCTTACTTGTTTTTGGCCTTGTGCCATTGAAGCCCTTCTGGTGGTCATAACTAGGGTGAATTGGAGAGTTTTTGTAGGTGTTCAAGAATATGTAATTTTGCCACTGTACACACCACTATTGTTTTGTAGTGTAGGTACACAGAATTATCGTTGTATGGAACTTGAGTGTTTTCAGATCACTTTGATCATTATCATTTCACCCGGTGTGGTTCACAGTTTATGTTAGTTAGGCAGTATAACTAGTATATGAGGAGCAGGGTGGGGACTTCTTCACTGTTTGAGACCAGGACAGTTATTAGATTATAATGGTGATGATTACTGTCACTCTTTATGTGGGGGCCCTAATGCACACACAGGCACCGCATCGGATATTGTTCCTATAAACGCATACGATTTAAAGGAAGATGATGGTTGTTTCACCAATCCAGGGTCACTAAGGCCAGCATGTTGTAGTGTAGTTTATTCAGTAATATTTCAACCTGTAGAGAGTCACACAAATAATGCCCAATACAATATAGCGCAATGAGCCCTATGAATAGATATGGATAGAAAACACAACACCGGCACTTATAACTCCATGCTGGCAGGCTGCTGTTCAAATACTGGCCCCAGCTGAGCCGCCCGGTCATGGAATCATGGAACATCTTACAATTTCCAATCTTACAATTATCAAAAATACAAATAATAATAAAATAAAATGAACACAATCATTTCCACAAAATCATAAATCAGAAATATAACATTCACACAATAAAAAAAAAAAAAAAATAAATAAATAAATAAATAAATAATAAAAAAAAATAAATAAATAAATAAATAAATAAATAAATAAATAAATATATATATATATATATATATATATATATATATATATATATATATATATATATATATATATATATATATATATATATATATATATATATATATATATATATATATATATATATATATATATATATATATATATATATATATATATATATATATATATATATATATATATATATATATATATATATATATATATATATATATATATATATATATATATATATATATATATATATATATATATATATATATATATATATATATATATATACTGTATTTAATATACTGTTGTGGATTACGTTATTGGATCACCATTCCTTCTGACTGCTGCTCAAAACTTGAAGGTGTTGGAGTTTGATCCACTTTTTTCGGATGTGCATTGTGGTACATCACTAAGCATTAAAAATAGTAGCGATTTTATGGAGCAAGAGTGCTGGAGTGGTGAAAGGTATCACAAACGACTAACGGGAAAGAAGTGTTACCATATAGTAAGCAAATCAGGACACTGGGATCAACATAAAGCTGATGATTATGTTAGTAATACAAACCAGGAGTTGGTGACATACGTACGTGATTGAGAATGCAGATCTTAAAGTCTGTTTCGGAATTGAATTCTGATCTGAAGAAAATATTAAATGAAATACAAACAAAAAATGGAAAAGAGTTAAAACTAAAGAGAAAATCTCATTTCTAAGTTACGGACGGTCAAATCTAAAGATTTCAGACTTTATTGGAAAATTTTGCATTGGACACAAATGAAGTCTGATATTCCAGTTCTTATCACTGAATTTATGAGCCATTTCTAAGCGACTGGCACAAGAAGGTGTTACTGAAAAATTCCCAACTGCCATGAATAGTGACATTGATGGTAACAGTGTGTTCAATAGGGAAATCACATGAAGAGGAAGACATTAAGAAATGTACACAAAATTTAAGAAAAAGAACTGCTTCAATTGACAATATCATTAGTGTATACATTAAGAACACCAAGCACATGTTATGTCCACTTTATGCTGAGCTTTTGAACCAAATCTTACAAACAGGAAACATCCCACGAGACTGGCTAACTGGAATAATTGTACCTATTTATAAGAACACAGGAGACACTCACGATGTAAACAGTTACTTTGTTGAGTTGTTTAGGAAAGTTGTTTTACAACAATACTAAATTGAAGAGTGACGGAATTTTGTGATAGCAGTTATGTTCTAAATGAAATGCAGACTGGTTTTAGGCAGGGATATTGCACTGCTCATCATGTATTTGTAATGAAAGGCCTATTTGATTGATTTCAGTACAATAAGAAAAAGCTTTACTGTTTATATGCAGACTATAGGAAAGCATTTCACCTTGTATGGAGAGATGCACTGGGCTAAAACTACTCAAGGTAGGAGATAATGGTAAAATTATCACTTATAACAAAGACATCTACAGTAATGTGGAATTTTGCATTTCTGTTAATCAAGAACTTTCAGATTGCTTGATCAGTTACACTAGAGTTACACAAGGAGAAAATTTATCACTACTATTGTTCTCTTTATATGTGTGAATGATCACCTGCTAAAAAAAAAAACATTCTTTATTATGTCAGTATTGGAAATGAATGGGTTGGTGATATGCTGAAGATTCTTGTGTCAATTAAAATATGCAGATGATACCGTCATATTAGTTGAGAGTGATACAGGTTTATGTAATGCACTGAAAGCAATGGAAACCTATCGTGATCAATGGAAGCTGGATAGCAGCTGTAAAAACACTAGAATGACTTTATTTTC
>NC_059291.1:23121943-23127956 GCF_017591435.1 Portunus trituberculatus
ATTAAATACAGTAGTTTCCTTACCAATCATATTGTCCTCTCCTACTCTTCCATTAAACACAAAAACCATATTATTTTTTACATGCTTCCAATAAATAATTTCTTACCATAACAATCAATTTTAGTTACATCAGCAGAATATCTTTCTGTTGGTACAGTACCAAGTTGTCGCATATATCACATGCATCATTTAATTTGATTTTTGTATATAACTGTTGTAGCACAGTTCCCTGTGTTCCCTGTGTTTATGCTAGCCACCTGTACAGCTGTCCAGCTGCAGTTGTGTGTTTACGTTTTTTTAATCATATCTATTTGTCTATCTCTCTCTCTCTCTCTCTCTCTCTCTCTCTCTCTCTCTCTTATATATATATATATATATATCTCTATATATATATATATATATATATATATATATATATATATATATATATATATATATATATATATATATATATATATATATATATATATATATATATATATATATATATATATATATATATATATATATATATATATATATATATATATATATATATATATATATATATATATATATATATATATATATATATATATATATATATATATATATATATATATATATATATATATATATATATATATATATATATATATATATATATATATATATATATATATATATTTATTTATTTATTTATTTATTTATTTATTTATTTATTTATTATTTATTTATTTTTTATTTATTTAATTTTTTTATTTAGTTGTGTGAGCTTCATATTTCTGATTTCTTATTTTGTGGAAATGATTGTCTTGATTTTATTTGCATTATTATTTGTATTTCTTGATAATTGTAAGAGCCGCTCGACCATGGAATCAACTCGCACGGAACAACTTACAACTTCCATGGTTGGACGGCTCAGCTGGGCCAGTATTGGAACAGCAGCCTGCCAGCATGGAGTTATAAGTGCCGGTGTTGTGTTTTGTATCCTGGAGTTTGTTTGATACTGAGATTGATGTGCAGAAGTCATGAAGGTAAGAAAGACTATGTATTGTGTTACAGTGTTAGGCGAGTTGTCAAGGTTATGTATTTATGCGATGTTGGGATTTTGTGCAGTGAAGTACAGGTGGTTAGCTGTGAATGCTATTTGTATGATACACATGTTATAATATATTTGAGTTGTGTTATTGAGGGTTCGTGAGTCACGATTAAGATGTTTGTAACTATATTCCAGTTCACACATATGTGGGTATCACTAGATATGTTAGGGGGTTATCATGTGAAACTGGATGATAAACTCCTTGTCATTTATTATATTTCGTATATATTTCTGCGATGTTGTTACTTGGTTGGGTGCTTGCGGGACTGAGTGCTATAGTGCTAGTGAACGGTTCCCTGCCTTACTGCATTGTTTTAGGGATGCTATACTCCCATTGACTCGTTCGGCCCTCAGTTCAGATGCCATTTACTCATATTCATCATCCAGGGCCTGGGAGTGTTGTCAGTGTGCTGTTTGAGATATTTACAACTAGTGTACTGATCCACATATGTTCATGCGGTTTTTCCATGTTTTTTTTTTTTTTTTTTTTTTCCTTTGGGTTGATCAATAGTTCAATATTGTGTCAGATTTATTTAGGAATTCCTGATGACTGGTGTGACATTATTCATAGGGCTCATTGCGCTATATTGTATTGAGCATTATTTGTGTGACTCTCTACAGGTTGAAATATTACTGAATAAACTACACTACAACATGCTGGCCTTAGTGACCCTGGATTGGTGAAACAACCATCATCTTCCTTTAAATCGTATGCGTTTATAGGAACAATATCCGATGCGGTGCCTGTGTGTGCATTAGGGCCCCCACATAAAGAGTGACAGTAATCATCACCATTATAATCTAATAACTGTCCTGGTCTCCAACAGTGAAGAAGTCCCCACCCTGCTCCTCATATACTAGTTATACTGCCTAACTAACATAAACTGTGAACCACACCGGGTGAAATGATAATGATCAAAGTGATCTGAAAGACACTCAAGTTCCATACAACGATAATTCTGTGTACCTACACTACAAAACAATAGTGGTGTGTACAGTGGCAAAACTACATATTCTTGAACACCTACAAAAACTCTCCAATTCACCCTAGTTATGACCACCAGAAGGGCTTCAATGGCACAAGGCCAAAAACAAGTGAGACAAAATCCAACTACTCCGAAACGCAGTGATCCAGTGTTAAACGTAAATGAAGACCTTAATTCAGGACAGTGACAGTGACATAGATTCTTTACTGGCTACATTGTCACAGGAATCTAAAACATTAGTGAAAATACTAAAAGTGATCATCTCTAGTCAACTAAAAACAGAAATAGAAATTCTGAAACATGGACTTGCTCAAAAGGAAAACTGAAGAAAACGGTGAACGACCTCCACGGAAAAGTTGAGTGCCTCGAAACGCATCTTGATGAAGTGGAACAATATGAGAGACGAGACACGCTAATCATCAGCGGACCGTCACTCCCTCAAGACACACCGGAAGAAGACGCAGTGAAAGTGATTTTAAACACGATGAAAGAAAATGTGAGAATAAATGTTAAAGAAAATGATGTCAGTGTGGCACACAGGCTAGAAACAAGCAGCAGAACCGCAACAGGCCAATGATTGTCAAGTTTGTTAATAGATCCATGAAATACGATCTAGTTGGGGCCTGTATACGTTTAAAGCCTGACCTATACCTGAATGAGAGCTTAACGCCCAAACGTCTCGCCTTATTTAAAACCATGCTGATGATCAGAAAAGAACACAGAGAAAAATTCCAACAGTGCCACACTAAAGCCGGTAAAATAATAGTGAAACTGAAAAATTCAACTGTGAGACACACAATAGCTGCCAAACATACAATTATAGCTTTTCTTGAAAATATCCGGAGATGAAGGATTCATACATGGAAATACTCTCCGCTAGAGGATATTAGTACAACCATTATTATACAATAAGTGAAGGACCTCACTGTAAGTAACATAAACTGCAACAACACATACGTACATATAATCAGTACAGCCAGTGCCCTTTACTACTACTGCCAACATAATCAATTTAATACCATTCATTGCCACTACACTAGAACGTTACCTACTACTAATACAAATATTGGTATTTACATTGACATACATTATTCATGAACATTTATAGTTACAGCGACATATTTATGATCATTATCATTGTTATTATTATTATTACTATTTTATTATTATTATTATTATTATTATTATTATTATTATTATTATTATTATTATTATTATTATTATTATTATTATTATATTATTATTCACTTCTACGGTACAACACGACGACTTTTACATACTACTTCTACTTCTACTATTACAACAACTTCTACTACTACTACTACTACCACTACTAGTACTACTACTAGAACAACTACTACTACTACTACTACTACTACTACTACTACTACTACTACTACTACTATTAGGTACTACTGTTATTGCTAGTACTACTACTACTACTACTACTAATACAACTACTACTATTACTGCTGTCCTGAGGAATGTCACCAGGTTGTAAGGCACAAGGATATTTGTGAATGAGGACTTGTGCCCTGCTTCTCACAGTATCCGGAAAGCAGAACTCCCCACTCTAAAGCAAGCACGGAGTGAAGGGAAAATTGCATAGTTCCGCCATACAAAGCTAATCATAAAGGAGAAGCCTGCTTCGAATCAAGCTAACGAATCCTTCAGGCGAGGCGGACTCGGAACCACAGAAGCCGGCGGAGCCGTTGTCCCTTCCTCAGTCGAGGAGACGGCAACGGTAGTAGCTGGTTCTCCTGGGCTGACCAACAGTTCTACTTCCCGCCGTGACAGTGCTTCTGTGACGACGTCTCCTGATGGTGGTGCGGAGTTGGTGGCAGTGGCTTCCAAGCGTGACAGTGTGTCCAGTGACAAGGAACGCAGTGATGACGCTGGTGCTCCTTCGACATTGCCTCCTGATGTTCCTGAGCGAGTGGCGATGGAAAGTAGCAGCGGCAGCGGCGACGACACACGACGCTCTCGCAGGGAGCGTAAGATGAAATAGATAAGTAGACAGTAATTTGGTATGTTACTAAGTATATATCAATGTATCTGACGATTATTGGGATTTATTTAAATTTCAACTTAGTGGATAATTTTACCATTAATAATCTTGTAGCCGCTGATGCTTCTGCAGCTTCTATTGCTTCTTGTGTTATGTTTGCTGTTCTATATTTATTACTATCTTATGGCTACTATTGCTATACATATTAGTATAATTATTATTATTATCACTATTATCATTACTATTGCTTTTGTTATTATTGTTACTATAATTATTATTATTATTATTATTATTATTATTATTATTATTGCGCACAATATTACTGTTGCTATTATTACTATTGTTCTTATCATTATTGCTCTTATTATTGTTATCATTACTATTTCTACTATTGTTTAACGTTGTTGCAATTGCAGTTATTGTACAACCACCACTGTTATTACTACTGCTGCTGCTTACCACTGCTATTGCTACTGTTACTGTTGCCACTGCTGTATTACTGCCACCACTGTTGTTACACTGCTGCCACCACCACCACTACCACTGCTACCACTACTGCTGCTACTGCTGCACCACTGCTGCTGCACACCATTGCTGCTGCTGCTACCACTGCTGCTGCTGCTACTGCTGCTGTGCTGCTGCTATTACTGCTGCCACTACTACTACTACTACTACTACTACTACTACTACTACTACTATTATCATCATTTACTATTGTTACCACAATACTTTTACTAATACTAATACTATTAACACTACCACTATGACTATTACTTATACAAATACTACCACCACTATTACTGCTACCACCACTCAACTATTGCTAATACTACCACTATTACTACTACTAAGTGGTGTTGAATGAACCCACTTTACATGAACCTAGGGATTTGGATACTGATGTAGATGAGGATAAATACAACAGTGACCTACATGTTACTAACCTTTACACAAAATTTAGGAATACAAATGTAATGCGTTCTAAATATATTGAATTATTTCATTATTCTTCTAAAAGCAATGATGTAACTACTTTATTGACTTTGAACATACGATCAATTCCTACCAATGTTCAATCCTTTGTTGATACAGTTTTAGGCAGTGTTGCTACGAAATATAACATCCTAGGCCTAACTGAACTTAGACTTGAAGCTCATCTTTCTTCGTTGTACCAGTTGCCAGGCTACAGCTTGTTTACGAACTGTAGGAACACACACGGTGGTGGAGTTGCCATGTATATCTCTGACTGTTAGAAGTGTACACGTCTTAATGAATATTCAAAAGTAGAAACCTTTATTGAATGTATTGCGGTACAAACTGAAATCATGGGTAAGAAATCACTATTATTATGTGTTTATAGGCCTCCTAGTGGTAACATTAATTTATTTATAGATAATCTAACTGAAATTTTGTCTTCAGCTCATGAGAAAAATTCAATGGGTTTTATATTTTGGAGACTTTAATCTGGATTTACTGAACTGGATTTACTGAACTGTCCAAGATTTCTGTAATTTGATGTATTCTTTTGCACTTTTTCCATTGACCACTAGAGCAACTAGGATAACGGACTCCACTGCTACACTTATTGACCAAATCTGGACTTCACAGGTTGATAATAATGTGGGAAATTTTATTGTTCAGTCAGATATCTCAGACCATTATCCCATATTCTCCCAATTCAAACAAGAAGTAGCAAAGAGTGATCCAAAATCTATAAGTAAGAGTGTTCTAAGTGATATAGCGGTAAATTATTTTCATCATGAACTTGATCAAATAACCTGGGATGATATATTTACCTTGCAATGTCCAAATGAAGCATTTACTATGTTTTTCAAGGCATTTAATATAGTTTTCCAAAGGCATTTTCCATTCAAACAAATACGTGTAAACAAAAAACAAAATACAAGTCTATATATTACACCTACCTTAACTAAAAGC
>NC_059291.1:23128456-23133916 GCF_017591435.1 Portunus trituberculatus
AAATGATAATGATCAAAGTGATCTGAAAGACACTCAAGTTCCATACAACGATAATTCTGTGTACCTACACTACAAAACAATAGTGGTGTGTACAGTGGCAAAACTACATATTCTTGAACACCTACAAAAACTCTCCAATTCACCCTAGTTATGACCACCAGAAGGGCTTCAATGGCACAAGGCCAAAAACAAGTGAGACAAAATCCAACTACTCCGAAACGCAGTGATCCAGTGTTAAACGTAAATGAAGACCTTAATTCAGGACAGTGACAGTGACATAGATTCTTTACTGGCTACATTGTCACAGGAATCTAAAACATTAGTGAAAATACTAAAAGTGATCATCTCTAGTCAACTAAAAACAGAAATAGAAATTCTGAAACATGGACTTGCTCAAAAGGAAAACTGAAGAAAACGGTGAACGACCTCCACGGAAAAGTTGAGTGCCTCGAAACGCATCTTGATGAAGTGGAACAATATGAGAGACGAGACACGCTAATCATCAGCGGACCGTCACTCCCTCAAGACACACCGGAAGAAGACGCAGTGAAAGTGATTTTAAACACGATGAAAGAAAATGTGAGAATAAATGTTAAAGAAAATGATGTCAGTGTGGCACACAGGCTAGGAAACAAGCAGCAGAACCGCAACAGGCCAATGATTGTCAAGTTTGTTAATAGATCCATGAAATACGATCTAGTTGGGGCCTGTATACGTTTAAAGCCTGACCTATACCTGAATGAGAGCTTAACGCCCAAACGTCTCGCCTTATTTAAAACCATGCTGATGATCAGAAAAGAACACAGAGAAAAATTCCAACAGTGCCACACTAAAGCCGGTAAAATAATAGTGAAACTGAAAAATTCAACTGTGAGACACACAATAGCTGCCAAACATACAATTATAGCTTTTCTTGAAAATATCCGGAGATGAAGGATTCATACATGGAAATACTCTCCGCTAGAGGATATTAGTACAACCATTATTATACAATAAGTGAAGGACCTCACTGTAAGTAACATAAACTGCAACAACACATACGTACATATAATCAGTACAGCCAGTGCCCTTTACTACTACTGCCAACATAATCAATTTAATACCATTCATTGCCACTACACTAGAACGTTACCTACTACTAATACAAATATTGGTATTTACATTGACATACATTATTCATGAACATTTATAGTTACAGCGACATATTTATGATCATTATCATTGTTATTATTATTATTACTATTTTTATTATTATTATTATTATTATTATTATTATTATTATTATTATTATTATTATTATTATTATTATTATTATTTATGATATTATTATTCACTTCTACGGTACAACACGACGACTTTTACATACTACTTCTACTTCTACTATTACAACAACTTCTACTACTACTACTACTACCACTACTAGTACTACTACTAGAACAACTACTACTACTACTACTACTACTACTACTACTACTACTACTACTACTACTAGGTACTACTGTTATTGCTAGTACTACTACTACTACTACTACTAATACAACTACTACTATTACTGCTGTCCTGAGGAATGTCACCAGGTTGTAAGGCACAAGGATATTTGTGAATGAGGACTTGTGCCCTGCTTCTCACAGTATCCGGAAAGCAGAACTCCCCACTCTAAAGCAAGCACGGAGTGAAGGGAAAATTGCATAGTTCCGCCATACAAAGCTAATCATAAAGGAGAAGCCTGCTTCGAATCAAGCTAACGAATCCTTCAGGCGAGGCGGACTCGGAACCACAGAAGCCGGCGGAGCCGTTGTCCCTTCCTCAGTCGAGGAGACGGCAACGGTAGTAGCTGGTTCTCCTGGGCTGACCAACAGTTCTACTTCCCGCCGTGACAGTGCTTCTGTGACGACGTCTCCTGATGGTGGTGCGGAGTTGGTGGCAGTGGCTTCCAAGCGTGACAGTGTGTCCAGTGACAAGGAACGCAGTGATGACGCTGGTGCTCCTTCGACATTGCCTCCTGATGTTCCTGAGCGAGTGGCGATGGAAAGTAGCAGCGGCAGCGGCGACGACACACGACGCTCTCGCAGGGAGCGTAAGATGAAATAGATAAGTAGACAGTAATTTGGTATGTTACTAAGTATATATCAATGTATCTGACGATTATTGGGATTTATTTAAATTTCAACTTAGTGGATAATTTTACCATTAATAATCTTGTAGCCGCTGATGCTTCTGCAGCTTCTATTGCTTCTTGTGTTATGTTTGCTGTTCTATATTTATTACTATCTTATGGCTACTATTGCTATACATATTAGTATAATTATTATTATTATCACTATTATCATTACTATTGCTTTTGTTATTATTGTTACTATAATTATTATTATTATTATTATTATTATTATTATTATTATTGCGCACAATATTACTGTTGCTATTATTACTATTGTTCTTATCATTATTGCTCTTATTATTGTTATCATTACTATTTCTACTATTGTTTAACGTTGTTGCAATTGCAGTTATTGTACATAATCAATCTTTCCCTAAAAAAGGCCATCTTTCCTGACCACTTAAAAATCGCTAAAGTAATTCCCATACACAAATCTGGTGACAAAACTTGTATAAATAACTATCGCCCTATCTCGATCCTCTCTGCATTTAACAAAGTATTTGAAAAAATCATTAGTACACGTTTGTTAAATTATCTTGAAAAAAATAACTTATTAACCAAATATCAACATGGCTTTCAAGCTAACCACTCCACTGAAACCGCCCTATTGCACTTTGTTAATAACATATATAAATCTTTAGAAGAAAAACTGTATGTAGTAGGAGTTTTTATTGATTTATCTAAAGCTTTTGATTCCTTAAACCATGACATATTATTACATAAATTGAGACACATAGGAATAAGAGGAAAGCCATTACATTTATTTAAGAGCTATCTTTGTAGTCGTTCACAAGCAGTCTTTTGTAACAATAGCTCCTCTCATAAAAATCATATACTTAGGGGTGTTCCTCAGGGGTCTGTGTTACGACCAATTCTGTTTCTAATATATATCAATGATATAGTTAATGTGTGCTCAAAATTTAAATTTATAATGTACGCTAATGATACTACACTCATACTTGCAGACAAAAATATAAATTTCTTGCATTCTACTTTAACCGTAGAATTAAACTCTGTTCATGATTGGGTTAAATCTAACAAGCTGAAACTTAATATTTCAAAAACGAGTAACATATTTTTTTCAAAATCGCTCTATTAAAAATATTTTTCCTCAGCTCTCTCTACAAGGAGAAACTGTATCCCAGGTTCCACACACTAAATTTCTCGGTGTATTCGTCGACGAAAATCTGAATTGGAAACATCACATAGATCAGGTATGCATAAAAGTTTCAAAAATTTGTGGAATATTATATAAAGTTAGATACAACCTGACCCTTGATGCACTTCTAAGTATTTATTATACACTTTACTATCCTCACCTCACTTATTGTGTATCTGTCTGGGGAAGTACATGGCCATCTCTTTTAAATAAGTTCACAGCAGCACAGAAGAAAGTTATAAGATGTATTTCTTTTTTGCATAAATATGATTCTGTAACCGCTGTTTTTTCCTCCATGAGGCTCCTTAATTTTGTATCGATACACAAATATTTTTCCTTAATATTAGTATATAAAATGATAAACAATTATAAAGACAATGAAATATTTAAGTTTGTCGATAACATCCATCAAACACGTAGTACCAATGTTAACTTAATATGTCCTCAATTCAGGACAACCCTATTCAAAAACAGTATTCTGTGTTCTGCCCCAAACCTTTACAATACCATACCACACGATAACAAAGTGCTTCATGTAACAAAAGTTAATGTATTTCAAAGAGCAATTAGGGATTATCTACTCAGATTTCAGCATAGTTAGCACCGCCGTGACCTATCATACTTATTCACCAATAGTTTCCTAACTATTATTATTGTTGTTGTTGTTGTTATTATCACTACCACAATTATCACTATTGTTTCCATTTACATGTATATGTAGGTACGTGTATGTATGTGTAAACGTATGTGTATGTATGTATATGTGTATGAGTGTGTATATATGTGTATAGGTATGTATACATGTACGGGTATGTATGTATGGGTATGTATATATACAAGTGTGTATATATGTATGTGTAGGTGTGTATATATAGGTATGTGATTATGTATGTATGTATGTGGGTAAGTGTGTGTATATGAGTCTCATAAACATAGATGTTCGGTCTGTTAGGGAGCTACGGCTCGACACACTGTTGCTCAAGTGATACATTATTGTGTAGTTCAAAAGAAAAAAAAAATTATGTATTTGCTAACACCAATAAACTTTACTTACTTAATTACTTACCACTACTTCTACTACTACTACTACTACTACTACTACTACTACTACTACTACTACTACTACTACTACTACTACTACTACTACTATGATTACTACTACTACTACTACTACTACTACTACTACTACTACTACTACTACTGATACTACTGCTACTACTACTACTGACTACTACTACCACCACTGCTACTGCTGCTACCACCACTGCTGCACTGCCACTGCCACTGCTACCACCACTGCTGCCACTGCTACTGACCACCACTGCCACCACTACCACCACCACTGCTGCTGCTACCACTGCTACTACTGCTGCTACTACTGCTACTACTACTACTGACTACTACTACTACTACTACTACTACTACTACTACTACTACTACTACTACTACTACTACTACTTCTACTCCTTTCTCTATTTAATATACTAATATATATTATCATTACTACAAATATAACAAAAGTATATATAAAATACAGTACATTGCAACTACTACTGTTACTACTACTACTACTATTACTGCTACAACTTCTATTACTACTACTTCTACTGCTATTATTATAACAATTATTACCACAACATCAACGACTACTATTTCTACTATTTTTGCTACTACTACTATTACTACTACAACTTCTATTACTACTACTACTACTACTACTACTACTACTACTACTACTACTACTACTACTATTATTATAACAATTATTACCACAACATCAACGACTACTATTTTTACTATTACTACTATTACTACCTTTACTACTACAACATCTATTACTACTACTACTACTACTACTACTACTACTACTACTACTATACTACTAGGTATTATTGTTATTATTGTTATCATTATTATTATTTTTTATTATTATTATTATTATTATTATTATTATTATTATTATTATTATTATTATTATTATTATTATTATTATTATTATTATTATTATTATTATTATTTATTATTTTTTTATTATTATTATTATTATTATTATTATTATTATTATTATTATTATTATTATTATTATTATTATTATTATTATTATTATTATTATTATTATTATTATTATTATTATTATATTTTT
>NC_059291.1:23141916-23151916 GCF_017591435.1 Portunus trituberculatus
CTAGAGAACCAGTTCCTGCCCATCTCTTTCTTCAAGGTAAATTTCTCAAGCTGGAAGGCTTTATTTTCTGTTCGATCCTTGTTAGTGATGAATCGTAAGAGCTTTGCTCCTGTCCCTTTGTTATTTATAAGCCTTACACCACTTAGATATTTGTATCAGAACCCCTCTTAACCCCTGCACGTTTGTTTAAGGAATGCAACTTTAGCTATAGTATCTGAAATCTCGCTTCGTAGGAATATCACTGTATCTTTTTTCAATTGTCCTTTGTGGTGATTCTGTTATTCGTATATCCTTCGTATAATGTGGGGCCCAGAAGTATGCAGCGTAACGTAGTAAATGCGGTGTTACCAAATACAGGTATAATATTGCCTCGGGACCTGTGCTTTTAACACTCGTAAAAATGAGTGGTATTTGCCTCATTTCCAGCCTGTATGCATGGTGTTGTTAGACCAAGATGAGAGGTAACTAACTCGTCAATGTTTTTTTCATAGTCTGAAGCTACAAGTTGTTGTGTGTATTTGGTGTATGTAGAGTAAATAGTTTGCATTTGTTAATGTTAACCTGCATTTGCCTTGTGTGTGTCCATTTGATGTGTTCGTTGAATTGAGTAAAATGAGTGTTAAATTCCAGTATCGAAATGATTAATCTAGAAGCGATCCCTGAGGCAGCCCGCTAATGAGTTGAGGCCAATGTAAATGAGAATGGTTTATTATAATTGTGTGTCGCTTAAAGAGCTTATGCAGCGTAATGTTGTTCCGTGTATGGGTAGCGGTGTAAGTGTAAGTTTTGTGATGATTCTGTGGTGTGGTAGGTTATGAAAGGGTTTGTTGAAATGTAGGTATAGGAAGTGGTGTTGTTGGGCGGTGTGTTGTAGGATTGGTGGTTTGGAGGTTGAGTGCATTGAGAAAGTTTTAGTTTGAGTGAGAAAACGTGTGTTTTTGTGGTTGCATTAATATAGGAAGAATATTTGTCCATTATTGTGAGGATAAAGAGTGTTAAGAATGTTTTGAATGAGAATATGAAGTCGTATTGAGATTTGAAATAGAGAGTGAGAGAGCTAACCTAACCTAAGCTAACCTAACCTAACCTAACCTAACGTAACCTATCCTAACCTAACCTAACCTATCCTATCCTAACCTAACCTAACCTAACCTAAGCTATCCTAACCTAACCTAACCTATCCTATTCTAACCTAACCTAACCTAACCTAAACTATCCTAACCTAACCTATCCTATCCTATCCTAACCTAACCTAACCTAAGCTATCCTATCCTGACTAGAATCACTCCATGCACACGTATCACTCCATGCACACATGGTAGACGAGTAAAGTGAAGGCCATGGCCAGCACACATCGGAGCAGGCTGCCCACTAGGCCCCGGTCCCCGTCCCTGCCGCCCCTCGGGACTTCCTTTGCCTTGTTAGAGGGGGGAACAAATGGAAGGCTGCAAGACAACGCCCTTCCGTACCCCCACAGATGATCTCCAACGTGGCTCTTCCCTCCTGTGTCAGAGGTGGGCCTGGGGAGCGGCCCACCTCTAGCCATCCCCGAGGTCACGGTGTACGATCTCGGGGTTCAGGCTGTCCACGGTCTCGTCAGCCTGAGTAGTATAGTCTTCCTGTCGCCAGGGCCGGGCCTGGGGGGCGACCCACTTCTGGCCATCCCCGAGGTCACGGTGTACGACCTCGGGGGTCAGGCTGTCCACGGTCTCGTCAGCCTGAGTAGCATGTCCCCTTTCCTGGTAGGGCTGGGCCTGGGGAGCGGCCCACCTTTGGCCATGCAGAGGGTAAATGACCGTGACCTGGGGGGTGAGGACACAGTACGTGACCTTGGCTGCGGTCTTGCTGGGGCTTGTGTAAACGGCATATGGGGGCAGGCTTGGCTTGATTTCACCAGCCTGGGGGGCCAGGCTGGTGGTTGTCTCGTCGCCCTCAGGGGGATAGGCTGATGTGCTGCTCGGTTTTCATTCGTTCCTGCTTGTTCTCCTGGGATGGGCTTGGTTCGCTGAGGAGCCTTCTGCTGTAATACACTGCGACTTCTTCAGCCTGGCCTGCCTTGAGGCTGAAGAAGAGTGCAGAACGGCGCCCGATTGTGTTTGCCTTGAGACCCACCCGCAGGTCAGCGAGCGGGATCTCACGGCGGGCCACGAGGCACTCCCAGCCAGGATGTCCACTCTGACGGGCGTGGCCCCATCCTTCTTGGCTACCCTGCCAACGGGCACCAAGATCTTCTGGGCAGACATGTGCTGGCCTGCCCGTCCACCGCGCTGGGGAAGCTGAAGGCCCCCAGCAGGCGCCGGCCTCCCTTCCCCTTGCTGCTGGGCAGACAGAGGGTGAGGCGGTCGGCGCCACCACCCGGCCCACCACCTCCAGGTGGGCAGAGACTTTCAGAGTGCTGTAGATGCGACCCATTGCTCTATCTTCCTCGTTTTATTTCTCTTACTTTGATATGAATTTAAAAGTTTTCTTCGGACCAGTTTGTCAAAGTATGTTGAAATAAGAAGATGACGGCTCAACCGCCGCCCTCGCTCACTCTATGACAGACAGAGACAGGGACAAAATAAAGGGACTACGTAAATGATTGCCTGGCTGATTGATTGACTAACACACACACACACACACACACACACACACACACACACACACACACACACTGGTAGCTCAGTGGTTAGAGCGCTGGCTTCACAAGCCAGAGGACCGGGGTTCGATTCCACGGCCGGGTGGAGATATTTGGGTGCTCCTTTCACGTGTAGCCCCTGTTCACCTAACAGTGAGTAGGTACGGGATGTGAATCGAGGAGTTGTGACCTTGTTGTCCCGGTGTGTGGTGTGTGCCTGGTCTCAGGCCTGTCCGAAGATCGGAAATAATGAGCTCTGAGCTCGTTCCGTAGGGTAACGTCTGGCTGTCTCGTCAGAGACTGCAGCAGATCAAACAGTGAAACACACACACACACACACACACACACACACACACACACACACACACACACACACACACACACACACACAGACTTGGACTTTTTATTATTATGGTCAGACTTTTTAACAAAGTATGGAGGACAGTTTCCATACACAGTATACATTATAAATTTACCCATTGTGTCTCTTTACACATAATACTTAACAAAACAAATATCGTTAACTTGTGTTGTATCGTGTATCTGTCACTTTGTAATAATTCTACAAATTTATACCGGGTTGGATTATTTCTGTAATTATGGGTAAGTAGTTTGTCATGAGTTCTTGTATATCGTTGTTATTACATTCAAGCAAAACATGGAACTCGTCCCCTATTACATTATTATTACATTTATTACAAATCCAGTCCTCTCTTGGGCATCCACTTTACCTCCTACCCGTTGGTTACAATTGGTAATCGATGATTACTACTTCTTCATCTACTAATGCTAATCCTATGAGACTTGGGTAATTTCCTTAGATATCTTTGAAAAACAAAGCAATCTTTAAATGAAACGTAAGAGTTCTTATATAATGTAACCATGGTGACTTATAAGTATTTTCAGCATACAGTTTAATTAAAAGGACACTGATACATCAGGCTCTGTAACCAAGTTTGCTATGTTTACCAGTTAGTGATCTAGTCCAATAGGCAATAATTCAACGTTCTTGTTTTTATGTGAACACTTACAGGATAATTGCCTAACTCACCATATACATGTTGTTTTGCGGACATTAAGTCATCAGTGTTTGACAAAGGTTACGTGTACATTTTCTTGTCCTTGATACCTTTGAAGCCCCAAACCTCACAACCATCCGTTATAACAGGTAGCACCATTGCACCAAACAGCTCCAGTTGCAGATCAATTATTGGTAGATCTAATTTTCGACATTTTGCTGTACATTGCTCTTCTTCCTTGCTGACCAAGTTGTTCCTGACATGTTTTGAAATACCCATTATAGTTCATCATAACACCTACCGTAAACACTTATATTGATCAAGTTGAAATTTCTTCTTGATCATTGAAAATAAAGTCATTCTAGTGTTTTTACAACTGATATCCAGCTTCCATTGATCACAATAGGTTTCCATTGCTTTCACATAAACCTGTATTACTCTCAACTAATATGACGGTATCATCTGCATATTTTAATTGACACAAGAATCTTCAGCATATCACCAACCCATTCATTTTCAATACTGACATAATAAAGAATGTTTTTTTTAGCAGATGATCATTCACACATATAAAGAGAACAATAGTAGTGATAAATTTTCTCCTTGTGTAACTCTAGTGTAACTGATAAAGCAATCTGAAAGTTACTGATTAACAGTAACGCAAAATTCCATATTGCTATACATGTCTTTGTTATAAGTGATAATTTTACCATTATCTCCTACCTTGAGTAGTTTTAGCCCAGTGCATCTCTCCATACAAGGTGAAATGCTTTCCTATAGTCTGCATATAAACAGTAAAGCTTTTTCTTCTTGTACTGAAATCAATCAAATAGGCCTTTCATTACAAATACATGATGAGTAGTGCAATATCCCTGCCTAAAACCAGTCTGCATTTCATTTACAACATAACTGCTATCACAAAATTCCGTCACTCTTCAATTTAGTATTGTTGTAAAACAACTTTCCAGTAGTTTCCTTACCAATCATATTGTCCTCTCCTACTCTTCCATTAAACACAAAAACCATATTATTTTTTACATGCTTCCAATAAATAATTTCTTACCATAACTGTCAATTTTAGTTATATCAGCAGAATATTTTTCTGTTGGTACAGTACCAAGTTGTCGCATATATCACATGCATCACTTAATTTGATTTTTGTATAGAACTATTGTAGCACAGTTCCCTGTGTTGTGGTATTTATGGTAGCCACCTGTACAGCTGTCCAGTCATCAGTTGTGTGTTTACGTTTTGCTAATCATAGATAGAATCTATCTATCTATCTATCTATCTATCTATCTATCTATTTATTTATTTATTTATTTATTTATTTATTTATTTATTTATTTATTTATTTATTTATTTATTTATTTATTTTTATTTTCTTTTTTATTATTATTTTTTTTTTTTTTAGTTGTGTGAGCTTCATATTTCTGATTTCTGATTTTGTGGAAATGATTGTCTTGATTTTATTTGCATTATTATTTGTATTTCTTGATAATTGTAAGAGCCGCTCGACCATGGAATCAACTCGCACGGAACAACTTACAACTTCCATGGTTGGGCGGCTCAGCTGGGCCAGTATTGGAACAGCAGCCTGCCAGCATGGAGTTATAAGTGCCGGTGTTGTGTTTTGTATCCTGGAGTTTGTTTGATACTGAGATTGATGTGCAGAAGTCATGAAGGTAAGAAAGACTATGTATTGTGTTACAGTGTTAGGCGAGTTGTCAAGGTTACGTATTTATGCGATGTTGGGATTTTGTGCAGTGAAGTACAGGTGGTTAGCTGTGAATGCTATTTGTATGATACACATGTTATAATATATTTGAGTTGTGTTATTGAGGGTTCGTGAGTCACGATTAAGATGTTTGTAACTATATTCCAGTTCACACATATGTGGGTATCACTAGATATGTTAGGGGGTTATCATGTGAAACTGGATGATAAACTCCTTGTCATTTATTATATTTCGTATATATTTCTGCTATGTTGTTACTTGGTTGGGTGCTTGCGGGACTGAGTGCTATAGTGCTAGTGAACGGTTCCCTGCCTTACTGCATTGTTTTAGGGATGCTATACTCCCATTGACTCGTTCGGCCCTCAGTTCAGATGCCATTTACTCATATTCATCATCCAGGGCCTGGCAGTGTTGTCAGTGTGCTGTTTGAGATATTTACAACTAGTGTACGGATCCACATATGTTCATGCGGTTTTTCCATGTTTTTTTTTTTCTTTTGGGGTGATCAATAGTTCAATATTGTGTCAGATTTATTTAGGAATTCCTGATGACTGGTGTGACATTATTCATAGGGCTCATTGCGCTATATTGTATTGGGCATTATTTGTGTGACTCTCTACAGGTTGAAATATTACTGAATAAACTACACTACAACATGCTGGCCTTAGTGACCCTGGATTGGTGAAACAACCATCATCTTCCTTTAAATCGTATGCGTTTATAGGAACAATATCCGATGCGGTGCCTGTGTGTGCATTAGGGCCCCCACATAAAGAGTGACAGTAATCATCACCATTATAATCTAATAACTGTCCTGGTCTCCAACAGTGAAGAAGTCCCCACCCTGCTCCTCATATACTAGTTATACTGCCTAACTAACATAAACTGTGAACCACACCGGGTGAAATGATAATGATCAAAGTGATCTGAAAGACACTCAAGTTCCATACAACGATAATTCTGTGTACCTACACTACAAAACAATAGTGGTGTGTACAGTGGCAAAACTACATAAATTTACATTGACATACATTATTCATGAACATTTATAGTTACATCGACATTTCTATTATTATTATTATCATTTTTATTATTATTTTTATTATTGTTATTAATATTATTATTGTTATCATTATTATCATTATTTTTTTTTATTATTATTATTATTATTCACTTTTACGGTACAACACGACGACTTTTACACACTACTACTACTACTACTACTACTACTAGAATTACAACAACTTCTACTACCACTATTACAACAACAACTACTACTACTACTACTACTACTACTACTACTACTACTACTACTACTACTACTACTACTACTACTACTACTACTACTACTACTACTACTACTACTACTACTACTACTACTACTACTACTACTACTACTACTACTACTACTACTACTACTACTACTACTACTACTACTACTACTACTACTACTCAGCCTGTTCTCGTGCTATACATGATAGAGGTTGCCCACAAAAGGTACTTGAGCCTTCCATCTCCTGAATCTCATCCACTTTATATCTCTGCCCGGAATAATGCCAAGTCTGTTCTTCAACTTGCCAAACACTCCTTCATAAATAGAAAATGTCAAAATCTTTCAAACTCAAACTCCCCTCGAGACTTCTGGCATCTAGCCAAAAACATCTCAAATAACTTCACTTCTTCATCTTTCCCTCCTTTATTTCATCCTGACGGCACCACTGCCATCTCTTCTGTCTCTAAAGCTGAACTCTTTTCTTAAACTTTGCTCACAGCTCCACCTTGGACGATTCCGGGCTTGTCCCTCCCTCTCCTCCTCCCTCTGACTATTTTCATGCCTACAATTAAAATTCTTCGTAATGATGTTTTCCATGCCCTCGCTGGCCTAAACCTTCGGAAGGCTTATGGACCTATATTGTTCTCAAAAACTGTGCTTCCGTGCTTGCACCTTGCCTGGCCAAACTCTTCCAACTTTGTCTATCGAATTCTACCTTTCCTTCCTGCTGGAAGTTCGCCTACATTCAGCCTGTTCCTAAAAAGGGTGATCGTTCTAACCCTGAAACTACCGTCCTATGGCTTTAATTTCTTGCTTGTCTAAAGTTTTGAATCTATCCTTAATAGGAAGATTCTCAAACATCTGTCACTTCACAATCTTCTGTCTGATCGCTCGCTCTACTAGTGATCTTCTGGCTTTCCTTACTGAGTCTTGATGATCCTCTTCTAGAGATTTCGGTGAAACTTTTGCTATAGCGTTAGACATATGAAAAGCTTTTGATAGAGTCTGGCCTAAAGCTTTGATTTTAAAACTGCCCTCTTACGGCTTCTATCCTTCTCTCTGCAACTTTATCTCAAGCTTCCTTTCTGACCGTTCAATTGCTGCTGTGGTAGACGGCTACTGTTCTTCTCCTAAATCCATTAGAAGTGGTGTTCCTCAGGGTTCTGTCCTGTCACCCAGTCTCTTTCTGTTATTCATTAATGACCTTCTTAACCAAACTTCTTGCCCTATCCACTCCTACGCTGATGATACCACCTTACATTTTTCCACGTTCTTTCAGAGGCGACCAACCCTTCAGGAAGTCAACAGATCACGCAGGGATGCCACAGAACGCCAGACTTCCGATCTTTCTAAGATTTCCGATTGGGGCAGAGAAAATCTAGTAGTTTTCAATGCCTCAAAAAACTCAATTCCTTCATCTATCAACTCGACACAACCTTCCAGACAACTATCCCCCTCTTCTTCAATGACACTCAACTGTCTCCCTCTTCCACAATGAATATCCTCGGTCTGTCCTTTGTTCATAATCTTAACTAGAAACTTCCCATCTCATCTCTTGCTAAAACAGCTTCCATGAAGTTAGGTGTTCTGAGGCGTCTCCGCCAGTTTTTCTCAACCCTCCAACTGCTTACTCTGTATAAGGGCCTTATTCGTCCGTGTATGGAGTACTCTTCGCATGTTTAGGAGGGTCCACTCACACAGTTTTGCTTGATAGAGTGGAATCGAAAGCTCTTCGTCTCATCAACTCCCCTCCTCTGACTAGCTGACTTCAGCCTCTTTCTCACCGCCAAAATGTTGCATCCCTTTCTATCTTTTATCGCTATTTTCATGCTAACTACTCTACTGTTCTTGCTAACTGCATGCCTCCCCTTCTCCTGCGGCCTCGCTGCACAAGGCTTTCTTCTTCCTCTCATCCCTATTCTGTCCAACTCGCTATTGCAAGAGTTAACCAGTACTCTCAATCATTCATCCCTTTTATTGGTAAACTCTGGAACTCCTTTCCTGCATCTGTATTTCCAAATTCCTACGACTTGTCTTCTTTTAAGAGGAAGGTATCGAGGCATTTGCTCCCCTTTCTTTGGCTGACGGTTTTGGCACTTTTCACACTTTTAGAGAGCCTGCACTCAACTGGGCCTTTTTCTTAACTTTCTTTTTGCCCTTGGCTGGCCCTCTTCTCTACGTAAAAAAAAAAAAAAAAAATTCTATTACTTTCTCTATTTAATATACTAATATATTTTTCTATTACTAGAAATATAACAAAAGTATATATAAAATACAGTACATTACAACTACTACTGTTACTACTACTATTATAAACATTATTACCACACTATCAACGACTACTATTTCTACTATTACTGCTACTACTACTATACAACTACTAACTACTACTACTACTACTACTACTACTACTACTACTACTACTACTACTACTACTACTACTACTACTACTACTACTACTACTACTACTACTACTACTACTACTACTACTACTACTACTACTACTACTACTACTACTACTATTATACTACTACTACTTCTATTAGTACTATTACTGCTAGGTATTATTGTTATTATTGTTTTTATTATAATTATTATTATTATTATTATTATTATTATTATTATTATTATTATTATTATTATTATTATTATTATTATTATTTTTTTTTTTTTATTATTATATTTTATTATTATTATTATTATTATTATTATTATTATTATTATTATTATTATTATTATTATTATTATTATTATTATTATTATTATTATTATTATTATTATTATTATTATTATTATTATTATATGGTGCCTCAGCAACAGATGAACTCTAAATCTAAATCAAACATTTTACATGATATTTACTAACAAAACTGTTGAAAATCTTCCGCCTTTAATTTATGATAATAAATCTGTTGCAAAAACTACTACACACACTATTTTAGGCATAACCATAGGTGACAGTTTAACATTTCAAAACCCCATTTCAAATTGAATTCTAAAACGATCTAGAATTGTATATTTTCTAATTAGAATAAAAGACTTTATGGCAAATAAAATAACTTTATTATGCCCAGATAATGCCACACTTGCAATATTGCACTCCAATATGGTGTTCAACTTATCCCACACACCTATTACCATTATTTAGATTACAAAAGAAAATAATCCGCATTATAACTAATAGTGATTATTTCGCCCATACCCAACCTCTTTTAAAGAACACAATATATTCCAATTATTTGATATAAACGAACTACAAATTGCTAGTTACATATATAAATGTATTCAGAGTAATGACAATACAATACTACATTACCAACATAACTATATGACCCGCACCCGTGATAATCTTC
>NC_059291.1:23156916-23179081 GCF_017591435.1 Portunus trituberculatus
CGGTGTGTTGTAGGATTGGTGGTTTGGAGGTTGAGTGCATTGAGAAAGTTTTAGTTTGAGTGAGAAAACGTGTGTTTTTGTGGTTGCATTAATATAGGAAGAATATTTGTCCATTATTGTGAGGATAAAGAGTGTTAAGCTAAGACCTCCGTAATGGGCTCATGAAGGAGGTGAGACGGGAGATCTTGATAAGGCGTCGGCGATGATGTTGTCCACCCCCTTGATATGATGGACTTCCAGGTTGAAAGGTTGAGTTAACAAGGCCCACCTAAGAATGCGTTGGTTTCGGTTCCTCATGGCGTACAGGAAGGCCAGAGGATTGTGGTCCGTGAAGACCTTGGTGATGTGCGGACCAGGATGAAGATAGCACTCAAAACGTTGGAGCGCCAGCACAAGTGCCAGAGCCTCCTTTTCGATGGTGGAGTAGTTGAGTTGATGGTGTTTCAGTTTTGCAGAGTGGTAAGCGATGGGATGGAGGATGCCGCTTGTGGGGTCCGGTTGTAGTAGGACAGCACCCACTCCAACTCCACTCGCGTCAACTTGTAAATGGAAGGGTCGGGAGTGATCCGGCGTCCAGACCACTGGTTCCGAGGAGAGAAACGCCTTGAGGTGTTTGAAGGCTTGGTCACAGGCCGGGGTCCAGTGGAAGGGGACGGAAGTGCTGAGAAGGTCCGTCAAGGGGCGGCCAGGGTGGAGAAGTTTTACAGAAGCGTCTGTAAACCCAGCCATCCCCAAGAACCTCATGAGAGCTTTCCTGGTGGTAGGAACAGGGAAGCCAAGGATGGCCTCAACGTTAGCTCTCTTGGGGTGAACCTTGCCGTTCCCCACCACATGTCCCAGGTAGACCACCGTAGACCTCCCGAAGGTGGACTTGGCCAGGTGGATGGTAAGCCCGGCTTCCTGCAACCGACCCATCAGCCTCCGAAGACGGGTCAGATGTGTTACCCAGTCGTCTGCAGTCACCACCAGGTCGTCCAAATACGCGGATGTTCCCTCCAAGTCCTGAGTTATGTAATTTATAGCCCTCTGGAAGGTGGCAGGAGCATTAGACAATCCAAAGGGCATCACTGTGTATTGGTATAGTCCGAAGGGAGTGATGAAGGCGGATATTATTTGGGCCTCGTCCGAGAGGGGAATCTGGTAGTAACCTTTAAGCAAGTCTATAGTGGTTACAAATTTGGCTACTCCTATACTATCTATAAGGTCCTCTATCAAGGGCAATGGGTAGGAGTCTGGCACCGTCACTTTATTTAATTTCCGGTAGTCGGTGCAAAATCGACTACTACCATCTGGCTTAGATGTTAACAGACAGGGAGAAGCCCAAGGAGATATACTAGGTTCTGCAAGGTGATGACAGAGCAGATAGTCTACCTCTTTTTTCATCAAGTCTCTTTTAATGGGTGAAATGCGATAGGCTGGTTGTCTTATAGGCTTGATGTCGGTAGATGTTAATCTTATGTCATGTTGGATAGTATTACAAACTCCTGGAAGGTCACCTGTGATTTCAGAAAAGTCTAGCAATAACTTTTTAAGATCAGACTGTTGTGAAGGTGTTAAGGAAACAAACACCTCATCCAGGTTGGACATGATTTGGCTGTTTGAGGGGCGTCCTTTAGGTGACGAGAAGAGGAATTCGATGTCGGACTCTTCCTCGGGGGGCACAGGACCAGACTCCTTTCCTATCAGACATACAGGTACAGCGCGAGACAAGTCGTCCTCTGGTTCTCTGGAGTGGTAAGGTTTCATTAGATTAATATGAACAAGTTGGGAATCCTTACGACGGTCAGGAGTGTGGACCACATAATTTAATGGGCTTAGTTTTTGAGCCACAACATAAGGTCCCATGAACTTACTGTGAAGAGCATTGCCTGGAGTGGGGAGAAAAGTAAAACCTTGTCTCCTGGTTTGAAACTTCTCATGACAGATTTGGGAAGAGAATTCTGTTGCATTTTAGTTTGAGATTTGAGGAAGTTTGATTTAGCAAAAGATCTGACTTCACTGATTTTATTCTTAAGGTTACTGATGTAGTCAGACACACTGGGGCTTGAAGGAGTATTTTGAGTGAACCATTGATCCTTTAATATTTTGAGAGGCCCCCTGATCTGTCTACCATAGAGTAATTCAAAAGGGGAGTAACCTAAAGAATCTTGAGGAGATTCTCTTAAAGCGAAGAGAAGGAAAGAAATACTTTCATCCCAGTCTCCTTGATGCTCCAAGCAATACTTCTTCATCATGGATTTTAATGTTTGGTGAAACCGCTCCAGACAGCCTTGGGATTGGGGGTGGTAAGCCGAGGAGGTAACATGGTGGATGTTTAGCTCATTCACTATCTGTTGGAAAAAATTGCTAGTGAAATTGCTACCCTTGTCAGACTGAATTTGTTTTGGAATTCCTACCGAGGTGAAAAAATGTATTAGATGTTTTACAATGGTCTTTGATGTGATGTTCTTAAGAGGGAATGCTTCAGGGTACCTGGTAGTGGGATCCATGAGGGTTAACAAATACTGATTCCCTCGTTTGGTTTTGGGTAAGGGCCCTACGCAGTCTAGTATGATCTTTTCGAAGGGCTCCGTCTGAACTGGAATAGGCGTCAGAGGAGCTGGCACAAGGCGTTCGTTAGGCTTACCCACAACTTGACATATATGACATGTTTTACATAGTGTGACACATCCTTTTCATTCCTGGCCAAAAAAATGTTGAAGAGCCTTCTTGTAGGTTTTTGGATGCCTAGATGACCTGACAATCCATCATGAGCTAGTTCTATAATGGCTGGTCTTACAGACAAGGGATGACAACTTGATGTGTTTCTGACCAGGTGTCTAGTTGTTTCAGTTCAGGAGGTCTGTAGGAACGCATCAGGACTCCTTCCTGATAATAAAAACAAGGCAATTTAGACATATCCTTTGTCTCACTGGCAACATGTCTGATCTTAGCCAAAGTGAGATCCTGTTCCTGAGCATTAATCAAATTCTCCTTTGAAATGATGTTATTATACAAGTTGTCAGTAGAGGCAATCATTGGTGGAGGAGGTGATGAAAGGGCAGGGAACTTGGACTGAGACCTGGTGACTGCACACACTGGGAAGAAGTGAGGGATGTTTCGTCCAGGGTCTTAGTGGGACTTTCTGTTAAGGGAGAATCAAGAACAATTAAGTTTGGAACAGCCAAGTTACCCGCAAGATCATTACCCAGTACAAGATGTACCCCGGTACTGGCAGTTCACCAGGTTTAATGGCTACCTCAACCTCTCCTGAAATGAACGGGCACTGTAAGCTAATTTTAGCCAAGGGATAGGAGAGCTGTGATTCGAGACCTGTAAGGATCACCTTCTCCCCAGTGAAAGCCTGTTTGATGTTAGGGATGACATCTTCCCTTAAGATGGATTGGGCAGCACCTGTATCACGCAGAACCTTGATATTTATTGCCTTGTCTTTACCATCAGTCAAGGACACTTTACCTTGATACATGTACGAATCATAAAGTTCTAGAGGAGAGTTGACAGGGTTAGCTAGGGCCACTGGTTTCTTGTTCTCAAATGTGTTAGGTCTAGGGACACAAAGAAAATTGACGTTGAGAACCCTTGCAATTTGGGTGTCTACATTTCTGGATCGTGTGTCCTGGCTTCTTACAGTATGTACACCAGGGGGAATTATATGCATTTGGCGAGAATCCGGTTGGCTTACCACCCGCGCCCCAAAACCTTCCCCAAAGGAGGACCTAACATTAGACAGTGAACCACGACCTCTACTACCCAGGGATCCCATCAACAAAGCAAACGCATCAGCCACTTTAGCGGCAGACATAAGCTCACTCTCTCCCGTTCTTCCACATGCCTCAGAATATTAAATGGTAACTTGTTCTTCCATTCTTCCAGGACCATTAGATTGAGCAACTCCGAAAAGGTGGTAATGTTAAGGGCGGCTAACCATTTCTTAAATTGTCTTAGTTTCTCACTAGCGAATTCAACATAGGTGTGAGACTCTGGTTTCACATACTTTCGAAACTGCTGTCTGTATCCATCAGAAGTGATAGAGTAGGCGTCTAGAATGTTACCTTTGATCTCTTCATATTCTACCTCATCACTAAGACCGTTGTATACCCTATAAGCTTTTCCTACTAGCTTAGGGACAAGGAGAGACACCCACTGATCCTGGGGCCATTTATTCCTATGAGCAATGCTCTCAAAAGCGCGAAATGACCCGTCAACATCAGATTCATCAAAAGGGGGAACTAGCGGAGCAGCTGTAGCAGGATTAAAGCTTGCTAACTGTTTCTTTATATCTATTTCTTCCCCTCTAAACTTAGCGTCATTTCGTAGAGCTAACTCCTGAATTTCTAACTCTTTCTCCTGCCTTCTAAGTTGTAATTGAAATTCTCTCTTTATCTTCTTTTTCTGCCTGTAGTTGCATTTGTCTTTCCCGTAATTCTCTCTCTTCCTTCTTTTCCTGTAGTTCTCTCGCTTCTCTTTCTGCCTGTAGTTGCATTTCTTTCGCTTCTTTTTCTGCCTGTAGTTGCATTTGTTTTTCATGCATCCGGTATTCTAGTTTAAGCTTCTCAATTTCCCATTGACTTATCCTACTCTTATACTGTTCTTCCTGGGGACTGTGTATTATAGTCCTCGTAGAGGCTGACATGGGAGTTAACTCTTCTATGGCATTTCCTAGCAACTGACCTTCTTGCACTAGATGTTCAACAACTACATTCTTAATGACCTCTTTAGTCATCTGAGACGTGATGGGAACATCAAAATGTTTAGCGATGGCTTTCCATTGGTCCTTCTTTATATTAGCATATTTAAGTTGTTCCAGAGAAGGGTCGGCACAAAAATCTTCAACGTTAAACTGAGCGGAAGCCATATTAAATCGATGTTAAACCACAACAAAAAAAATGATAAGCGAATTACTTAAGTGAGGAACTTGGCAGATTGATAATAAAGGCAACCTTGGAAATTACCTAGATTATACTTAAGTAAACACTTATGAGTACAATCACTAATGAGGGGTAAACTAGAGAGTTACGGCATTAAGAGGGATCCGGATTACTCTAGTTACGAGACTTGAGAGTGAGGAGCGAATTGTACTGAGACTTGTTATTGATAAGGAGGCGGATTAGTCTGAGCGACTAGTTAAAATGGCCGATTCTAACTAGCGAGAAAAATGATCCGCGAAGTGAGGGCATTGAGGGTTCGCATGAACATATGATGATCCCAACACTTGGATAACACTTATTACACACCTGCCTATGTGCAAAAATAGAGATAAGTGCTATCGGTGAACACGCCTTTCTACCTGGTTTCCTGCTCTACCACTGCTATGCGATACCAATGAAAGTCACGAAGCACGTTTAACCCAAAAGGAGCCACTTGAACGCACAAAGGTAAATTTAAACCACACGCAGAGTAAGTCACAGAAAAAAAACACATCAGAGTCACAACACCACAGAAACACAAGCAATCACAGAAAAAAAGTCACTGGAAAATGGAACACTGAACATGGGTTATAATGGTCCTGTCACGGTCGCCAATTGTTACGTTCACCGGTTAAACTGGTAAGATTGGCATCGGAGAGCCGGTGAACAATAACAATAAAAAAACACTGCAGGTTCAACTGGTGAGGAAATGCAAAAGGGGGTCACTTTAAAAAGCTACTTTAATAACCCATAATGAAATTGACACATATATAACAAGAAACATGAGACACAGATATATAACAGGAAACACAGGAAAATGACATACACATATACATATAACACAGTAATAAATACAACAATAAAGAACCCAACTTAATACCTAACAATAATCCTAATCCTATATAGAGGCAATGTGGAAAGCACGGACGAGGGGAAGTGATACTTATGCGGTGTCGCAGTGGTGAAATGCTGAGTGATGGTTGATCCCACGGCAGAACCAAGAGGCGTTGTGTTCACAGGTTGAGGCTTGGATCTCAACTCCCAATCCAGAAAACCAAGAGCTGGCTCAACACTTTCGGTTGAGTCGAAAGGGGCCGCGTGAATCCAACTTCGGGACAGTAGCCGGGCTTCATGAAACGGTGACGTGGAAGGTTCACGAGACGGTGGCGTGGAAGGTTCACGAGACGGTGACGTGGAAGGGGAGGCGGAGAGGTGGCGAACGAGGTAACAAGCAGAGGAGGCGATGGTAGTAATGCATGTTACGGGCGGGCCGTAACAGTGTTAAGAATGTTTTGAATGAGAATATGAAGTCGTATTGAGATTTGAAATAGAGAGTGAGAGAGCTAACCTAACCTAAGCTAACCTAACCTAACCTAACCTAACGTAACCTATCCTAACCTAACCTAACCTAAGCTATCCTAACCTAACCTAACCTATCCTATTCTAACCTAACCTAACCTAACGTAAACTATCCTAACCTAACCTATCCTATCCTATCCTAACCTAACCTAACCTAAGCTATCCTATCCTGACTAGAATCACTCCATGCACACGTATCACTCCATGCACACATGGTAGACGAGTAAAGTGAAGGCCATGGCCAGCACACATCGGAGCAGACTGCCCACTAGGCCCCGGTCCCCGTCCCTGCCGCCCCTCGGGACTTCCTTTGCCTTGTTAGAGGGGGAACAAATGGAATGCTGCAAGACAACGCCCTTCCGTACCCCCACAGATGATCTCCAACGTGGCTCTTCCCTCCTGTGTCAGAGGTGGGCCTGGGGAGCGGCCCACCTCTAGCCATCCCCGAGGTCACGGTGTACGATCTCGGGGTTCAGGCTGTCCACGGTCTCGTCAGCCTGAGTAGTATAGTCTTCCTGTCGCCAGGGCCGGGCCAGGGGGGCGACCCACTTCTGGCCATCCCCGAGGTCACGGTGTACGACCTCGGGGGTCAGGCTGTCCACGGTCTCGTCAGCCTGAGTAGCATGTCCCCTTTCCTGGTAGGACTGGGCCTGGGGAGCGGCCCACCTTTGGCCATGCAGAGGGTAAATGACCGTGACCTGGGGGGTGAGGACACAGTACGTGACCTTGGCTGCGGTCTTGCTGGGGCTTGTGTAAACGGCATATGGGGGCAGGCTTGGCTTGATTTCACCAGCCTGGGGGGCCAGGCTGGTGGTTGTCTCGTCGGCCTCAGGGGATAGGCTGATGTGCTGCTCGGTTTTCATTCGTTCCTGCTTATCCTCCTGGGATTGGCTTGGTTCGCTGAGGAGCCTTCTGCTGTAATACACTGCGACTTCTTCAGCCTGGCCTGCCTTGAGGCTGAAGAAGAGCGCAGAACGGCGCCCGATTGTGTTTGCCTTGAGACCCACCCGCAGGTCAGCGAGCGGGATCTCACGGCGGGCCACGAGGCACTCCCCCGCCAGGATGTCCACCCTGACGGGCGTGGCCCCATCCTTCTTGGCTACCCTGCCAACGGGCACCGATATCATCTGGGCAGACATGTGCTGGCCTGCCCGTCCACCGCGCTGGGGAAGCTGAAGGCTCCCAGCAGGCGCCGGCCTTCCTTCCCCTTGCTGCTGGGCAGACAGAGAGTGAGGCGGTCGGCGCCACCACACCGGCCCACCACCTCCAGGTGGGCAGAGACTTTCAGAGTGCTGTAGATGCGACCCATTGCTCTATCTTCCTCGTTTTATTTCTATTACTTTGATATGAATTTAAATGTTTCCTTGGACCAGTTTGTCAAAGTGTGTTGAAATAAGAAGATGACGGCTCAACCGCCGCCCTCGCTCACTCGATGACAGACAGAGACAGGGACAAAATAAAGGGACTACGTAAATGATTGTCTGGCTGATTGATTGACTAACACACACACACACACACACACACACACACACACACACACACACACACACACACACACACACACACACAGACTTGGACTTTTTATTATTATGGTCAGGCTTTTAATAAAGTATGGAGGACAGTTTCCATACACAGTATACATTATAAATTTACCCATTGTGTCTCTTTACACATAATACTTAACAAAACAAATATCGCTAACTTGTGTTGTATCGTGTATCTGTCACTTTGTAATAATTCTACAAATTTATACCGGGTTGGATTATTTCTGTAATTATGGGTAAGTAGTTTGTCATGAGTTCTTGTATATCGTTGTTATTACATTCAAGCAAAACATGGAACTCGTCCCCTATTACGTTATTATTACATTTATTACAAATCCTGTCCTCTCTTGGGCATCTAGTATACCTCCTACCCGTTAGTCACAATTGGTAATCGATGATTACTAGTTCTTCATCTACTAATGCTAATCCTATGAGACTTGGGTAATTTCCTTAGATATCTTTGAAAAACAAAGCAATCTTTAAATGAAACGTAAGTGTTCTTATATAATGTAACCATGGTGACTTATAAGTATTTTCAGCATACAGTTTAATTAAAAGGACACTGATACATCAGGCTCTGTAACCAAGTTTGCTATGTTTACCAGTTAGTGATCTAGTCCAATAAAGCAATAATTCAACGTTCTTGTTTTTATGTGAACACTTACAGGATAATTTCCTAACTCACCATATACATGTTGTTTTGCGGACATTAAGTCATCAGTGTTTGACAAAGGTTACGTGTACATTTTCTTGTCCTTGATACCTTTGAAGCCCCAAACCTCACAACCATCTGTTATAACAGGTAGCACCATTGCACCAAACAGCTCCAGTTGCAGATCAATTATTGGTAGATCTAATTTTCGACATTTTGCTGTGCATTGCTCTTCTTCCTTGCTGACCAAGTTGTTCCTGACATGTTTTAAAATACCCATTATAGTTCATCATAACACCTACCGTAAACACTTATATTGATCAAGTTGAAATTTCTTCTTGATCATTGAAAATAAAGTCATTCTAGTGTTTTTACAGCTGCTATCCAGCTTCCATTGATCACGATAGGTTTCCATTGCTTTCAGTGCATTACATAAACCTGTATCACTCTCAACTAATATGACGGTATCATCTGCATATTTTAATTGACACAAGAATCTTCAGCATATCACCAACCCATTCATTTCCAATACTGACATAATAAAGAATGTTTTTTTTTTTTTAGCAGGTGATCATTCACACATATAAAGAGAACAATAGTAGTGATAAATTTTCTCCTTGTGTAACTCTAGTGTAACTGATCAAGCAATCTGAAAGTTCTTGATTAACAGAAATGCAAAATTCCACATTACTGTAGATGTCTTTGTTATAAGTGATAATTTTACCATTATCTCCTACCTTGAGTAGTTTTAGCCCAGTGCATCTCTCCATACAAGGTGAAATGCTTTCCTATAGTCTGCATATAAACAGTAAAGCTTTTTCTTCTTGTACTGAAATCAATCAAATAGGCCTTTCATTACAAATACATGATGAGCAGTGCAATATCCCTGCCTAAAACCAGTCTGCATTTCATTTAGAACATAACTGCTATCACAAAATTCAGTCACTCTTCAATTTAGTATTGTTGTAAAACAACTTTCCTAAACAACTCAACAAAGTAACTGTTTACATCGTGAGTGTCTCCCGTGTTCTTATAAATAGGTACAATTATTCCAGTTAGCCAGTCTCGTGGGATGTTTCCTGTTTGTAAGATTTGGTTCAAAAGCTCAGCATAAAGTGGACATAACATGTGCTTGGTGTTCTTAATGTATACACTAATGATATTGTCAATTGAAGCAGTTCTTTTCTTCTTAAATTTTTGTGTACATTTCTTAATGTCTTCCTCTTCATGTGATTTCCCTATTGAACACACTGTTACCATCAATGTCACTATTCATGGCAGTTGGGAATTTTTCAGTAACACCTTCTTGTGCCAGTCGTTTAGAAATGGCTCATAAATTCAGTGATAAGAACTGGAATATCAGACTTCATTTGTGTCCAATGCAAAATTTTCCAATAAAGTCTGAAATCTTTAGATTTGACCTTCCGTAACTTAGAAATGAGATTTTCTCTTTAGTTTTAACTCTTTTCCATTTTTTTTTTTTTTGTATTTCATTTAATATTTTCTTCAGATCAGAATTCAATTCCCAAACAGACTTTAAGATCTGCATTCTCAATCACGTACGTATGTCACCAACTCCTGGTTTGTATTACTAACATAATCATCAGCTTGATGTTGATCCCAGTGTCCTGATTTGCTTACTATATGGTAACACTTCTTTCCCGTTAGTCGTTTGTGATACCTTTCACCACTCCAGCACTCTTGCTCCATAAAATCGCTACTATTTTTAATGCTTAGTGATGTACCACAATGCATATCCGAAAAAAGTGGATCAAACTCCAACACCTTCATGTTTTGAGCAGCAGTCAGAAGGAATGGTGATCCAATAACGTAATCCACAACAGTATATTAAATACAGTAGTTTCCTTACCAATCATATTGTCCTCTCCTACTCTTCCATTAAACACAAAACCATATTATTTTTTACATGCTTCCAATAAATAATTTCTTACCATGACAGTCAATTTTAGTTACATCAGCAGAATATCTTCCTGTTGGTACAGTACTAAGTTGTCGCATATATCACATGCATCACTTGATTTGATTTTTGTATAGAACTATTGTAACACAGTTCCCTGTGTTGTGGTATTTATGTCCAGTCATCAGTTGTGTGTTTACGTTTTGCTAATCATATCTATCTATCTATCTATCTATCTATCTATCTATCTATCTATCTATCTATCTATATATATATATATATATATATATATATATATATATATATATATATATATATATATATATATATATATATATATATATATATATATATTTTTTTTTTTAGTTGTGTGAGCTTCATATTTCTGATTTATGATTTTGTGGAAATGATGTTTTAATTTTATTTTCATTATTATTTGTATACCTTGATAATTGTAAGAGCCGCCCGACCATGGCATCAACTCGCAAGGAACAACTTACAACTTCCATGGTTGGGCGGCTCAGCTGGGGCCAGTATTGGAACAGCAGCCTGCCAGCATGGAGTTATAAGTGCCGGTGTTGTGTTTTCTATCCTGGAGTTTGTTTGATACTGAGATTGATGTGCAGAAGTCATGAAGCTAAGAAAGACTATGTATTGTGTTACAGTGTTAGGCGAGTTGTCAAGGTTACGTATTTATGCGATGTTGGGATTTTGTGCAGTGAAGTACAACTGGATCCCGATCTCGGTGTTTACAGGAGACGATGATCGACACCCATGTTCGAAGCTAGTTCAACCATCTTCTCATCCAACACTTATTCTGTTTCTTCATTATCTTCACTAATTCCGGAAATACGTACATTGATCGTCACTCCTTTGATAGTGTTGAAGCTTGTCAATCAGGAGAGCTTGACGCTGCACTTGGAAACTCTCCACACTCTTGCTTCTAATTGTTTCGTCCATTTGCTTCAATGCTGCGTTGACTGGTGCAGACACTGCTACCGTGATCACTTGCGTCATCTCTGGTAAAACGGTCTCGGCTGCGTCTCTTGGCGTCTAAAATCCTTCTTTCTTCGTATAGAAAGGAGTTGAGCTCATCTTCCACATTTCCTTCACTAACACTTCTAAATCTGACCAATCCACGCCAGACATGAGTGTTTGTTTACTTGAAGGTAGTGCAGACAGAAAACAGGAGTCGGACATAATACGTCTGCACACCTCGGCAGTCTCAGAGAGAGAGAGAGAGAGAGAGAGAGAGAGAGAGAGAGAGAGAGAGAATTAACAAGAGATACTAAAACTTTTATTGCCCTTCGTACAATACAACAATCATAAAGAAGATGTAATAATTGTAAGCAAGGTCGGCTGAGACGGTGGTCTGTCACGGACCTACCTATAAGTGGTGGTTGACGACGCATGCTGTAATGTCGCTCATCGATCACAGGATCATATTACTGACAAAGTAAAGATAAAAATCACAATAACAAATAATAACAACAATAATAGTAATGATCATGTTATAAATTGGTAACAAATAATATTCAGAATAAAAAGTAATAATAAAAATAATAATAATAATAATGATAATAATGATAATAATATTCCTTATGAAATTTATAATGATAATGAAACCAAATAATAGAAGTAATGAATAATATACTAGCAAGAATAACACTACCCCCAGGACTAATGAAGGGAGAATGAAGAGAAATACAACTATAGTAATATTAACAGTACTGAAGGAACCTACTGACACCGGAATATATCTACTTAGTACCTCACTGTATTTGGCTATCATGTTTCTTTTTCTTGAATTTGGGGAGTAAGTATTTTTGTTTATTATTATTTTGCAATGTGTTACATGTCTTTGATACTCTGAAGTGTTTGCTCCGTGCCGTGGGGCGTGACTTGTTCTGCATAATGGGATTTTAAGGGTAAGTTCTTTTCGAGTATTGTTGTGCTCTAGTACATGGAAGCTACATTTTATTGAAAACAGATGGAATGCTCCATATTCAAACTGTCAGGTGTGTAAATATACAATATCCAGCAGTTTTAGTAGTGTTAAGGTCGTAAAAAGAGGGTGAGTATGTCAGATGCGCACATTATAAGTGAAATATGAAAAATATAAGAAACAAGAAACAAAGATATATGGAAGTATGCTAGTTCGCCAGTATGCGGTGTGTAACCGTATCCAGCCATAAAAGAGAGTAGGAAGGGCAGGAGGGTCAAAAGGTCATGTAAACATCCGGTGGTAGTGTTGTCGTCTTGGATGTTGTTCGTACCACACGTGGAGTTCATTTGAGCTTGTACTTGATTGGTGAATGGTACATTCTGAGGGGCGTGTTGTGTGGTCAAGACACGCCCCATAAGTTCCTGAAGGAAATTGTAGAGTTTTGGGGCAGAGAGAGAGAGAGAGAGAGGAAGCAGAGAGGACAACCGCGGCTCTAAGCGGGCCACCCTCGGCTGCATAGCTGAGGGCGGCGTTTTGTACTTCATATATAACCAGTAAGTGGAGCTTATAAGTTGCAATGCAGTCTTTTGAGGTAAATTAGAATGGAGGAAGAAGCATGATAGGAGGTTTAGGTATTATGTGGTATTAGTTTATTATGGTTTATGTGGTTGTACTTTGGTTCATAATGACGTCGTTATATACTTGCGTTTTCATCTATGAGTAAGGGAATTTGTATACGGCTACCTACGTATGTGCATGTGTGTTGCTCTGACGAATAAGTTACATAACATATTTACTAGTGTGTAATTGTGTACGAAGTTAACGTGGTTCCATGTATGGGTACCAAGAGAAAGAGATTATTTGAGGAGGGAAGTCACTTGTGTGGAGATATCAATATTTGTCATTATATTTCGGTGGTGTTACGTTGTCATTTTGTTGAACGGAGTCTGGTAATTATATGTGTATGGTAATATATTTGGTGGTACGTCATGTGGTTGCTTGCATTCATGTACCAAGTAAAGGTCATCCTTATATACGGGTAGCTGGGAAAAAGGGGTAATATTGTACGTACTACGTATGAGATTTACGGAGAAATAAAGCACCGGGTTCAGATGTTGTAATACGTTATGAAGATATTGTGGATGATGTTTGAAGTGAAATCCGTTTTGATGCGAGAATATCTACGAGATTAATGCAGTTCTTAAGGATGTTTGTAAGAGAAATTGTAATAATTGCAGTGGAGAAGGCAACAGAAAGAGTTGTGATTGTTACTTGTCGGCGCCGTATCGAACACCTTATGTATAGATATTAGTTTTGTTAATTAAAGATAGAAAAACCTTTGACTATTTATAGCCAGTAGCTAGACAATTTGTGCAACGTCGTGCAACAGCTCGGAGCACGACATGGTGGCAGCGGTGGGATCTAAAAGTTGCACAAATTGTTGCATTGCAAAAAAAAAATATATATATATTGCCAAATGTTGCAAAGTGTAATCTTGGAATTGGCGCAAGGGACAGTCATATTGATGGAAGATTAAAGTAAATTGGTTGAAAGTGCACGAAGTAGCTGTTGTCAACATCAGAAGTGGCATGGTTATTATAATATGAATGCATATCATTATCACTATTTTGTCTGAAGCTGAGTCGCCCGTGACGATCATAAGGTTTGTGTAAATTCCGTAGATTTTATTTAGTAATTAATTTCGATATTCATTAAAGATTATGTTGCGGGTAAGAGGTTATTCTTTCAAGTGGATGCTTTAAGGTTATATTTTGATTAGACGATATCTGAGTAATATGTTGTACGGTTACCTGTCGCTTGTTTCACCTAAGCCTTTACAAATCAAGGGGTAAACGAGGAGTCTTATTAGCGGGAGAGAAATGCGACAAAATATGAGATATAAAGAGTTTTAATAAATTATTTAAGGTTCGTCTACATTATAATATGTGTATCATAAAGTAGTCAATGGAGTAACGATAACTGAGTGTCAAGGGCATAAATATTACGGATATGCGGCAAAATTCACAAAGGTAGACGAATTTGTTGTCGTTATGTGAAGGAAACTTATCATATATAAGAGACGTGACATATAAGGGTAATTTTTTTCACACGAGTGTCGACTGTCAGAGGACAATAGCAAGGGGTGTAAGCATATATTGTGGTTTATAGCAGGAAAATATGAAGTACTGTGTGAGACGATTTTAATTGCCCCATAGCGATAGAGACGAATAAAAAAATGTGTAAATTGTATCATGTGTGGGAGTTCGTCGGATTATAGATGAAAGAATATTGAAGGTTCTGATGAAGGATATGGAACAAAAGTGAGTGTCAAGTAAAAGAGGGATATTGTGTGTAGTTGATGCAAGGGTATTTTTCCGTGAGAATAGTATATGAGGAAGAAGATATAGTATGAGGGAATAATAGAAACATAGTAGAAATATGATTGAGATATACATCACTGCGGTTAAGGTTTGAGGCAAATATCAATATCAGAAGTATAGAAAATAAAGAAGAAATATGACTGATATATTAGGTAAGTATTAAAATGGGATATCTATGTAAAAAGTTAATAGAGGACATAACTGGAGAGTGTTAATATTGAAGAGAATCAAGAGCAGAGAAAGACATTTTGTTGTTACATATTGATCATACGTGTATTGTGAGTCTCTTGGGTTAATGAAAGGTAGATGAAAATATTTAAGGAGAAAAGGAAACGGTGAGCTGCGGGTCAATTTTATGAAATGATGGCAGGATATAAAGATGAATTAATATATACATATAATATGTCGAGTTGAGGATGCTACCACGGGCTGGGTAGTAGTTGAGTTGAGTAGGTAACACTGTTGTAACAGTGCTAGTTCATGCAATTGAAGGTTGCTGGCTAGATCCTAGTTCACCTTACAGTTTCTGTTCTCACCACCTTAAGGTTACTTGCCTCCCCTCATGTCTTTTCTCTCTCAGTGGGTTAATTGAATATAAAGTAGTGGAGTTTTTAAGTGATAAGGTGAGAAAAGAAGCAAAATATATATTAAATGTTCAAGTACATGTGTAAAGCAAGGCCAACCTTCAATTGTTCACTTAAGAAGACGATTGTTGTTGTAAGGTCATGTTGGATAACATCATATTAGTGCCAGAAGTTATAGGTGCAAGAAATTATATGTGAGTTGTAGTATATGTAGCTACTTGGTTAAGGCGTTATTCAGTTCATAAAGGTAGAGACGATATGAATAACATCAGTAAAAGCAAGAATAAGAAGTAAATTAATGTCATTATGATACTATTGTGGCTGTTATAGAAACAATATGAATAACATCAGTAAATGCAAGTATAAGAAGTAATTTACAGTGTTCTAATGTGGTTATAAGTATTGAGAACAACTATGTTGAAATATAAAAGGAGTACTTTCGAGATGTTATACACATTAGCCAATATGCAAATATAAGTAGCTACGCACGGGCAGTAAGTTGGCGAATGTTATTGACATTGATATGATAATATCGTTGAGTCAGTAATATCGTGGAATGTGAGGTTGATATTCGGCAACATGAGGTATATTTATGTCATGAAGAATATAATATGTGGGTTGCAATATTGTGTGAGAGGAATGTTTAGGAAGGAAAATATTGGGAGGAATTAGATACATATCTATACTGCGTGAGGGAATAGGTGTGAGGAGAATATATATCTAGGAAGAAAGGGATGAAGATGGATATTTGGATTAGAAAATATATATTGATATTTGTTAAGAGGTAATTAATAATGAGTTGAGGAACATACATATCATGGAAAACAATGTGAGGATTGAGTCAAGGAAAATATATATCTAGGAAGAAAACGAAGTGGGGATAGATATATAGGTTAGAAAAAAAAAAAAACTTAATATTTGTTATAAGGTAATTCATATTGAGTGAGGAAAATATATATCAAGGTAAATAATATGAGGACTGAGTCAGAATTCATATGTCAGGAAGGAAAACATATAATATTGCATTGATAATTGTTAACAAGACCATCATAGATCAGCTTGACATATGAAAAGGAATTAAAATTCATGAGGTTAAGATCTTATATAGATAGACGTAAAATCGATATTGCGGAGCCATAAGGATGTCATTCCCGGAACTACACTAATAATGTTAACATCAGAGTAAATATGATAGTAAATATGATATATATGTGTAGTAAAAACACAAGTGTAAGTATGAAGGTTGATATAGAGTGAGGTAAAAACGGAGTAAGCACATGATATTAAGACATTAAAGTTGCGAATTATAATGTGAAGAAAGACGCGTCAAACATATCATTCCTTGTGTGTACATTGACTCTTGTGCCTAGCAACACTTGAACACTTCGTGCCAACCTAGGGGCATAAGGCGTGTACAAGTGGTTGTGATCAACTAGGTGACAAGTTGTTTCTCTCTGGCCAAAAGTAAATATTAATATACATTATGTGAATGCCGGTCTGGGGATTGCCGATTCAGAAGAGTGGGGGACGCCCTGAAAGCTTCGTTTCGACAGTACCCGGCATGGTAGTGTTGAGTGATACACAAGGATATTAGTGGGCCCACTAGTGAATATGTTGAGTAAAGATATCTATCCATGGATTGATTTTAACATGTGCGTACTCGAGTCAAAATTAATATATCAAGAGTAGTCTGACTTATGAATATAGATGAGAGGATGTGAGGTAAATATGAGATATGAAGGCAAATAGTAAATACCAAAGTAAATATATGAATATATGGTCATGGGATGTGGATTCTGGAAAAGTTACGATGAGGTAAATATGAGATAGTGAGACGAGGATATTCATTATATTAGGAAAGTTTGCTGTGAGGATATTGAGTGTATTATAAAAAGTTTGCTGTGAGGATATTGAGTATTTTAAAAAAGGTTGTGGTGAGGATATTGATTATATTAAAAAGTTGCAGTGAGGATATTGAGTATATTATAAAAAGTTGCGGTGAGGATATTGATTATATTAAAAGAGTTTGTGGTGAAGATATTGAGTATATTAGAAAAGTTTGCGGTGAGGATATTGAATATATTAGAAGAGTTTGCGGTGAAGATATTGAGTATATTAGAAAAGTTTGCGGTGAAGATATTGAGTATATTAGAAAAGGTTGCGGTGAGGATATAGGAAAAGGTGCATATGCATATATACGTCTGTGTAGGTCATGACTGTATTGGGCAAATATTATTATTGAGATAGCAACTTGATAAAATAAGATGAAGATATAGTGAACATATGCAAAGGTAAAGTGGTTATACATGTTCCGAAGGCAGAAAATTGGCGACAGTGATATTGATATTAGATTAATATGCAGGCATTTGAAGGTTTTCTTGTTGATGAGGACGAAGATATATGGCTAACATGGAAGTTAAGGTGTCTCTATATAATTTGGAGGGATATATGGCGATCTGGAAGATTTTATAGAGATTAGGATAAATGTATAGTAATGAGTGTTAATGAATGCCTTTATCTGTGATTTTGACGATATATGTGAAATAAGGGTATATCTATGGGATTGAAAATAGATACAATGTGAGATGTCGTACTTAACACAACACAGGACATTTGGTTACAAGTCTGAGTTGAGCTATCGTGATATCGTAGGAAATCATCAGTGGTTTCAGTAGCTTTCACTTGATTATATAACATTTTAAAGGAAGATTTAAAGTTAATGCAAGGATTGTAAAGGTAATCAGTTAACGACGATAATGAGGAAAGAAGAGCTATTAATGAGGTATCAAGCGAAAAATATATAGAAGGACATTACTCCCCATCTTATCGTTAGCTATATGGTAAGGCTTGAAGGTGAAACAAGACGAAAATATATTAAAGAAATACGATATGGATGTTGACTATCAAGGGATTAATATGGACATTATATAATATGATGTAGTAGGAAAACACTGATATGAAAGGAGTACAAGTTGAAACTAAATAATGAAGTAAATATTAATGTTTAACCTGTGGAATACATAACGTGTTTCTTGTCTGTGTGCTGGTGATGATACAGAACGGTAATGGTTGAGTGTTTTAACAGCAAGCTAATATATTTTTTTGTATTTTGATTTTCGAGTATAGTGCGTATATTACATATAAAGATAGATATCGTGACATAAGGTGAGAAATAACAGCGTATTCCTTACACGGCAACTCAGAATCAGATTTATTTCTTGGTGTGGTAACATTTTTACAAGTGATGGATTTTCCAGTGTTTTAAGTGCTTTATATCAACATATTACGTGGATCTGAGAGCAGCTACTTCTTATTGCAAGATTAATGCAATCTATATATCAGTACTTCTGAATCCATTGCGTCAGTTCATTTTCGACATCGTGATATTAGTGCATGCTTACGGAATGTAATAAATTTTTCTTGTGTTTTCTGTTATTTTGTATGAGACGTCACCCTTATCTGAGATAATGAGATAGTAATTCCTCCATATTTATGTATACACTTAGAAGTTTCACCATATAATATGCTTTTAATAGTGATGTATTATGACTGCATTGCATACTTAAGTTCCAACTTACTTCTATTGAGAAATTCTGACGACACCTGAACGATGTCTACAGATGCTCTCCTTGATTGTTTCTGTATCTTGTAAGATGTTGATATATATCCTCTGAATAATATTGATATAATTTGGGATAATGAGCTGATTTCTTTTACAATCTATGATATGATATACACTCCTCCTAGTTATGGACATATATATGCATAATACTATGATAAATGTTGTCATAATTCCTCTGAATAACATAGGTATGATTTGAGATTGTGAGTTGATTTTATATGAGTAATGCTGCATTTATACTACCTAATGATATATTTTCCTCCTAGTTATAGACATATATTCATATCAAAGTAACGAGTATCGACTGCATTGCCATATCTTTTCCATTACCTTGCTTTGTGTGTTGACATATCTTTTCCACTACTGGTCAATATCATGCTCTCCCTGACCATATATATATATATAGTTAATTATTCTCTCTCTGCAAAGCCCTTTTTGTGAATATTGAGGTGCAGACGCATTTTCCTAATATATGCCTTCTTAGCAGAAAGTATTGGACCCATTGCCCTACATTCCTACGTATATAACACAGCTGGCTGGAGACTTGGATGCTGGCTAGAGGACAGGGTCTGGCGGGTGCTAACATGCTTCATGGGTGTGGGAAAGTACCGCTATCAGGTGCGCGGTCGCCCAAGCCCTCATCCTTCCTACGGGAGGCATGCACACCCTGCCCACCACCCACCCTTCCCTACATTGCATGCGCGGGACGCGCATTCTGAGGGGGGATGTTTGTCAGATGCGCACATTATAAGTGAAATATGAAAATATAAGAAACAAGAAACAAAGATATATGGAAGTATGCTAGTTCGCCAGTATGCGGTGTGTAACCGTATCCAGCCATAAAAGAGAGTAGGAAGGGCAGGAGGGTCAAAGGTCATGTAAACATCCGGTGGTAGTGTTGTCGTCTTGGATGTTGTTCGTACCACACGTGGAGTTCATTTGAGCTTGTACTTGATTGGTGAATGGTACATTCTGAGGGGCGTGTTGTGTGGGTCAAGACACGCCCCATAAGTTCCTGAAGGAAATTGTAGAGTTTTGGGGCAGAGAGGAGAGAGAGAGAGAGGAAGCAGAGAGGACAACCGCGGCTCTAAGCGGGCCACCCTCGGCTGCATAGCTGAGGGCGGCGTTTTGTACTTCATATATAACCAGTAAGTGGAGCTTATAAGTTGCAATGCAGTCTTTTGAGGTAAATTAGAATGGAGGAAGAAGCATGATAGGAGGTTTAGGTATTATGTGGTATTAGTTTATTATGGTTTATGTGGTTGTACTTTGGTTCATAATGACGTCGTTATATACTTGCGTTTTCATCTATGAGTAAGGGAATTTGTATACGGCTACCTACGTATGTGCATGTGTGTTGCTCTGACGAATAAGTTACATAACATATTTACTAGTGTGTAATTGTGTACGAAGTTAACGTGGTTCCATGTATGGGTACCAAGAGAAAGAGATTATTTGAGGAGGGAAGTCACTTGTGTGGAGATATCAATATTTGTCATTATATTTCGGTGGTGTTACGTTGTCATTTTGTTGAACGGAGTCTGGTAATTATATGTGTATGGTAATATATTTGGTGGTACGTCATGTGGTTGCTTGCATTCATGTACCAAGTAAAGGTCATCCTTATATACGGGTAGCTGGGAAAAAGGGGTAATATTGTACGTACTACGTATGAGATTTACGGAGAAATAAAGCACCGGGTTCAGATGTTGTAATACGTTATGAAGATATTGTGGATGATGTTTGAAGTGAAATCCGTTTTGATGCGAGAATATCTACGAGATTAATGCAGTTCTTAAGGATGTTTGTAAGAGAAATTGTAATAATTGCAGTGGAGAAGGCAACAGAAAGAGTTGTGATTGTTACTTGTCGGCGCCGTATCGAACACCTTATGTATAGATATTAGTTTTGTTAATTAAAGATAGAAAAAACCTTTGACTATTTATAGCCAGTAGCTAGACAATTTGTGCAACGTCGTGCAACAGCTCGGAGCACGACAAGTATGATCGTAACGATGGCTGTGACATGATGCGTATAGACTTATTTTGTTGGATGAAGGAGAGTGTCAATGTAGGTTTTTAAAGCTGCCCTCCCTCCCCCCTATAAGTTTGGCCAATGTCCAGTATGAGCTTGTTGCATTTGATCCAGTTAGCCACATATCCAATTCCTGATTCAATGCTGTCTCGAGATCATTAATGTTTTTCCCACTTATAAATGTAGTTGTATCGACTGCAAAGAGTAAAAGAAATAGTAAGTTAGTGCAACGTGAAGAACCATTGATATAAATAAAAAGAAAGAAATATATTGGGTGAAGAACAGAGCCTTGTGGCACACCGTGATTGATATTTTGTAAGATGATGAAGATGTGTTGTTGTAAGGTGTGAACTATAAGGGTTTGAACAAAGGGGACTTGAACGAAGTTGTTAGGATTAGTAGCGGGGACAGAACCAGAAATAATGGGTTTAAACCTGAAAAGTCCAGGTTTAGGAGAGAAATGGGAAGAAAATGGTTTTCAAACAGAGTGGTTGATGAGTGGAAGGGACTCAATGGGCATGTAGTCAGGGCTGAATCAATGGAGAGCTTTAAAAGAAGATTAAGTAAGTACATGGATGGGGATGATGGATGGAATTAGGTAGCTTTAATCATACAGGGACTGCCGCGTGTAGGTCTGCGGCCTCTCGCAGCTTCCCTCTTTTCTTATGTTCTTTTGTAAACTGTACAATTGAAGAAAGAAACAATATCCTAGGAAGAAAGTGGAACAATAACCGTAAGCCATGGAGATATACTATAGAGCCATGATGGTTGTGGCAATGGTGATTCTTGATGTGTTGCCTCATTTCATATGAATGCCAAACATGAGAGAAGGCACTGCCCACCACCATTGTACTTATCATTTCAATGTTATCGATATTATAAATATTATTTGTGTCTGTTATAAGAACTATTAACATCTGTCTACCCTGTTTTTAACAACAAATAAATACTGATTTTTTTTCAATTATGTAATATAACTACATAAACTATTTTCATAAATATGCTAACATAAAACAAATTTCTGTTTATTTTCTATAATCAGGGACCTTCATGTTATACACATCAAGCATGTATATAATGATATTAAGTGCTGAAACATAAAATCATGTTAAGTTCCTATTTTAGGGGTTTTTGCATGTTATACATATATACGTTATGTATTACTTAAGGAGACAAATATAACCTAACGCAAAGTTGCTGCTTGAAAAGGCTACACCTT
>NC_059291.1:23179581-23189643 GCF_017591435.1 Portunus trituberculatus
TGTGAAGCCAGCGCTCTAACCACTGAGCTACCGGGCCGTGTGTGTGTGTGTGTGTGTGTGTGTGTGTGTGTGTGTGTGTGTGTGTGTGTGTGTGTGTGTGTGTGTGTGTGTGTGTGTGTGTGTGTGTGTGTGTGTGTGTGTGTGTGTTTAAAAGTGGGCATTGATCTTACTGTAAGGCTAAAAGGTCGTTTATCACACACTAATCAGGGTAACAGCACCTTTGTGGAACACGGCGCCGCGCCCTGAAATGATGCCACATTGTACTGGAAGACACAAACCTGCTTATCTGTGTCTCTCACTAACACAAACACACAAGAAAGAAAAGCTGCAACAATACAACATGCCTTTACGTGTCACCTCTTGTATAAAAAAAACACTGTCTCTACCCATTTATCATTTATATCTATCAATTTACCTAATATTATTTCAAAGGTACCTATTAATTCAATATAAACATTGAACAATCTATAATGAGATATGATGACGCCGGACAAACAGATCACTGACATTTGTGTAATTGGTAACAAGTGCACTAATAACGAGCTGAATTATGCATGTCGTGCGAGCTGTTGCACGACGTTGCACAAATTGTCTAGCTACTGGCTATAAATAGTCAAAGGTTTTTCTATCTTTAATTAACAAAACTAATATCTATACATAAGGTGTTCGATACGGCGCCGACAAGTAACAATCACAACTCTTTCTGTTGCCTTCTCCACTGCAATTATTACAATTTCTCTTACAAACATCCTTAAGAACTGCATTAATCTCGTAGATATTCTCGCATCAAAACGGATTTCACTTCAAACATCATCCACAATATCTTCATAACGTATTACAACATCTGAACCCGGTGCTTTATTTCTCCGTAAATCTCATACGTAGTACGTACAATATTACCCCTTTTTCCCAGCTACCCGTATATAAGGATGACCTTTACTTGGTACATGAATGCAAGCAACCACATGACGTACCACCAAATATATTACCATACACATATAATTACCAGACTCCGTTCAACAAAATGACAACGTAACACCACCGAAATATAATGACAAATATTGATATCTCCACACAAGTGACTTCCTCAAATAATCTCTTTCTCTTGGTACCCATACATGGAACCACGTTAACTTCGTACACAATTACACACTAGTAAATATGTTATGTAACTTATTCGTCAGAGCAACACACATGCACATACGTAGGTAGCCGTATACAAATTCCCTTACTCATAGATGAAAACGCAAGTATATAACGACGTCATTATGAACCAAAGTACAACCACATAAACCATAATAAACTAATACCACATAATACCTAGACCTCCTATCATGCTTCTTCCTCCATTCTAATTTACCTCAAAGACTGCATTGCAACTTATAAGCTCCACTTACTGGTTATATATGAAGTACAAAACGCCGCCCTCAGCTATGCAGCCGAGGGTGGCCCGCTTAGAGCCGCGGTTGTCCTCTCTGCTTCCTCTCTCCTCTCTCTCTCCTCTCTGCCCCAAAACTCTACAATTTCCCTTCAGGAACTTATGGGGGCGTGTCTTGACCCACACAACACGCCCCTCAGAATGTACCATTCACCAATCAAGTACAAGCTCAAATGAACTCCACGTGTGGTACGAACAACATCCAAGACGACAACACTACCACCGGATGTTTACATGACCTTTTGACCCTCCTGCCCTTCCTACTCTCTTTTATGGCTGGATACGGTTACACACCGCATACTGGCGAACTAGCATACTTCCATATATCTTTGTTTCTTGTTTCTTATATTTTTTCATATTTCACTTATGATGTGCGCATCTGACAAACATCCCCCCTCAGAATGCGCGTCCCGCGCATTCAATGTAGGGAAGGGTGGGTGGGTGGGCAGGGTGTGCATGCCTCCCGTAGGAAGGATGAGGGCTTGGGCGACCGCGCACCTGATAGCGGTACTTTCCCCCCACCCATGAAGCATGTTAGCACCCGCCAGACCCCTGTCCTCTAGCCAGCATCCAAGTCTCCAGCCAGCTGTGTTATATACGTAGGAATGTAGGGCAATGGGTCCAATACTTTCTGCTAAGAAGGCATATATTAGAAAAATGCGTCTGCACCTCTATATTCACAAAAAAGGGCTTTGCAGAGAGAGAATAATTAACCATATATATATATGGTCAGGGGAGAGCATGATATTGACCAGTAGTGGAAAAGATATGTCAACACACAAAGCAAGGTAATGGAAAAGATATGGCAATGCAGTCGATACTCGTTACTTTGATATGAATATATGTCTATAACTAGGAGGAAAATATATCATTAGGTAGTATAAATACAGCATTAATCATATAAAATCAACTCACAATCTCAAATCATACCTATGTTATTCAGAGGAATTATGACAACATTTATCATAGTATTATGCATATATATGTCCATAACTAGGAGGAGTGTATATCATATCATAGATTGTAAAAGAAATCAGCTCATTATCCCAAATTATATCAATATTATTCAGAGGATATATATCAACATCTTACAAGATACAGAAACAATCAAGGGAGAGCATCTGTAGACATCGTTCAGGTGTCGTCAGAATTTCTCAATAGAAGTAAGTTGGAACTCAAGTATGCAATGCAGTCATAATACATCACTATTAAAAGCATATGACATGGTAAAACTTCTAAGTGTATACATAAATATGGAGGAATGACTATCTCATTATCTCAGATAAGGGTGACGTCTCATACAAAATAACAGAAAACACAAGAAAAATTATTACATCCCGTAAGCATGCACTAATATCACGATGTCGAAAATGAACTGACGCAATGGATTCAGAAGTACTGATATATAGATTGCATTAATCTTGCAATAAGAAGTAGCTGCTCTCAGATCCACGTAATATGTTGATATAAGCACTTGAAACACTGGAAAATCCATCACTTGTGAAAATGTTACCACACCAAGAAATAAATCTGATTCTGAGTTGCCGTGTAAGGAATACGCTGTTATTTCTCACCTTAAGTCACGATATCTATCTTTATATGTAATATACGCACTATACTCGAAAATCAAAATACAAAAAAATATATTAGCTTGCTGTTAAAACACTCAACCATTACCGTTCTGTATCATCACCAGCACACAGACAAGAAACACGTTATGTATTCCACAGGTTAAACATTAATATTTACTTCATTATTTAGTTTCAACTTGTACTCCTTTCATATCAGTGTTTTCCTACTACATCATATTATATAATGTCCATATTAATCTCTTGATAGTCAACATCCATATCGTATTTCTTTAATATATTTTCGTCTTGTTTCACCTTCAAGCCTTACCATATAGCTAACGATAAGATGGGGAGTAATGTCCTTCTATATATTTTTCGCTTGATACCTCATCAATAGCTCTTCTTTCCTCATTATCGTCGTTAACTGATTACCTTTACAATCCTTGCATTAACTTTAAATCTTCCTTTAAAATGTTATATAATCAAGTGAAAGCTACTGAAACCACTGATGATTTCCTACGATATCACGATAGCTCAACTCAGACTTGTAACCAAATGTCCTGTGTTGTGTTAAGTACGACATCTCACATTGTATCTATTTTCAATCCCATAGATATACCCCTTATTTCACATATATCGTCAAAATCACAGATAAAGGCATTCATTAACACTCATTACTATACATTTATCCTAATCTCTATAAAATCTTCCAGATCGCCATATATCCCTCCAAATTATATAGAGACACCTTAACTTCCATGTTAGTCATATATCTTCGTCCTCATCAACAAGAAAACCTTCAAATGCCTGCATATTAATCTAATATCAATATCACTGTCGCCAATTTTCTGCCTTCGGAACATGTATAACCACTTTACCTTTGCATATGTTCACTATATCTTTGTCTTATTTTATCAAGTTGCTATCTCAATAATAATATTTGCCCAATACAGTCATGACCTACACAGACGTATATATGCATATGCACCTTTTCCTATATCCTCACCGCAACCTTTTCTAATATACTCAATATCTTCACCGCAAACTTTTCTAATATACTCAATATCTTCACCGCAAACTCTTCTAATATACTCAATATCCTCACCGCAAACTTTTCTAATATACTCAATATCTTCACCGCAAACTCTTCTAATATACTCAATCACCGCAACTTTTCTAAAATACTCAATATCCTCACAAACTTTTCTAATATACTCAATATCCTCACAGCAAACTTTTCTAATATACTCAATATCCTTCACAAACACTAATATACTCAATTCTCACCGCAAATATAATCAATATCCTCACAGCAAACTTTTCTAATATACTCAATATCCTCACAGCAACTTTTCTAATATACTCAATATCCTCACAGCAATCTTTTCTAATATACTCAATATCCTCACAGCAAACTTTCCTAATATACTCAATATCTTCACCGCAAACTCTTCTAATATACTCAATATCCTCACAGCAAACTTTTCTAATACACTCAATATCCTCACAGCAACTTTTCTAATATACTCAATATCCTCATAGCAAACTTTCCTAATATACTCAATATCCTCACAGCAAACTTTCCTGATATACTCAATATCTTCACCGCAAACTCTTCTAATATACTCAATATTCTCACAGCAAACTTTTCTAATACACTCAATATCCTCACAGCAACTTTTCTAATATACTCAATATCCTCACAGCAAACTTTCCTAATATACTCAATATCCTCACAGCAAACTTTTCTAATATACTCAATAACCTCACAGCAACTTTTCTAATATAATGAATATCCTCGTCTCACTATCTCATATTTACCTCATCGTAACCTTTCCAGAATCCACATCCCATGACCATATATTCATATATTTACTTTGGTATTTACTATTTGCCTTCATATCTCATATTTACCTCACATCCTCTCATCTATATTCATAAGTCAGACTACTCTTGATGTATTAATTTTGACTCAGTATGCACATGTTAAAATCAATCCATGGATAGATATCTTTACTCAACATATTCACTAGTGGGCCCACTAATATCCTTGTGTATCACTCAACACTACCATGCCGGGTACTGTCGAAACGAAGCTTTCAGGGCGTCCCCCACTCTTCTGAATCGGCAATCCCCAGACCGGCATTCACATAATGTATATTAATATTTACTTTTGGCCAGAGAGAAACAACTTGTCACCTAGTTGATCACAACCACTTGTACACGCCTTATGCCCCTAGGTTGGCACGAAGTGTTCAAGTGTTGCTAGGCACAAGAGTCAATGTACACACAAGGAATGATATGTTTGACGCGTCTTTCTTCACATTATAATTCGCAACTTTAATGTCTTAATATCATGTGCTTACTCCGTTTTTACCTCACTCTATATCAACCTTCATACTTACACTTGTTTCCTTACTACACATATATATCATATTTACTATCATATTTACTCTGATGTTAACATTATTAGTGTAGTTCCGGGAATGACATCCTTATGGCTCTGCAATATCGATTTTACGTCTATCTATATAAGATCTTAACCTCATGAATTTTAATTCCTTTTCATATGTCAAGCTGATCTATGATGGTCTTGTTAACAATTATCAATGCAATATTATATGTTTTCCTTCCTGACATATGAATTCTGACTCAGTCCTCATATTATTTACCTTGATATATATTTTCCTCACTCAATATGAATTACCTTATAACAAATATTAAGTTTTTTTTTTTTTTCTAACCTATATATCTATCCCCACTTCGTTTTCTTCCTAGATATATATTCTCCTTGACTCAATCCTCACATTGTTTTCCCTGATATGTATGTTCCTCAACTCATTATTAATTACCTCTTAACAAATATCAATATATATTTTCTAATCCAAATATCCATCTTCATCCCTTTCTTCCTAGATATATATTCTCCTCACACCTATTCCCTCACGCAGTATAGATATGTATCTAAGTCCTCCCAATATTTTCCTTCCTAAACACTACTCTCACACAATATTGCAACCCACATATTATATTCTTCATGACATAAATATACCTCATGTTGCCGAATATCAACCTCACATTCCACGATATTACTGACTCAACGATATTATCATATCAATGTCAATAACATTCGCCAACTTACTGCCCGTGCGTAGCTACTTATATTTGCATATTGGCTAATGTGTATAACATCTCGAAAGTACTCCTTTTATATTTCAACATAGTTGTTCTCAATACTTATAACCACATTAGAACACTGTAAATTACTTCTTATACTTGCATTTACTGATGTTATTCATATTGTTTCTATAACAGCCACAATAGTATCATAATGACATTAATTTACTTCTTATTCTTGCTTTTACTGATGTTATTCATATCGTCTCTACCTTTATGAACTGAATAACGCCTTAACCAAGTAGCTACATATACTACAACTCACATATAATTTCTTGCACCTATAACTTCTGGCACTAATATGATGTTATCCAACATGACCTTACAACAACAATCGTCTTCTTAAGTGAACAATTGAAGGTTGGCCTTGCTTTACACATGTACTTGAACATTTAATATATATTTTGCTTCTTTTCTCACCTTATCACTTAAAAACTCCACTACTTTATATTCAATTAACCCACTGAGAGAGAGAAAAGACATGAGGGGAGGCAAGTAACCTTAAGGTGGTGAGAAAAGAAACTGTAAGGTGAACTAGGATCTAGCCAGCAACCTTCAATTGCATGAACTAGCACTGTTACAACAGTGTTACCTACTCAACTCAACTACTACCCAGCACGTGGTAGCATCCTCAACTCAACATAATATTTTTATACATTAATGCATCTTTATATCCTGCCATCCTTTCATAAAATTGCCTCGCAACTCACCGTTTCCTTTTCTCCTTAAATATTTTCATCTACCTTTCATTAACCCAAGAGACTCACAATACACGTACGATCAATATGTAACTAACAAAATGTCTTTCTCTGCTCTTGATTCTCTTCAATATTAACACTCTCCAGTTATTTCCTCTATTAACTTCTTCACATAGATATCCCATTTTAATACTTACCTCATATATCAGTCATATTTCTTCTTTATTTTCTATACTTCTGATATTGATATTTGCCTCAAACCTTAACCGCAGTGATGTATATCTCAATCATATTTCTACTATGTTTCTATTATTCCCTCATACTATATCTTCTTCCTCATATACTATTCTCACGGAAAAATTCCCTTGCATCAACTACACACAATATCCCCTCTTTTACTTGACACTCACTTTTTGTTCCATATCCTTCATCAGAACCTTCAATATTCTTTCATCTATAATCCGACGAACTCCCAAACATGATACAATTTACACATTTTTTTTTTATTCGTCTCTATCGCTATGGGGCAATTAAAATCGTCTCACACAGTACTTCATATTTTCCTGCTATAAACCACAATATATGCTTACACCCCTTGCTATTGTCCTCTGACAGTCGACACTCGTGTGAAAAAAATTACCCTTATATGTCACGTCTCTTATATATGATAAGTTTCCCTTCACATAACGACAACAAATTCGTCTACCTTTGTGAATTTTGCCGCATATCCGTAATATTTATGCCCTTGACACTCAGTTATCGTTACTCCATTGACTACTTTATGATACACATATTATAATGTAGACGAACCTTAAATAATTTATTAAAACTCTTTATATCTCATATTTTGTCGCATTTCTCTCCCGCTAATAAGACTCCTCGTTTACCCCTTGATTTGTAAAGGCTTAGGTGAAACAAGCGACAGGTAACCGTACAACATATTACTCAGATATCGTCCAATCAAAATATAACCTTAAAGCATCCACTTGAAAGAATAACCTCTTACACGCAACATGATCTTTAATGAATATCGAAATTAATTACTAAATAAAATCTACGGATTTTACACAAACCTTATGATCGTCACGGGCGACTCAGCTTCAGACAAAATAGTGATAATGATATGCATTCATATTATAATAACCATGCCACTTCTGATGTTGACAACAGCTACTTCGTGCACTTTCAACCAATTTACTTTAATCTTCCATCAATATGACTGTCCCTTGCGCCAATTCCAAGATTACACTTTGCAACATTTGGCAATATATTTTTTTTTTTTTTTTTTTTTGCAATGCAACAATTTGTGCAACATTTAGATCCCACCGCTGCCACCATGTCGTGCTCCGAGCTGTTGCACGACGTTGCACAAATTGTCTAGCTACTGGCTATAAATAGTCAAAGGTTTTTTCTATCTTTAATTAACAAAACTAATATCTATACATAAGGTGTTCGATACGGCGCCGACAAGTAACAATCACAACTCTTTCTGTTGCCTTCTCCACTGCAATTATTACAATTTCTCTTACAAACATCCTTAAGAACTGCATTAATCTCGTAGATATTCTCGCATCAAAACGGATTTCACTTCAAACATCATCCACAATATCTTCATAACGTATTACAACATCTGAACCCGGTGCTTTATTTCTCCGTAAATCTCATACGTAGTACGTACAATATTACCCCTTTTCCCAGCTACCCGTATATAAGGATGACCTTTACTTGGTACATGAATGCAAGCAACCACATGACGTACCACCAAATATATTACCATACACATATAATTACCAGACTCCGTTCAACAAAATGACAACGTAACACCACCGAAATATAATGACAAATATTGATATCTCCACACAAGTGACTTCCCTCAAATAATCTCTTTCTCTTGGTACCCATACATGGAACCACGTTAACTTCGTACACAATTACACACTAGTAAATATGTTATGTAACTTATTCGTCAGAGCAACACACATGCACATACGTAGGTAGCCGTATACAAATTCCCTTACTCATAGATGAAAACGCAAGTATATAACGACGTCATTATGAACCAAAGTACAACCACATAAACCATAATAAACTAATACCACATAATACCTAGACCTCCTATCATGCTTCTTCCTCCATTCTAATTTACCTCAAAGACTGCATTGCAACTTATAAGCTCCACTTACTGGTTATATATGAAGTACAAAACGCCGCCCTCAGCTATGCAGCCGAGGGTGGCCCGCTTAGAGCCGCGGTTGTCCTCTCTGCTTCCTCTCTCCTCTCTCTCTCTCTCTCTCCTCTCTCTCTCCTCTCTGCCCCAAAACTCTACAATTTCCCTTCAGGAACTTATGGGGGCGTGTCTTGACCCACACAACACGCCCCTCAGAATGTACCATTCACCAATCAAGTACAAGCTCAAATGAACTCCACGTGTGGTACGAACAACATCCAAGACGACAACACTACCACCGGATGTTTACATGACCTTTTGACCCTCCTGCCCTTCCTACTCTCTTTTATGGCTGGATACGGTTACACACCGCATACTGGCGAACTAGCATACTTCCATATATCTTTGTTTCTTGTTTCTTATATTTTTCATATTTCACTTATGATGTGCGCATCTGACATGCATCAGGCATAATTACTCATAAAGAGAGTTCTAGTGATAAATTAATTGTATTTTCTCTCATTGTTTTCATCAATAATATTAATTTTACTCAGACAACACAAAGGAGCATAAAGAAGACTTTTTTACATAACGAAAAAAAAATTAAAAGGTTGTAAGAATGAGCACGTAAAATTCCTACGAAAGATTTCGTTCTATCTGTGTTCCTTACAAAGTGACAGGCCAAGAGAGGATCTGATGAAGGTATTCACATAAAGGACGCAACAAGATTGATGCAAACAGGATTAGTATTCCTAGGAGTCAGAAGAGGAAAATGCTTGCAAAATAGTACAAGTATTATCTTTTAAAATGATGTATGAAAAAACGTGCAAGTAAATAGTGTTGGATAACTAAATCAACTTAATAATGAGCTTATTCACATAACATTGTGCCAACACTAATTATACAAAGAGATCAGATTACATCACGATCACATTGACTACAACAAACTGTGTAACGGTCACCCCTCTCTAAATAAATGTTAAACACAGATATTAGTGTAGATTGCTCATT
>NC_059291.1:23195143-23201192 GCF_017591435.1 Portunus trituberculatus
TCAAGTGTGATTCTGGAAGGCTGAGTGATGACACGAGTAACCATTGATGAGTCGAGGCCGTTGCGTGAAGGTGAGTGTCTAATCGTGTGATATGGAGTGAGATTAGGCTTAAAACGTCATACAGAAGATACGTGAGCTTGATAGTTTGTTTGAGTGTGAGTACAGTGTAGAGTATACCGAAACATAGAGTTAGAAAGTAGGTGTAGGAGTAATATGCAGAGGTAGAAAAGGAAAGGGTGTCCGAACCAGGACCAGTCACAGAGCACAGGAACATACAAATAATGTAAACTGTAAAAATGAAAGTTATATTAAAGTACTTTGAAATAAGGAGTAAAGAAAAAATCATGAATATGAAAAAATGAGAACTGGTAAAGATAAAAAGGTAAATAAAATGTATACAGTATAGACTGTGAGAGAATTTATACGGTAAAAAGTCTGTTGAGGGCTTGTGGAGGACAAGGAAAAGAGATAAAACAAAAGACACGAGCTACGAAAAGAAAAAAAAAAAAAAAGAAAACAAAAGAAAAGGAAAACAAAAGAAAGAAGAAGCAACACAAACTTCATATGGTTGGAAAGCCACTATGTCCATCCCCAAAAGAAAGCGAAGAAAGAAAAGAGAAGAGAGAGAAAGGAGAGGAGAACCCCACAACACACACCAAAACCACCACACAACCAAAAAACACACAAGATAAAGAAACTGAAACACGCAAAATAAAAGGAAAACACACAAAGGAAAAAAAAACAGGAAACGCTTTGTCGTAACCAAAGGTCAGGAACTCCAACTACAACCTTAATTTAAGACAAGAAGATCAGAAGAAGGTCAGGAGGTCAAAACACAGTCAACTATAGAGTCCCAAAGGGTATGTTGAAGCTAAGGGCACAGAGAGGAAGAAAGGGCGTCAAAGAACAAGCAACAGCACCAGCTTACTGTGTGTGTGTTGTGGTGGGTGTGTGTGTGTTGTGGGGTGGGAGGTGTTGTTGGTGGCATGAAGGTATGGGCATGGTAACAAGGAAGATGTCGCGGAGGCGCAAGGCGGACGATTAAGAATGAAAAAAAGAATAAAAACAACAACAAAATTCTATCAATAAGGACATTTAATAAAAGAGAAAGCAAAACAAGAAAAGACAAACAAGACTTCCATAAAAATAATTTAAAACCAACAACACACAATGCAAAAACAAAAGAAAAGCAAGAACGAACAACCAGACAAATAAAACAGCCATTATGAATAATAACAAGCAAAACAAAATAACAACACAACAACAATACATCACCATAAAGAATAATAACAGCACAGGGGCAAGGAAAACAAACAAAGAACAAGCAAAATAAAAGAATAACAACACCATCAACCCCTTACTAACCAAACAACATTAATATTCACTTTTAAAATAAGAAAACAAAACCACATAAGCAGGAACTCCTAACTTATTCACTTTTATTTAATACACACAAAACAACATAACAACAATGAAGCAAAAAATAAACCGGAAAAAAACAAGACACCCAATCAATTCCAAAAGGATTAACAGTAACACAGAGAATCAATAGTGAATGTAGAAGATATAACAAGAGAGAAAGAGAGAAGCCGAGCTGTGATTTAGGATCCAACTCTGGTTTCTCGGGTCAAATTCTTTCAGGAAGGAAGAGAAGAGAATATGGTGATAACACATTGATAATCTCATCTTTTACTTTTTATTTACAAATTCCACCAATACCTTTCCATTTTGAACACTTAACTCGGAAAAAAACTGAGGAACTGTAAAGTTATTATAAAGACCACAAATAAATAAAGTAAGGAAGAAGAAGAAGAAAGAGAGAGAAGCAAATTAATTTTGATAAAAAAAAAAGAAGAAAACACATTTTCCAAAAGAAAAAAGTTTCCTCGACACATTTGTTATCCTTTCCCCCCCCCCCCCACCCCATCCTCCTTTTAAAATCAAAAGTCAAAAAAAAAAAAGATAAAAAAGAAAACAAGATTCAGGTTCCTTTTCCCCTTTTTAAAACCAAAAAGTTAAAAAAACTAAAAGGGGAGGGAAAAAGGTACTTCTACCTTTTCTTTTGCCCTCAAGTAATGATCGGGTTTTTTTAATTCTCTTCTTCCTCTCTCTCTCTCTCTCTCTCCTTTATGTTGGAATGGTTGGTTTAATAAATGGCCATGATTTACACCAACCGCAGTTCGTCCCACCACTGGCAATGGCATAGGGAGGTGGGGGACTGGCTTTCTCCTTTCCTTCTCTCCTCCTCCTTCCTCTTGCCCCTTTTTTCCTTCCTCTGCGAGAAAAAGGTGGGATTGGAGAAAAAAAAAAAAACACCCCACACCACACACTTTTCTCTCCTCTCTCTCTGGTGCACCGTTTCCAGAAAATATGTTGTTCGGAAAATACACTATACATTTCTCTCTCTCTCTCCAAATTTTTTTGACAGATCCCGAGAAAATGTGAATATTTTGTAAATACATAACATTCTCTCTCTCTCCTCTCTCTCTCTCTCTCTCTCTCCCTTAAATTGGAGAATGACCTACAAATGACAAACCACATTAAATTTCCTGTGCTGACCATGCTAATCCTCTCTGGTTGCTTTGCCAAATTCTTAAGAGAACATAACTCCCGTGATTTGCATCGGGGAGCTCAAATTCTGCTCTGTGGTTGGCAATGGGTGGTGATTGGTGGATTCTCTTTTTCTTTTTTTATTCTTTTCTTGTTTGTTTGGGGTTTGGTTATCATTTTTATTCTTTTACTTTTCTTTTTATATTGATGTTTTTCTTTTCTTTTTGTTTCTTAATTTCGGAGAGGCCAGTGAAAGGATGGAAGCTGTGAGGGTTATTAGAGGGTACAAGGCTCAATATATGCATATTGAGTGGAAAGTCCCAGTTTTGAATTTGGGAGTTAATTGTTTTATATTTTTTTTCTCCGTATTTTATCAATGAATTGTTCTTTTTTTTCTTTATTAACTACAATGTTTTTGCCTGGTATTTTATTTTGTACTTGTCCCCTTTTTCCCTCTCTTTTTCTGATTTCATACTTTCTGCTCTTACGTTTATATGCTGACTTCCTTCCTTTTCTCCTTCTTTTTATTAACCACATCCTCCCGTTGAGCCCTTTCATCTCCTTTCTTTTGCCTCTAAATTTCCTACTCCGTTGTTTAAGTCCTCCCCTCCTTCTCCTCCTTTCCAAATATTCTGGGTTGATAAATCATGAAAGCGCCCCTTGGTCGGCTCTCTTCTGTGGCTGGAGTGCTTGGTGGCCTGGGTCAGTTTGTGCCTGCCAGCTTCCCAAATAATCCCTTGATACTCGCTAACCTGGATTAACCCAAGTTAATCGTGCACTATTATTATTCAGTTTTGTACCCAGTACGATTTTATAGCACTAAATCACTCTCCCTGTATCAGCCTGTATCAGACATGAGGAAAGTTTTGTTGCGTGGTAACTCACAACAGCGGCGGAGTGGAGGTGCGGGGACGGTAAAGGCGGTGCCGCTTGATAAGAAAGCTCATGTTTCTAAACGCAAGTCCAAGTAAAACTGGCCGTTGTTGTCAATTAAAGCATCGGGTGCGAACTGCAGGGTTGCCTCACATGCACGAGATTCTTCCTGCGCGTCACTTTCATTGACATTTAATTTGCCACGCGTGACTCGCCGCGACCCCATCAAGCGGGCGACTGTACACGTGTTCAATTTTAACACAACAGATTTCTAGTTTAACATAATATAACGTGAAAAGAATGAAAGGCATCGTCTCGTCAACAATATTCTCATTTTTATTAACGCATAAGTATTATTTTCACCTCTAAATCTAACTCGCACAAACAGTAACCGATAAGTGACCTAGCTTGCCTATCCTAACAGCAATTCATTTCCTAACTGTCAGTCACACCACCTCCAAACACCACAAACAACACATCCACCACACAAGCATAACACCACCAGAAAACCACCACAATATACACCACACCCACAACACACCATCCAAACAGGCAACTCTTACAACTACCACACACCACATCACACCACACCAGCGAAACCCTATATTTACATTCAGGAACTCCTTCGAAACACATAAAGAGAATCAGTCAATCAGTCAGTCAGTCGCTGCCACAACCTCCTTCATCATTTCACCATTTGGGAGCTTCAGTTCCGAGCAGCATATACCACATCCTTCCGCTTCCTCTGCTGCAACCCACACTATCCACAACCAGCCAGCCAGCCAAGCCAGCCCGGGTCTAACTCACGGAGGCTGCAGTTCAGGTCCGGCATAAACTTCCTTTGCAGAGACTCAATAGAAGGGAGTGTATGTTGGGGTAAGGAGAGGATGGGGAAGAAGCGGAAAATCACCCACTGCCTGGAATTACTGCACGGAGGCGCTTGAGGCTTATTATTTCAGCCCAGACTACTGCCATGGGAGTGTTTGTTTGTTTGTTTGTGTGTGTTGTGTGTGTGTGTTGTGTGTGTGTGTGTGTGTGTGTGTGTGTGTGTGTTTGTTCTGTGTTTTACTGCAAGAGGTGGCTATTCTTGGAACAAAAAGGGAGAGAGGGAGGGGGAGGAGAGAGAAGAGGAGGGGAAGAGAAGAGAGGGAAAAGAAGGAAGAAAATGGTCGATGGTAGTATTCGTAAAGTTTTATTTCCTGTGCCCTCTGTGTGTTTGCCCCTCACATTTCCCTCCTTTCTTCCATTCTCACTTGCTTGTCAACTTATTTACTCAGCTGCTCCCGAGAATCCTTTATGGCCGTCCAAGCAGCAGGCGAGGACCCAAACTCAGCCAACACATCTCCCGGAAGGTTACAGTGAAGTCCGCGTCTCGTGTGTGTGACGAAGCGAAGCAGCGTTTGTACTGGTGAGATTTAAATGTCTGGGGAAGGTGTCCTGTCGGGGATTAGCCTTTGAATATATATTGTGTGTGTTGAGAGGGTGGTGGGGATGTTGGTGGGTAGGTGTTTGGGTGTCCTGAGGGAAGATAACTAGTGTTGATGGTGATGTGGGTTTTGTTAAGATGAATACGTGTTTAAGTTGTCTGTTTGTACTTATTTTGTTTTTACTGTGTTTTGTGTCAGTGTGTTGTGTTTAATAACGTACCAATTGATGTTCTAAGTGAGGTAGACTACAGGTTTTGATATTTAATCTTCATTTTATTTCATCCTGTTAATTTTTCTATCGTTTATTAGTTTTATTATTCATTAACATCAATATTTATGTTCGTTTCTGTTCTTTCATCCACGTCTAACTTAAATGTAACTTGATATATTCTTTTATATTAACCCCTTCAATACTGGGACACATTTTACCTTTAGATATGTGTACGATTAGACCATTTATTGACATTAGGAAGGGTCTATGGAGGTCACAAAATAATGGCTTCAGTCTTCACTATCTTAATCCCCCACATGAGTTTCTGAAGCTGTTAAATCATAATAGTAAGCTGAATGAATATGGAGACGCGTCATGGTACTCAAGGGTTAATCATTACTACCTATCGACCCAATTCCAAACTATGCCTAATAAAATAATTAACTTGTCTAAAATCTCTCTAAAGAAAAAAAATATACCACGTACCTTTATAAACTTAAGAGCTGTAACTCATCTAGACACAACAATGCATCTGTATCGCATTCCATTTGGTACACAATTTCAAGCTTTACCCAATAAAAATATCAATTCATCCATGTATCAGTGACAAGAACATTCCTGGAGGTGATTCTGTTGTCAGTGAGAGCGCGGAGTCGAGGTGTCAGAAATAAAGTTGTTGCAAATGGAATCTGATCAATAAGGCTTAGGGATTACTGTGTTGATCTGCTCGGTGTATGTTTTAAGCATTGCAATTCTCACGGGAGCTGGTGGTGCGTGGAGGTGGATTGCATAGGATTAAACAGAGAATAGATACTTGAGGATGAGAAGAGTGAAACAGAAAAAAGTTTGAGGATAAGTGAAAATGTTTTGGAAAATAGTGACAAAAGGAGAAGAGGAGGAGGAGGAGAGGTGAAGGATAAAGACGAATGCATGAGTAGGTTCAGGTAGAGACGAGTGCTAATATCGCTGGTGGCGTGTTTTTGCCAAA
>NC_059291.1:23211692-23229192 GCF_017591435.1 Portunus trituberculatus
GTAATGTTGTTCCGTGTGGGTAGCGGTGTAAGTTTTGTGATGATTCTGTGGTGTGGTAGGTTATGAAAGGGTTTGTTGAAATGTAGGTATAGGAAGTGGTAAGTATGAGAGGTGTTGTTGGGCGGTGTGTTGTAGGATTGGTGGTTTGGAGGTTGAGTGCATTGAGAAAGTTTTAGTTTGAGTGAGAAAACGTGTGTTTTTGTGGTTGCATTAATATAGGAAGAATATTTGTCCATTATTGTGAGGATAAAGAGTGTTAAGAATGTTTTGAATGAGAATATGAAGTCGTATTGAGATTTGAAGTAGAGAGTGAGAGAGCTAACCTAACCTAAGCTAACCTAACCTAACCTAACGTAACCTATCCTAACCTAACCTAACATATCCTATCCTAACCTAACCTAACCTAACCTAAGCTATCCTAACCTAACCTATCCTATCCTAACCTAACCTAATCCTAACCTAAGCTATCCTATCCTGACTAGAATCACTCCATGCACACGTATCACTCCATGCACACGTGGTAGACGAGTAAAGTGAAGGCCATGGCCAGCACACATCGGAGCAGGCTGCCCACTAGGCCCCGGCCCCCGTCCCTGCCGCCCCTCGGGACTTCCTTTCACTTGTTAGAGGGGGAAGAAATGGAAGGCTGCAAGACAACGCCCTTCCGTCCCCCCACAGATGATCTCCAACGTGGCTCTTCCTCCTGTGTCGGAGGTGGGCCTGGGAGCGGCCCACCTTTAACCATCCCCGAGGTCACGGTGTACGACCTCGGGGTTCAGGCTGTCCACGGTCTCGTCAGCCTGAGTAGTATAGTCCCTCTGTCGCCAGGGTCGGGCCTGGAAGGCGACCCACTTCTGGCCATCCCCGAGGTCACGGTGTACGACCTCGGGGGTCAGGCTGTCCACGGTCTCGTCAGCCTGAGTAGCATGTCCCCTTTCCTGGTAGGGCTGGGCCTGGGGAGCGGCCCACCTTTGGCCATGCAGAGGGTAAATGACCGTGACCTGGGGGGTGAGGACACAGTACGTGACCTCGGCTGCGGTCTTGCTGGGGCTTGTGTAAACGGCATATGGGGGCAGGCTTGGCTTGATTTCACCAGCCTGGTGGTCCAGGCTGGTGGTTGTCTCGTCGCCCTCAGGGGATAGGCTGATGTGCTGCTCGGTTTTCATTCGTTCCTGCTTGTCCTCCTGGGATGGGCTTGGTTCGCTGAGGAGCCTTCTGCTGTAATACACTGCGACTTCTTCAGCCTGGCCTGCCTTGAGGCTGAAGAAGAGTGCAGAACGGCGCCCGATTGTGTTTGCCTTGAGACCCACCCGCAGGTCAGCGAGCGGGATCTCACGGCGGGCCACGAGGCACTCCCCGCCAGGATGTCCACCCTGACGGGCGTGGCCCCATCCTTCTTGGCTACCCTGCCAACGGGCACCAAGATCTTCTGGGCAGACATGTGCTGGCCTGCCCGTCCACCGCGCTGGGGAAGCTGAAGGCCCCCAGCAGGCGCCGGCCTCCCTTCCCCTTGCTGCTGGGCAGACAGAGGGTGAGGCGGTCGGCGCCACCACACCGGCCCACCACCTCCAGGTGGGCAGAGACTTTCAGAGTGCTGTAGATGCGACCCATTGCTCTATCTTCCTCGTTTTATTTCTATTACTTTGATATGAATTTAAATGTTTTCTTCGGACCAGTTTGTCAAAGTGTGTTGAAATAAGAAGATGACGGCTCAACCGCCGCCCTCGCTCACTCTATGACAGACAGAGACAGGGACAAAATAAAGGGACTACGTAAATGATTGTCTGGCTTGTTGATTGACTAACACACACACACACACACACACACACACACACACACACACACACACACACACACACACACACACACACACACACACACACACACACACACACACACCGGTAGCTCAGTGTTTAGAGCGCTGGCTTCACAAGCCAGAGGACCGGGGTTCGATTCCCCGGCCGGGTGGAGATATTTGGGTATGTCTCCTTTCACGTGTAGCCCCTGTTCACCTAGCAGTGAGTAGGTACGGGATGTGAATCGAGGAGTTGTGACCTTGTTGTCCCGGTGTGTGGTGTGTGCCTGGTCTCAGGCCTGTCCGAAGATCGGAAATAATGAGCTCTGAGCTCGTTCCGTAGGGTAACGTCTGGCTGTCTCGTCAGAGACTGCAGCAGATCAAACAGTGAAACACACACACACACACACACACACACACACACACACACACACACACACACACACACACACAGACTTGAACTTTTTATTATTATGGTCAGGCTTTTTAATAAAGTATGAAGGACAGTTTCCATACACAGTATACATTATAAATTTACCCATTGTGTCTCTTTACACATAATACTTAACAAAACAAATATCGCTAACTTGTGTTGTATCGTGTATCTGTCACTTTGTAATAATTCTACAAATTTATACCGGGTTGGATTATTTCTGTAATTATGGGTAAGTAGTTTGTCATGAGTTCTTGTATATCGTTGTTATTACATTCAAGCAAAACATTGAACTCGTCCCCTATTACATTATTATTACACTTATTACAAATCCTGTCCTCTCTTGGGCATCTAGTATACCTCCTACCCGTTGGTTACAATTGGTAATCGATGATTACTAGTTCTTCATCTACTAATGCTAATCATATGAGACTTGGGTAATTTCCTTAGATATCTTTGAAAAACAAAGCAATCTTTAAATGAAACGTAAGTGTTCTTATATAATGTAACCATGGTGACTTATAAGTATTTTCAGCATACAGTATAATTAAAAGGACACTGATACATCAGGCTCTGTAACCAAGTTTGCTATGTTTACCAGTTAGTGATCTAGTCCAATAGGCAATAATTCAACGTTCTTGTTTTTATGTGAACACTTACAGGATAATTGCCTAACTCACCATATACATGTTGTTTTGCGGACATTAAGTCATCAGTGTTTGACAAAGGTTACGTGTACATTTTCTTGTCCTTGATACCTTTGAAGCCCCAAACCTCACAACCATCCGTTATAACAGGTAGCACCATTGCACCAAACAGCTCCAGTTGCAGATCAATTATTGGTAGATCTAATTTTCGACATTTTGCTGTACATTGCTCTTCTTCCTTGCTGACCAAGTTGTTCCTGACATGTTTTAAAATACCCATTATAGTTCATCATAACACCTACCGTAAACACTTATATTGATCAAGTTGAAATTTCTTCTTGATCATTGAAAATAAAGTCATTCTAGTGTTTTTACAGCTGCTATCCAGCTTCCATTGATCACGATAGGTTTCCATTGCTTTCAGTGCATTACATAAACCTGTATCACTCTCAACTAATATGACGGTATCATCTGCATATTTTAATTGACACAAGAATCTTCAGCATATCACCAACCCATTCATTTCCAATACTGACATAATAAAGAATGTTTTTTTTTTTTAGCAGGTGATCATTCACACATATAAAGAGAACAATAGTAGTGATAAATTTTCTCCTTGTGTAACTCTAGTGTAACTGATCAAGCAATCTGAAAGTTCTTGATTAACAGAAATGCAAAATTCCACATTACTGTAGATGTCTTTGTTATAAGTGATAATTTTACCATTATCTCCTACCTTGAGTAGTTTTAGCCCAGTGCATCTCTCCATACAAGGTGAAATGCTTTCCTATAGTCTGCATATAAACAGTAAAGCTTTTTCTTCTTGTACTGAAATCAATCAAATAGGCCTTTCATTACAAATACATGATGAGCAGTGCAATATCCCTGCCTAAAACCAGTCTGCATTTCATTTAGAACATAACTGCTATCACAAAATTCCGTCACTCTTCAATTTAGTATTGTTGTAAAACAACTTTCCTAAACAACTCAACAAAGTAACTGTTTACATCGTGAGTGTCTCCTGTGTTCTTATAAATAGGTACAATTATTCCAGTTAGCCAGTCTCGTGGGATGTTTCCTGTTTGTAAGATTTGGTTCAAAAGCTCAGCATAAAGTGGACATAACATGTGCTTGGTGTTCTTAATGTATACACTAATGATATTGTCAATTGAAGCAGTTCTTTTTTCTTAAATTTTTGTGTACATTTCTTAATGTCTTCCTCTTCATGTGATTTCCCTATTGAACACACTGTTACCATCAATGTCACTATTCATGGCAGTTGGGAATTTTTCAGTAACACCTTCTTGTGCCAGTCGCTTAGAAATGGCTCATAAATTCAGTGATAAGAACTGGAATATCAGACTTCATTTGTGTCCAATGCAAAATTTTCCAATAAAGTCTGGAATCTTTAGTCTTGACCGTCCGTAACTTAGAAATGAGATTTTCTCTTTAGTTTTAACTCTTTTCCATTTTTTGTTTGTATTTCATTTAATATTTTCTTCAGATCAGAATTCAATTCCGAAACAGACTTTAAGATCTGCATTCTCAATCACGTACGTATGTCACCAACTCCTGGTTTGTATTACTAACATAATCATCAGCTTGATGTTGATCCCAGTGTCCTGATTTGCTTACTATATGGTAACACTTCTTTCCCGTTAGTCGTTTGTGATACCTTTCACCACTCCAGCACTCTTGCTCCATAAAATCGCTACTATTTTTAATGCTTAGTGATGTACCACAATGCACATCCGAAAAAAGTGGATCAAACTCCAACACCTTCAAGTTTTGAGCAGCAGTCAGAAGGAATGGTGATCCAATAACGTAATCCACAACAGTATATTAAATACAGTAGTTTCCTTACCAATCATATTGTCCTCTCCTACTCTTCCATTAAACACAAAAACCATATTATTTTTTACATGCTTCCAATAAATAATTTCTTACCATAACAATCAATTTTAGTTACATCAGCAGAATATCTTTCTGTTGGTACAGTACCAAGTTGTCGCATATATCACATGCATCATTTAATTTGATTTTTGTATATAACTGTTGTAGCACAGTTCCCTGTGTTCCCTGTGTTTATGCTAGCCACCTGTACAGCTGTCCAGCTGCAGTTGTGTGTTTACGTTTTTTAATCATATTATTATCATTATCATTTTTATTATCATTATTACTACTATTATTATCATTATTATTATTATTAGTAGTAGTAGTAGTAGTATTGTTATAATTATTATTATTATTATTATTATTATTATTATTATTATTATTATTATTATAATTAATATTATTATTATTTTTATTATTTTTATTATTATCTTTATTATTATCATTGCTATTATTATTATTATTATTAAATTACTATTATTAAAATTTTTCATCTTTTTATTGTTGTTGTTATTATTATTATTATTATTATCATTATTATTATTATTATTACTATTATTATTATTATTATTATTATTATTATTATTATTATCATTATCATTATTATTATTATTATTATTATTATTATTATTATTATTATTATTATTATTGCTATCATTATTATTATTATATTATACTTATCATTTTAATGTTACCGATATTATAAATATTATTTGTGTCTCTTATGAGAACTATTAACATCTGTCTACCCTGTTTTTAACAAATAAATACTGATTTTTTTTCCAATTATGTAGTATAACTACATAAACTAATTTCATAAATATGCTAACATAAAACAAATTTCTGTTTATTTTCTATAATCAGGGACCTTCATGTTATACACATCAAGCATGTACGTATATAATGATATTAAGTGCTGAAACATAAAATCATGTTAAGTTCCTATTTTAGGGGTTTTTGCATGTTATACATATATACGTTATGTATTACTTAAGGAGACAAATATAACCTAACGCAAAGTTGCTGCTTGAAAAGGCTACACCTTTATATGAGTTGCCTTATAAAAAAAGATTGTATAATTAGTAATAATGTATGTCATGTTACTAAGGCATAATAAAATGTTCAATGTTCAAATGTTCAAATCGAGTTCTTCAAATAACGCAACACTTGAATATCTTGAGTTACTCGGTAGTATAAACACTGGTGTTATAACGACATTTCTCTTAAAACTGAGCCTTTCTATTCGGAACACGTCACACATAACGACTGGAAAGTATCGACTAGTTGGCGCCTTGGCGGAAAGTGCGTGTAAACAAACAGCTACCCGCCAAGATGTCTTGCTCTAGTGACGATGCAGAAGCGGTTACCAGAAGAGTCAACAGGAAAGAAAATGCCTGTGGATTCATCCCAGGCTAAGTAGAAGGAAAGAAAGCAGTATCTACCACACACTAATCTTAAGAAGACTATGCACAATTGCGATCCAATGAAATCCTGACAAGTGTTCAATCCTCACCTCCAACAACACCCTGCATTGAGGGAAACACTTCTTGGAGAGTACCACCTATTTCGTCGAGCAACGATTTGCGCAAGCTTTGTCTTACTGTATAATTAATTTGTGGGCTCCCAAATGTGTTCTTTTTGCCTCACCAACTCTAACATCTTCTCTACACCTGGAGACCACATTTTCAAAACTTACTCCCTGACGTCACAACGTAAATAAAGTCGCAAATCGATTGAACAAGACCAACATGTTAGTCTTGTATTGCGACTGGTTTCTCCAATCGCTGGTCACCGATATTTAGTGGAAAACTCTACCGACTTGCAATTTCAGTCGCAAATGTACACCTGGGAACCCCATTTTAAGTCTCACACAGCGGGAGGGTGAAAGGGATAGGTTAGTTTGCCACGGAACGGGCCTCCTGCAGTTTTGCTTTCTTTCTCAAAATATCATTCCTCTTCTTCCTACTGCTGAACCGAACAATGAGTGGTGGATCCCGATCTCGGTGTTTACAGAGAGAGAGAGAGAGAGAGAGAGAGAGAACTGGTCTTTGATGCACCTTAGAGGTAATTCTAGACAATGACAGCTGTTTTGAAAAAAGAATTTCTGATGTCAGTGTTGTAATATAAGCAATGACATTGCTCCATGAAGCAGGGATCCTACGGTCCATTGGCTTTGCTCTACCGGCCATCTCAGCTATTTTGAAAGGCCACAAAAATTATTATCCGTGTCTTTAAGATCTTCTTATATTTATATCGAAATCTTGTTAATGTCACTAGAACCGTAAAGAAAAGCTCAAAAAATTCCACTAGAACCTTTTGGATGCAATGAAGATGTGGTGCAAAAGTGGTTCAGAAAATGATATACAGTAACACAGTACACACACTACACACATGCGTGGCCAGGCGCGATGCAGCAGCAGTGTGCAAGCTGGAGAAACAACCCACAGTCACTGCCAGTCTGCCGAGGACATCCAGTAAGTAAAGCCGGTGCAGCTAATGGTGGGATCTGCATTTCATCCATTTATTTATTAAGTGTTGCGTCAGTCGCTGCTTCTCAATGTTAGCGTGTCATGTCGCTTCTCACCACGTAATATAAAGCTTATGTCCGACTTCTATTGATCACACAAGTAAACATTCCATTGTGTTTATGCGTTTCTTTGTCAGTATGTTGTGCAATGCTTGTGTCTGTTTCACTAATGGTATTTTTTTTGTGTGGCCAGCTTGTTGACAGTAACTGTCCTGTCCTGCCAGCTCCTGCCCTGCCTGTTTGCCTATCTGCCTGTCTGCCTGTCTGTCATTCCCGCTCGACATGATAGATGCTCGGTCACTCTGGCACTTCATTGCTTTCCTGCTGGGTGAGTGCCATGGGTGAGTGCCTCTGGTGCTTCATTGCTTTCCTGCTGGGTGAGTGTCATGGCTTGGACAAACTAATTGCCAACGCACTTTAGTCAGATGTTAAATATGTTTAAGTCATATAAAAAATTTATTTACCCAATTTTTACTTTTTATTTCACATTTTTAGTTTTTTAAACCACCTTGAGGTTTGTAGGATGTCGAGCTGGAGTACAAGCTCACTTTTTGTTAATGACTACCGGTACGCAAAGACCATGACGCTTGAGGCGGTGGAAGAAGGGACTTGCCACCATTTTCCATGTGTCAATTAAGGCCCCGCATGTCCATTACTTCACTTACTCTCCCTTAAAGATATATATATATATATATATATATATATATATATATATATATATATATATATATATATATATATATATATATATATATATATAATACATTTTTTAAAGTGATAGCTAACTGAGCATTGACTATTTTCCTTAAGATGTTCTCCTTATATCTTATGATAGTCTTGGATTCTTTTTTAAGTGTCTGTATGATTTCGCCGAAGTTAGTCATGTTCGCTAGATCACAATTTCGGCCCCTAGACCCTTCTTTCCGAAATCGCGATCTATCGAACATGACTAGCTTCGGTCAAGTCATAAAGATACTTAAAAAAGAATATAAGACTATTATTAGATCTAATTTTCAATCTGTGGAATACCACCTCTCCTCCATTAAACTTCATCTTCTTTTCCTCACCGAAACATAGCTGTCTGAGGCAACTGACAGTAGCCCCTTTTCTCTTCCCTCCTACTTTCTCTATTCTCATTTTCGCTCCAAAGCTGGATGTTGCGTCTATGTACGCAACGACTTAACTTGCTCTCGTGCCCATGCTCTTGAATCTTCCGAGTTTTTCACCATCTGACTGACTCAACAGCCACTCTCTAACTAAATTCATCTGTGCTGTCTATCTCTCTCCTAATTCTTCTGACTATAGTAAATTCTTCGACTATTTAACTTCCAAAGTGGAGCACATTCTGTCCCTCTACCCTTTGGCAGAGATTTCCATTCTTGGAGATTTCAATGTTCACCACCAGTTTTAGCTTTCCTCTCCCTTCACTGACCATCCTGATGAACTAACCTTCAACTTTGCTATCCTCCATGACCTAGAGCAACTGGTGCAACACCCTACTCGTATTCCTGATACTCTTGGAGACATGCACAACATTCGGGTCTTTTATGTTTGGAGGTCGCCACTAATTTCTAACCAAATTTTCATCAATAGTACAGTTTTTGGTGCTGAATACGAATATGACATTCATTTTCTCAAGAAATTAGGTTAGGTAAAGTAAGGTTAGGTTAGGTTAGGGTTGGGTTAGGTTAGGTCAGGTTAGGTTAGGTTGGGTTAGGATTTGGTTAGGTTAGGTTAGGTTAGGTTAGGTAAGGTTAGGTTAGGTTAACTCACCTCTCTTAGGTAATTGTTGAAATCAACTGTAATAGTTGTCTTTTTAATTATCATTTGTTGTTTCTTTTTACACCTTTTCTCTTTTTCTATGATATTAAAGTTCTGCAGAAATTTAACAGCGTCTTCTTCGGTCAAAATATTGGTAAATAACCACTGCAAGTTGTAGTTCACATCCATCTTGTCCACGGTCGTCTCAAACGTGCCGCGTGACACAAGACTGTGTATTGTTGCGCCCGATAATTACTATTGCATGAATTAATGCGCATCGCAAGGTAGTGCGCATTAAATCCTTTTTTTTGTGTAACTGTCTTTCATTTCTCGAGAAAATTAATGTCATATTCGTATTCAGCACCAAAACCTGTATTAATGATGAAAATTTAGTTAAAAATTAGTGGCGACCTCAAAACAGAAAAGATCCCAACATTCTTGCTCTCTTCCTCACCTCTAATCCTTCTGCCTATGCTGTTACCCTTTCATCTCCGTTGGGCTCCTCCGATCACAATCTCATTTCTGTATCTTGTCCTATTTTTCCAATTCCTTCTCAGGATCCCCCAAAGCGGAGGTGCCTCTGGCGTTTTGCATCTGCCAGGTGGGGGGACCTGAGGAGGTATTATGCTGATTTTCCCTGGAATGATTATTGCTTCCATGTCAGAGACCAATCTCTTTGTGCTGAACGCATAACAGAGGTGATAGTGTCTGGCATGGAGGCGTTCTCTTCACACTTTTTCTCAACGTAAACCTTCTAAACCTTGGTTTAACTCAGCCTGTTCTCGTGCTATACATGATAGAGAGGTTGCCCACAAAAGGTACTTGAGCCTTCCATCTCCTGAATCTCACGCACTTTATATCTCTGCCCGGAATTATGCCAAGTCTGTTCTTCAACTTGCCAAACACTCCTTCATAAATAGAAAATGTTAAAATCTTTCAAACTCAAACTCCCCTCGAGACTTCTGGCAACTAGCCAAAAACATCTCAAATAACTTCACTTCTTCATCTTTCCCTCCTTTATTTCATCCTGACGGCACCACTGCAATCTCTTCTGTCTCTAAAGCTGAACTCTTTTCTCAAACCTTTGCTCACAACTCCACCTTGGATGATTCTGGGCTTGTCTCCCCTCTCCTCCTCCCTCTGACTATCCCCGGTCTGTCCTTTACTCATAATCTTAACTGGAAACTTCACATCTCATCTTTCGCTAAAATAGCTTCAATGAAGTTGGGCGTTCTGAGGCGTCTCCGCTAGTTTTTCTCGCCCTCCAACTGCTAACTCTGTACAAGGGCCGTATCCGCCCCTGTATGGAGTAGGTACTCTTCGCATGTTTGGGGGGGTTCCACTCACACAGTTTTACTAGATAGGGTGGAATCAAAAGCTTTTCGTCTCATCAACTCCCCTCCTCTGACTAACTGTCTTCAGTCTCTTTCACACCGCCGAAATGTTGCATCCCTTTCTATCTTTTATCGCTATTTTCATGCTAACTGTTCTACTAATCTTGCTAACTGCATGCCTCCCTCCTCCTGCGGCCTCGCTGCACAAGGCTTTCTTCTTCCTCTCATCTCTGTCCAACTCACTAACGGAAGAGTTAACCAGTACGCTCAATCATTCATACCTTTCACTGGTAAACTCTGGAACTCCCTACCTGCTTTTGTATTTCTGACTTCCTACGACTTGTCTTCTTTTAAGAGGGAGGTATCGAGGCATTTGCTCCCCAATTTTGGTTGACGCTTTTCTCTTTGTAGAGAGCCAGCACTCAAGTGGGGCTTTTTTTTTTTATCTTTTTTTTTTTTTTTGCCCTTGGCTGCCCCTCTTTCCAACATTAAAAAGAAATAGAAAGAAGATATAAGGAGAATATCTTAAGGAAAATAGTCAATGTCAAGTTAGCTATCACTTTCAATGATATATGCATTAGAGAAAAACTCCTTCCTATATACACCCTCAATATATACATATATCTATCTATCTATCTATCTATCTATCTATCTATCTATATATATATATATATATATATATATATATATATATATATATATATATATATATATATATATATATATATATATATATATATATATATATATATATATATATATATATATATATATATATATATATATATATATATATATATATATATATATATATATATATATATATATATATATATATATATATATATATATATATATATATATATATATATATATATATATATATATATATATATATATATATATATATATATATATATATATATATATATATATATATATATATATATATATATATATATATATATATATATATATATATATATATATATATATATATATATATATATATATATATATATATATATATATATATATATATATATATATATATATATATATATATATATATATATATATATATATATATATATATATATATATATATATATATATATATATATATATATATATATATATATATATATATATATATATATATATATATATATATATATATATATATATATATATATAGATAGATAGATAGATAGATAGATAGATAGATAGATAGATAGATAGATAGATAGATAGATAATTTTTTTTTTATTCATTCTTTTTTTTACGGGATGGCTCAAGCTGATACATATAATATTAAAATATCATTGTCTTGGTCTAGGGAACTGCCGCCAGCCTTGCAGGGCTGTGGTCTCTTACGGCGCCAGAAGGAATAACCTCGCCCACAAACTTCTATACGCCTCACCTCGCCTTGCCTTGATGTAACCTGAATATTGAAAAAAAATCTTTGTGTCATGAATATGATACGCAAAATGTGACGAGTGGCAGACATGCAGGCTGCGCTATTACTGTCCACTCTCTCTCCTCCCAACTCTGCTCAAATATTTCCCAATAGAGCCAATCCACTTTGTCCGAATGCCAAGGAGAAATGAAAAAAAGGAAGAAAAAAAAAAGGTATTATAGTTTGCCTGATCCTTGTCAGAGGAAATAATGAATAAGACCAAAAATGAAGCAAGTTGTGTATCAGGATTAGTTTTAGGAGTGTCTAAAACAGAAGCCCTGCATTAATATTAATGTTATATTTGGCGCTGGTCAGACCTAAGCCAGATAATAACTATGCAGTGCAGTTCTGGTACTTATTCTATGGGAAGGATGTACGTAATCATGTCTATTACAATGAGAGTAAAGGAAAATAAACGAAAGATACAAGGGATAAGAAATATTCTTTAAGAAAGGAGGTTGAAACTTTCAAGTTAAAATTTCTAACCGGTAGAGAAACTTAAATTAGGATAAGATCTGATGGTGATCTTTAAGTGATACAGGCTACATAAAAGTGGTGATATAAGCAAAACCATCAGGGTCACAAATCAGGGTGGAACGAGAAATATTGGGTTTAGGATTGATAAAGTTAGATTCTAACAAAATGGTAATGGTAAGGAATTTGTTCTCAAGTATAGTGGTAGGTGAATAGAAGAAACTCTGTAATCAGGTTGCCATTACTAAGTCACTCAGAGCTTTAATGGAAGGTGTAGCAGCCCTTCTTTTCCTACGTTCTTAAGATATATATATATATATATATATATATATATATATATATATATATATATATATATATATATATATATATATATATATATATATATATATATATATATATATATATATATATATATATATATATATATATATATATATATATATATATATATATATATATATATATATATATATATATATATATATATATATATATATATATATATATATATATATATATATATATATATATATATATATATATATATATATATATATATATATATATATATATATATATATATATATATATATATATATATATATATATATATATATATATATATATATATATATATATATATATATATATATATATATATATATTTTTTCTTTTTTTTGTTGTACGTAGCATCAAGCCCTTCTGCATCACCACTGTGACCTTTCCTAAAGGGCAGTCTTCCTTAGAGTTGCAATTTAATGAATCGAAATTAAAGAAAATATATATTCATGTGCATTATGAAAAAAAAGAAAAGTAACCTTTATATATGAAATAACTCCGTGAATCTAATGGGCACCCTCTGTCTCCAACAGCGGGCGTGGTGGCGGCATGCTTGGGCGGTGGGCAACCTGCACCCTCCTCGGCCTCATCTCGGGCCTCGTGGTGGGCTCCCCGTGATCTTCGACACCTGAGTCAGTCAGGCAACCAGAGGCAAGGCAACTGATGAACTTTATTTATTGCCGATTGTGTGTATGTAGTGGACTTTACAATCTGACCATTTGTTTGCCCCTTGACAAACAAAACAGGGGGTAACTGATGGGTGGAGATTCCAAGGTTTAGCTAACAAGGGTCAGTTGAGATGGTAAGCAAGCAGAAATAAGAAGGAGTGTGGGGTTGGTCAGTGGAGTAGGATAAACCCGTGTGCAGTCGGCGGTAACAGGAGTACGTCTTGGTATTGCAGCGCCAACGTGGTGGCGCTTCTCTCATGGTTGCTGGCCCAGGCCGCCTCGCCGCTTAACATCTACGTGATATACGACGAGGCGCATGAAGGTGAGTGAGGCGGTGCTCCGTGTTGAGAAGTTCAGCCCTCTTGACGCGGGAATAGCGACCACGGCAACTATCTGTAGCCTACTATTTTGAACAAGATTGAAGGAAGAAAGAAAGAAAAAAATGTATAACTGAATCAATATTTTTTTTGTGCTCTCTCTCTCTCTCTCTCTCTCTCTCTCTCTCTCTCTCTCTCTCTCTCTCTCTCTCTCTCTCTCTCTCTCCAGGCGTGTTGCAAGAGGTGGGGCTTGATGGTGAGGGTGCGTGGGCGCCCTGGACACTGCTGAGCTACAAGGGTATACATTACTTGCAGCAGGCACTGATGATAGCGCCCTCCCTAACCGCCACCCAGGCCGTCGTTCTCCTTTGCTCTGAAAAACACACTAGACAAGTTTTCTCCTTCGTAAGATCAATATTGAACTACTTTGTTTGTGACAATAGTGAGATGTATCTTACTTCTCCTCCTCCTCCTCCTCCTCCTACTACTACTACTACTACTACTACTACTACTACTACTACTACTACCAAAGATAATAATAATAATAATAATAATAATAATAATAATGATAATGATAATAATAATAGTAATAAAATGATAATAATAATAATAATAATAATAATAATAATAATAATAATAATAATAATAATAATAATTATCATTATTATTATTATTATTATTATTATCATTATTATTATTATTGTCGATATTAGTATTTAGTACTATTTTGAAGACTTAATCCTGCATGCAGATGCCGTAAAAAAGACAAAGGGATGTCTCTGTGTGAGTTACCAGGATATTGTTAATTCATATCAATTTTTTCTCATAGGGATGGGACACCAGGTAGCTTTGATAGAAACTAAATACTCGTCTTTTGGTAAGGGGAGTTCCGCGATTCTTCTTAGAAATTGATTATTTCTGAACGTATTTAGATATAATTACATGATTTTTTTTTAAAGAAATATGTCTAGTCGACATTTAAAATCAAAGAGTGGCTATAACCTCAGCAATAATCACTTGAACAAACATCTATTCACCCAATGTATGATTTCATATGTGCTCTTAGATAGAATTATATACCTTTTGTTAATGAATATTCGATGTATGAATATATGATGTAAAGATGAATTTAGTAATACTACAGCTACTGCTGCTGCTGGTTTTGCTATTGCTACAAGTACCATTACTACTGCCGCTATACTATCACATCAACTATAAATGTTACCACTCATTACTAATGCTAATGATAGTAACATTGTCGTTACCTTCGTCACTATTATGATGTTGATTTATGACCTGCCTGCACATCCCAGGTCAGCAGACACAGGCTGGAGAGGGCGGACCTGTGGTGGCTGGGGGTCGCTGAGCTGGACGCTGCTGATCGCCTCCAGCCCCTGCTGCGCGAGGGCATGCATGTGAGTGATGCATCGGCTAAGTGTTGAGAGAACTTCCAAAAGCACGTTCGGAACATTTAGACAGCACCTGAACATTAGAGTACATCTTTGGGAACACACAGAGGCAGTGTTCGTGATATTTTCATGTGTAGGTAGGAGAGTCGTTCATTGACAACTCAGGAGACCAAAGCGTCATAGGTTGGTAGGAATGCCATACCAGAAACAAGTTAAATAATCTATTTCTCCAAAGGTAAAGTGTTAAAGAATTTCTTTATAATGACAAACTTTTGGTATCTACAACCAGTTTGTCATGAACACTGTGAACTTTAGTGAAAAGAAGAAATAGACAGGTTAAGTTGTGGAGCATAGATACAACAGCCCCATTCATTGGTCTATTACACCAACTGCAGGTGACACTTGCGGTGCCTGAAACTGACTCCGACCACTGGCTGCTTGTGGCGAGGGTGGGCTCTGATAACATTGCCAGGTGAGCGTAAGTTACAGTTTAGTGGAAGTGTTGGGTGTGGTAATTGGCAATTGCTTTGCGTAATTTGGATCTTCATTTGGTACAAGTTTTCTTACTCCTGATCAGGCTGGTGCCAGCAGGGAGGCTGCACCTGTCAGGCAGTGTGATAAGGGCCCGTCCCACAACACTCATTGTGCCGGACATGCTGCAGCAGTACAGGGACTTTGGTGGCCGAGAGCTGGTGGTCGCGGCGCTGGACAACTGGCCGTATTTTGTCATCAAGACTTTGCAAGATGGTCGACGTGTGGCAGACTCGGGCATAGATGTACAAATACTCAGCACTCTTGCAAACCATCTTAATTTCACGTAGGTATCATGGTGGACTTGAGTATAGGACTTTAGCCTTCCTGCAGTTCCTTCCTCGCAGCTCACATGACACACCTCAGACGCTCCCGCCCTGACACGCTCTCCTGCAGGCATCGTGTGTTGTCGCCATTAGATAACCAGTGGGGAGGCGTGCACCCCAACGGCACGGTGACAGGACTCATCGGGCTGGTGGCGCGCAGGGAGGCTCACATCGCCATTTGTGAAATCACCATTACAAGTAGATATCATTTCCCGCGAGTGCACACAGGCTTGATAGTTACACTAGTGTTAAAGGATCATATGATCTATTATGAGAGTTGTCTAACAATTAACATCAGGTGAATTATTAACATTTATTTGTTTTATCTATTGACAATTGCTTTGAAAGCTCAAATAAATTATTTCAGACTAATGTTATGCACATGTGTGAGAAGCTTCACTGAGCTCAGGACTCTACATGTACGTACCTATTACGCGCCAACAGGGAACCGTGAGACAGTGCTGGACTTCACCAATCCTTACTTCTTGGAGTACGTCACGCTTGTCTCCCGCGCCCCGGCACTCAAGAACAGGACTTTCGCGGTATTTTCACCATTCTCTCTCCAGGTAATACAACTGTAGCCTTACAGGGAGGCGGTGGCGTAGTGGATAAAGTGGTGAGCGTGGGATCGGGCAGACGTCTACGCGTAGGTTTGAATCCCACCACATACCGCTTTGAAGCTATACTATTTGTCGAGTGATTTAAAGTTACCTACATGTCACCATGATACCCAGGTTCTATGTGGTTACGCCAAAGATGCGTTTGGGTGGTGATATGGGCCTTAATATGGATACCACCATAAATAAAATTTCTTGCGCCACTAATGGGCAGAAGCTTAACAGCGCTTCCCACATATACTCTTCAAGTATGCCTATAGGCGCTATAGGCTATAACATAAAAAAAAGAAAAAAACGCTTCCAAGGCTGTAAAGCTCCAAACAAATTAAACATTACTATTTTATGATTTATTTTTCAATCACAAAAATTATCACATATCACTATTTGTTCTTTGAGGTTTGGCTGTGCGTTGCTCTGATAACAGTCCTGATGGGGCCTTTGGCGAGCGTGGTGGTGCGACTCAGGGCTTCGTATGAGCTTGATCCGCACCAGTGCAGTACGAGTAGCACACATGACTATAGCTTCAGCGTGTTCCGGAACCTGGTGGTCCAGGGCAACCTTATCCCCGTGGTTCACTTGCCCAGCAGATGTATTTTCATTTTCTGGTACCTCTTCTGCTTTTACGTCTACGGTAAGTTCAGCAAGGTCGGAGTTTGTGAGCTGAACATCAACTAAAAAAAAGAAAGCAATGCTGCTCAAAACCTTTAACTTCTATCCGATGTCTTCTTTCTTCCCAGCCCTGTATTCTGGCACCTTGACGGCGGTGCTCGCTGTGCCAGCATATGAAAAGCCCATTGACAGTCTCACCGACGTACCCGAGGCGATTTCCCAAGGCTTCACCCTCGGCGTTTTGACAGACTCCAGCCTGGAGTATATTTTCAAAGTAAGTGACGAGATACAATTCATGGAGATAGATCTATGAGTATTTTGAAATGGTTTCATACGAGCGTGTTATCTGAATGTTTGT
>NC_059291.1:23234192-23344192 GCF_017591435.1 Portunus trituberculatus
ATGTATATATGTATGTACATTTAAATGAAGGATAAATAAACTGTATATCAGGTGAAAGTTGGCCTGAAGATTGATTTTTCTTGGTATAGCAATTACTTAACACGTGTCCAATTCTCTCTCTCTCTCTCTCTCTCTCTCTCTCTCTCTCTCTCTCTCTCTCTCTCTCTCTCTCTCTCTCTCTCTCTTTATAGCTTTTATTTATAATGTTGTGTGATTTTACATATGTCACTGTGCATTGAAAAATCATCTAATCACTGAAATCTTATTTCACTGTTTGTTCTTTGTCATGCAATAAACGAGAAAAGGAATCTTTTTGCCATATTTTCTCCCGGAAACGGCCTGCTGTATTTCTTTCAATATTATAGCTGAATCTTATTAACACCGTTGATTATAAGTCTACATGACATATTTAAGAAACTACAATGTGGTTTACATAAGTCAAACCATCAGTTCTTTTTTAGTTTTCCTCTTTAATAAAAAGGAAAAAGGCAATTTCCCATTTCATAACACGGGAGAGGCCAATGTTTTGGCTGGAAGTTGCGATCTTAAGCTCCGCTTCACAGCCTCATAAGCTCCGTCGAGTCCGTCCACTGACTTTACATCTTTAACCTCCTCTAACTTCCTTGGTTGATAAGAAAACAATGAAGCCCGCTTCTGAGTAAACATGACCAGCCAGCAGCAGGCCAGGCGTTGATACCCTACCGTACTCCATCAGGAGGAAGAACTTGTGCCTTTAGCGATTGTTAATAGAGTATAGTTATGTACAAGAAGTTTTGCTGTTGTAGTAAGTAAATAAATCAAGATAAGTAGATATTTTTGTACCCTGAATCTAATGCCCACGAGGTTACAGTGTTGGCCCGAATGTGACCAAGCCTCTTGTGGTGAAAGCAGTGTGTATGCAGACAACACTTCATCAGGTGAGTCCTTGGTGCTTGTTCAGCTTCAGGTGTAATGACTAGGGCTAGTACTTCTTCATAGTGACCCAGATGCCTCGTCGGAAGAGGTGACATTCAAGGCGAGACGCATCACATGGGGTAAAAGATAAGTCTTCTGTGTCAAGTGAAGTTATCAGTGTACACAGGGAGCATTGTGAACAACCTACCACGGAACACACGCTAAGAAATCATGCTGAAATTATCGCAGTTCAACGAAAAGAAAAATGCGACACTGATCATCATTACTGCAAACCAGAGGACGAATCGTTGTGATTGATGAATAAATGAAAGAATAAATAAACAGATACATATGTGTGTGTGTGTGTGTGTGTGTGTGTGTGTGTGTGTGTGTGTGTGTGTGTGTGTGTTAAAGAGAGTGAGGAAAGGTAGGCAGGGAAGGATTGCCCCCTTGGCCTCGTGTATTATCTCCCCGGCGCGGCGTGGCACACGTGGAACACTTGTAGCGCTGTCTCCCTGTACCCACAACTGCTGGAGTTTGATCAATGGTCACTGTAATCAGAGGCATTGTATTATCTGTCTTCCGCTTATCACCACTCAAGAACATACACATGATTGCGGTTGACGGCAGCCACCAGCCACCCATGACGCCTCTGGCCCATCGCATCCTAAGGACACTCCTAACTATTGTAACACAGCACTGATCAATATGCGAAGAAAATTTAGTAATCCGATAGGAGTCAAGGCTCGCGTATCGAGAATTTCTAGGATATTTTGCGGCAATAAAGTGGACGATGGAATCCCGCGGTGCGTGAGTGGGTCGAGGAGCGGTGAAACCGTACATACGACGTGAGTCCACCAGCAAACGTGACCTTCCTCTCATTTGAACGTTACAGTAGAAAATATCCCGGTCCCTGATCATTGCCGGTGTACCACTGGCTTGCAGTGGCGTGTGGGTGTCCATGAAATGAAATCACGGTCCTTTCTTGCCTTGGGTTGTAGTGCCAGATTATTTCTGCATTAGTTTGTGTACCTACTCGTGACAAAGGCGTCAGTACATATGCGTTGACTCATATATAGCTGTTCTGCTTCCCAGTGTGCCTCAGCTGAACGGTGATCACATCCTAAGGAAAAGAAAAAAAAATCTATCACGGATATAGAAAATTTGTAAACTATCATTGCTGCAAAAAGTATTTTTCTAGTGATGATAGAAAAATGTGTTCTGCATATAGTTATTTTTTGACGATGTGTCTATGACCAAATGACATTATCTGCTACTATGTTGTGTTTCCCTTGATGCAATATTTTGTCCCAGTTTCCTCACGTAAAAGTGTTATTCTGTTACATAACTGTTTGCTCTAGATCAGCGTTCTGTTGTTCTCCTTATCTTTCACTGCGTTCTTGTTTTGCCAGAACATCCCGTGAGTCGTGGCGAAGCTTGACATACAGACGATAAAATGGTTGAAAATGTTCATTAAACATGTGAAAAAATATCTAAATTGATGATTTATCTTCGTCAGGAAGTGTGGCATCGCCTTCCTGTTCCTTGTACCATTGTGTTATTTTTTCGAATTGTTCTAGTGATTTGGTGACTTTAATTGAATGACGGTGAGCGAGATGGAAGACAAGACTCAGCTGTGTGCGGTGGTGGTGGTGGTGATACTGACAGCGGCGGGAAAGGAAGTATGTGGAGAGCTTATAGATTACAAAGGTAAAAACCTTCTCTTATTTTAGTTTCTCTCATGAAGGTCTTAAAAGAAAGTGCCTTTTTCATTTACTAATATTGTAGCGAGAGGTGAGAGAATGAATTGGACTTGCTCTTTGCAGCCTGGCTTGGGGAGGAGCCACTGACGCCCCAGAGGATTGTGAACGATATGGTAGAGTACTTCTCTGTGCGCGATCCCCACGGCATTCCTGGTGAGGGGGATTCTCATGTATTGTACTTCTTGGCCAATTTTAATGAATCACTAAAAAAAAACTTATCCATATTATATGTAACAATAAACAGAATATTGTCTTCTTTTTATTTTTTATGAAAAATTCGAAAAAAAGATAGATAAGTAAAATAAATATCATCTCTTTCCCGCGGCAGTACTCAATGTGCCAGAGCCCATCCACATCCCGGGGACGGTTCCTGCCTCTCAGATCACCTTCTTCGATCCTTACATCTCCGGCCACTCAGGACTCAGGCTCGAGTATGTCAACGTCAACCTCACCTCCCTCTCGGTGAGCGTCCTGCCTTCATCTCTCCAGTCCTCTCACTCTTAGGTCTTACACTCATCGTATTTTCTCCAGCAACAGCCATTTATTCTCACTTTATTTACATACTCAACCTTAATTTCACACTATTTCGGAGGTGCGGGGGGAGAACAGTACCCATATAATATTTGTGTCTGTCCGTTGTTTGGGGAGGAGGTGCCTCATCTATACATACCATGTGTATACGTATAATGATGCAGGTTACTTTGCACAAATGTATCCATGAAAGTAATTATGTCGTGTTGATAAAGATAAAATAATAGCAATAACGGTAATAATGAGAGAGAGAGAGAGAGAGAGAGAGAGAGAGAGAGAGCAGTACCTACCAGCCGACAGTACATCAGGTTAAAGATTCATTTTCACCTTTTGATCAAACACAGCGTGCAGAAAAAGTACAATGATACTGATGCAGCAATTTTTAAGAAGTACACATGTAATGCTACTGTCACACATTCACGTTTGTGAGCCACATGTGCTCCCATGTAGAATTTCCCACATACGTGGAGATACATGGCCGTAATTTACCCGCGCCACCAAAAAAACATGTCATTGGGCGATCTACCAGATGCTTGCGCCGTCAGAAGCACGTAGGGTGCACGTACGTACACGTATGTACTGTACGTACGAAGCAACCGATGCACACAAGGCATACATGGTGCTTACGAGGAAATATGCCACGCCCCCACCAGCACCACGTACCGGTGCCCGTGCGACACTGGTATGTGCCACGCTTTCACTGGTATGTGAACACCTGCCATGTACATGTATGACAACCATACCTCCCAGGGAATCGCTTGTTGCACCACTTTCGGAGAGTCACAACGTCCTTTCATTTATCGTTGCATTCTATTCATATGTATACCTGTATCTGTTAATTCTCTCAGTATGAATTACAGTTTTATTCACAACTCTCTATAGGTATGTTGTGTCTAGCATTTTATATGCATGTCATTAATTATATAAATTGCATTTACTTTTTGCTATTATTATTTAAAGTCACATAAAGACTATCAAACAATAGCCAATTTTCAGGTATCTCCATTGTTATTATTTCTATATTTCACCTTCCATATTTTACTTTCCCTTTTCATTGTATTTCTATCAACTATGTTTATTACTTCTCTCAGTATAAATTGCAATTATTATTTATAGAGTTTTTTTTATAATTTTGTATTAATTATAATGTTTTATATCATTTACATTGCATTTGCATACTGCTATTATCAGTAAAAGCCACATAATGGGTATGAAAACAAGTTGCACAAATGCAAAATACCTCTAAACACATCATGCACAAGTGACACACAGAAACAAACATGTTAACACAGCACACACACACCGACAAACACACAGACAAAACACTGCCTACTGCTGGGACCGATGGAGTGGTGCGTCCAGAGGTCTGTCACGCAGGCAGGCAGTACGTGAACTTTCGACGTCTTCTAACTTCTTGCTAGACAAAGGGAGAGAAAAGAAGAGGTTGGTCAGTAATAAGAAAAGTTAAGAAATATAGAAAATAGTACGAGAATGTCGACGATGATCCACGCACAGCTTTTATATGCCTCGTACTAAGTGGGTGCACAGTGGCGGGAACGTTTGGGTAGCGTGGTCTGGCAAGGTAGTGCAAGACTCTTGCGAGGCTCCGGCGTGGCATGACACGTAAGGGGCTGGTACGCTTCTGGCACCATCCACGTACGGACCACGTGGTGCGGCTATTCGCACGTATATTGACAGTTTGACGTGGACACCGCGCGCCGTATATTTGGAACATGAACCAGAGATACTACGCCACCCGCGTACCAGTGAGAGGTATGTGGCGCCCGCACGCATCCCCACGCTACGTCCAGTTGTTTCCCGCATCACGAAGGTGTTACGTAGTTTTTACGAGGTGCTTGCCGTATAGGCAAAATTCTACATACGAGAGGATGCGTAGCTCACATACATGAATGTGTGACAGTAACATAACGCTTCAATCTTTCGCCTTTTGATAGTCGCTTTAGTCATTCATCTGCAAGAATGTAGTTTAGCTTATCTCGAACATCCTCTTAATGGCCAGCAGATTTTGCATTTACTTCCTTTTGTGTTCCTTATATATATATATATATATATATATATATATATATATATATATATATATATATATATATATATATATATATATATATATATATATATATTTTTTTTTTTTTTTTCACATCTGCCCACGATTTCCTTTCTTCTCTTTCATTTCGGCGAGGCAGGCCAAGGGCAAGCTCAGTCTGCCGTATTTCAATCTCCACGGTGGATATAAGTGGCCTGGTCCCTGGAGCAACAGTGAGGGCTACGCCAACATCACTATGATTGGGATAGAGATGACACTCGATCTTTTCTTCGGCATCAATGACGTCGGACTCCTGAGTGTCGAGCCAAAGGTATGGAAGACATGGCTTGCACTTCATTTACGCCAATCACTTGAAATTGTTTATTGCTCTGGTTACTGGGACAGGGATGTGTTGATGCAGAGTTTTCTACATTATCATATGTGGGGATGATATTTTTTTAATGTTATTAATACACCATCCTGTTGTGGTCAACAAAATATTTATCTTTATATTAATATAGTCTCGGCTACGATTCCTACAATTCCTCTAATGCAGAGTATTCTGATCTAAAGTTGTTAGAATTTGTCACCAGATTACCAGAGGAGTGAACAAAAAACGCCGAGCAAAGCGGAGGTGAGTGCAAAAAGTTATTCGACTGTTGACCAAGATTGTTAGATTGTTATCTCTAGCCATCACACACACCTCTCCAGCCTGAGTCTGTGGTGCAGGACATTTTAGCATGCTGAACTACAGACCAAATTGTGGAGCTCAAAACTCTCCGGTAGGCCGACATTCCTACTCTTCATGTCGAGCATGAGGGAAACACGTGTTTAATGTCTGTCAGAAACGTAGAAACATACTCATACGTTGCTCAAGATAATTCGCACACCCTCCCTTCTCTTATTCTCTCAGATGGACCTTGAGTTCGAGGACCTGAAACTAAACTTCACTGGACTCACCTACGCCCACAGCTTCGCCGTGTCGGCTGCCAAGACCTTCTTCAGTACAGGCATCCAACCTATCATTTTCAGCAAAGTAAGTGGTTTGCAAAGGACTGCGTAGAGACTGCGTGCTTACTTGTCTTTACATCGAATATACTAACGAACTCTTTAAGTGCCTCTATTCAGATCACTCTGAAGCCACCCACACGCACAATCCACCCCCACACACACACAGTTACTTAGTTAGCTTATTGACAAACGCACGAAATATGAAAGGTATACAGAATATGAACAATGTTTGTCCATTTCAAGTTTTAACATTTCTCGGCTGTCTATTTATCTACCACCTTTTTTTTTCTACACCCTAAAATAAATAGTACATTTCTCATAAAATACCACAAAATACAAATGCTAAAACATCAAAATCACAAAAATTCTACATAAACCAATACAGAAAAGGAAAATCTTAAAATTGACTAGAAGAGATTAGTCATAAAGAAAAGAATAAATAAATGAGATCATCGAAAACCCAGGAATATAGTAATAAAACAGATCAAATGAAACTAAACCTACAAACAATTACAATTGTTATATAAAAAGTTGAGAGAACATCTTTTAAAGTATCAAAAATGTACTTGCACAGCTCGCTTATGTAAATATGTTCGCTTAATAAAGTACTGATATCAGTGAAAGTCAGCATAGGATATTGTTGCCTGTGTACATCAGTCATGGGACACTGGACCAATACTTAATTTTCAAGTCTGGACTAACACCTCGTCACATGAACAAACTCGTAAATGATGTGAAACGCGATTCCACCTACCAGTCTCCACTTTAAGATTATGTGACATTAACCTGAGTCGGGTAAAAACTTCATGATAGTAATCAGGAATAAATGAATGTGTTATATATATACGGGATGCTGAGACAAAGAAGGATTGAGCTCGTTCACATACGTTGACAATTTAGTGGCATTTGCACAGCATTAGAAATTCTGCTTAAAGGGTTAATATCATTGTTATAATGTAGACTAACTGTAGTAAATCTAAAGGCAGAAATGTCCTTTACGCTACATAACCTGTATACATAATGAAATGGTTAATGGATGTCAGTGACTTCAGATTTCGACTTTAGAAAATTAAAACACTTAAGGGTGGTATTCCTGCTTCAGTCATACAGAGCGTAACACTCCTGTTTCGTCTCACGCCGAGTATACACTTAACAAGCTGGTTGAATTGTTTCCCTTTGGGTTTGATATTGCTCGAAAATTATGACTCAGCACTGTACAATAATGACAAACAAAGAGTAGCGTCATAAACCATCTTTTTATACTTAAATGGCATGTTACTATTAGAAGCACATAAAATAGCAAATTTATTGACAGTTGCTTGATCTTTTTATATCGTGTAGTGTTACTACATCCTTTATGGAAACTTGTCAGTAAACCAGGCTCCCAGATACAAATACTTGGAACTGTAATGTATAACATGTGGCGCAATGGTCAATAGGGTTTTATCACGTTGCACACCATTTACAAGAAGGAATTTGGTCTTTTTCACATTCATCTCCATCCCATATTCATGACAATAATCCAACACAACAGACAATTTCTACAGACACTTTTCTCTAAACGTAGCGAGAACGACCGTATCATCCATTAAAAGAAGTACATCCATAAATCCTAAAAATCCATCCTCTCCCACGACACCTTTGTTCATCTGAACCATCCGATTGATACATGTATATGACAAACAGAAGAGGACTAGTTGGTGATCCCTGACGGACACCTAGTTTTTTCTTTCTTTCTTTGCAAAATCACTCAACATTCTTAATGGAAATATATGTTTCAAGCAACTCCACTTTCTTTGTGCTCCAGCTTGACACTGATCCGAGTAATACCATAATTTTAGTCTGTTCAATATAAGAATATCAAATGTTTTTGCCAGTGAGTCCATAACATCAATTCCTCGATATTTGTCACACACAGAAGGGAGACCTGACTTAAATAAGACAAATAATTTGTTATAACACCATGATGCAGGATACTGAACATACAGGAATACTATAATTATCAAATATTACTGAAAAGAAAGAAATGTGTGCACTCTGGGGGTAACATACCAATAACTCCAGGACACAAACCACTATAATCTTTGTATTTGTCCATACTCTTTATAACACGCTGTAACTCATGATATCATTAGTAAAAGGGTCATCTAAAACAGGCATTTATGGTGACTCAGATGTATCTATTTCCTCATCATTTTGGTCACAAGGGTTCAGTAACGTTTCGAAGCGCGTTTTAAATTGACTCTCATTTGGGTGTGGTTCATCCTTTTCATTTGTACTGCCTTTCCAGTTCACTGATTTCCATATAAGTTTTGAATCATTTGACTGTAAAAGCCATTCCCACCTGGCCTGGGTTCACATTCCCCGTCACCGGGTTCACACTTATTCACAGCACACTGCTTCGCATTTTTTTCCGTTACAATACAACATGCCTCCTCCACTACTCTGTTTATTACATCAGACGCATTCTCCTCATCCTCGTTCAATAAAGAGACGAGTGTATTTTCTGATGAGACATGTGTATATTCTAAGCCTGAGGGTGGTGCTATACTGTGCATGCAGTGTCTCAGTGAATCGCACTTGGTCGAAATCTTTATATTAATACACCGAGGTGACTTATTTGTCTGGAGCAGTTTATAGTAGGGTTGACTCAGCATTGATGACCTTTATAGCAACTGGTTGACGTTGATTGAGTTCACACTTTTTAATTCCAATGATACACAAATGAGTGCATGGTCAAACGTCACTCAGACCCAAGCACATCTTGGGACACACTTGGGTCTCTAATGAAGTCCAAAGAATCTTGCTTCGATACACAGAGATCTATCACGGACAGCCACTCGTTTCGCCATTTGAATGTTAGATTACCACCGAAGTCTCTCCCACGGTGAACTAAGAGATTAACTATGACCAATTCCTTGTTATCGCACAGGTTTACCAGTGAGCTACCGCGACTATTGCCTGTGTGATCAGTGATGTCTCGGTATACTAATGCGTTATCATCCTTATCTGTCAGATACGGAGTCCCCACGCTTACAGTAAAATCACCTAAGGCAATCTCGTGACCTGTGTGCCTCGTGAGATCTGCCAGGGCCCCCATATCAGCTACACTGAAATAGGGGGAATCCTCGGGCGGGACATATACACTTCCAAGTTTCACGCTATTAAGGAAAGACAGTACAACACATATTTGACCTTCAATTTCCGTAATAACTCTTTCCACAAATCTACTTAGCCTATTTCTAATCAGCTTCACAACTCCACTCCTACAATATCCAGTTTTGGACACAACAATACACACACACAAAAAAAAAAAAAAACAGGAACACAAAGATTAAAATACTTTTCAGTTCCCAGTAGCCACACAATACCATATCCAAGAATAAATTTCAGGATCACTAAGCTTATTCTTTAATCCGCAAATGTTCCAAGCACACAACTTCAGGCACTCGACCATGGGTATCAGATTTCCAATAAAACTTTGGCATAAAGCGATATTATCACACCATCCCTTATTACTAAATTTTTCCTGTCATAAGATATTGCGCTACCGACGTTTACAGCATTTTCTTTTTCTTCCTTTTCACGTTTCCTTAGTCGGTCATCCTCCCTTCGTACCGCCGGATGAATATCCTTTTTGATGTAAACTTTTGATATACTTCCTTCAGCACCTTCCAAATTCTTAGCCGTCTGTAGAATAGTATATATATCTCGCTGGGTTCCTCAGTGTCACGTGTAGTGATCTCCTTTGTCGATTGTCAGATTTAACTAGACACTTCATCACACACACACACACACACACACACACACACACACACACACACACACACACACCTGGGACAACTTTCGTTTTCTTATCGTTGACGCCTCGTAACTCTCCTCCCCCCAGGTTCAGACAAAAGTTAAGAGCCTCGTCAACCAGCGCATCGAAGAGCGTCTCCAAAACATTACCTTCCCAGACTCAATTTCTCCCGTGGACTTCGCCATGGTCAAGGTACATAAACAGAGTGAGAGAGAGAGAGAGAGAGAGAGAGAGAGAGAGAGAGAGAGAGAGAGAGAATCCATATAGTCATATAAATAAATAAACAGATAAATTTGACAATAATGATTATATTGTTGGAAAGATTAAAAACAAATATCTGTTTAGTTTATCTTCTGCACCTTAATTTCTTGTACCACCTGCAAACGCTACTAATGATTAACTGATGGATGAAGTATTTACCTCTAACTTTCATCTCACCCCGCTATTCACCGCTCGCCGTCCTCTCTCCCACGTCACTCTTGCCAGTTCAAAGTAGTGTGCGTGGAGTATGTATGCCTTGGCTTCGGCTCCCACTATTTTCGTTTTCCTTAGATTATTTATTGTTTTTTTCGTTGTCTTAGCCTTTCACTTTCACTTTCACTGCTTTAGTTTCTTTGTCACTGCACTCCTCCACACACTCACTCCCCTCCGCACAGATTCGCATGGACCTGAGGAAAACCTTGGAGCCGGTGAGGGTTGACGACAAGGAGATGCACCTCACCTGGGGCGTGACTGTACAGGTGAGTTGATTACACAGTGGTGGAAATGGTTGGCCCTCAGTTCGTCTTTCCTTTACTTTTTTTCTTCTTCTTCATTTTGTTTAATAACTTATATGTTTTGTCTCAGCTGATGTTCACATAAGTATCATCTACTTTGCTGTTGTTGTCATTGTTGTTATTTTCTTATCGCCTACATAATATTATACATGAACTGATTTGTTGCTTAGTGTTACTCTTATCATCAAAGTCTCTCGTTCTTCCTCGTTTATTTATTTACTTACGTCATGTTATGTAATGTTTCTTATTACTCTACTGACCATCTTCTTATTCACGTTATTATCATCATTTTTATTGTTGTTGTTATTCTTAACATTGCTATTGTTATCATTATCATTACTATTATTATTATTATTATTATTATTATTATTATTATTATTATTATTGTTATTATTATCATTATTATTATTGTTATCATTATTATTGTTATTATTAATCACGGTCTTTACTTCAAAGTGGTTTTTATCCATGGCCTACATTTTGAAACGCTTCAGACTTTTATAAGGACTATTTTCAAAGGCCACAGAGATTATTATTGATGCTATTCTCATAGATGCTTTTCTCCACTAAAGCTATGCTGAACTTTCACACCCACCCACACACACACACACACACACACACACACACACACACACACAGCCCGGTAGCTCAGTGGTTAGAGTGCTGGCTTCACAAGCCAGAGGACCGGGGTTCGATTCCCCGGCCGAGTGGAGATATTTGGGTGTGTCTCCTTTCACGTGTAGCCCCTGTTCACCTAGCAGTGAGTAGGTACAGGATGTAAATCGAGGAGTTGTGACCTTGTTGTCCCGGTGTGTGGTGTGTTCCTGGTCTCAGGCCTATCCAAAGATCGGAAATAATGAGCTCTGAGCTCGCTCCGTAGGGTAACGTCTGGCTGTCTCGTCAGAGACTGCAGCAGATTAAACAGTGAACACACACACACCAGTGAATAAAAAAAGGAAAAAGAAAATGTAAATAACAATAGCTTTCAGTGTTAAAAATTCACGAGATACAGACACACACACACACACACACACACACACACAAAGCATATAAATGTTCAAGAATTGAATCCCAAGTTATTGTAATTATATTGTGGCACAGTACTTCATGCAGGTGTGCATACTTACTATACTTAACTGTACTTAAGAGGGTACACGGGTGGTGGAGGTCCCAATCCCCCCATGGGATGTGCTCCCGCTGGTGATTGTTGCCCTGCCAGCGGAGAGAACTCCCTGAGGCGCTTAGCAGGGAGCATCATCCTTGCGAATACTAGTAGATCATAGCGGTGGGCCCTAATGTTGGGTAGCCAGGCCGCCGGAGTGGGGGTGGCGTCCCCATCTCCGAATCCCTTGGAGTGTCAAATCTCCTCGTGGTAGGCCTCTCCCGGTCGTGCCCCCTTAAGTGGGGGTGTCCTTGAGAGAGTAGAGTACTGCTCCCCCCTCCTCTTCGGAGGGTGGTTATTCCAGTGGTTCTTTTCTTTTGCGAGGGAAAAACGGCTGGAGTAACTAATTATGACTCTCTTAAGGTAACCAAATAGCTTACTAGGTTTCTTTGGCACTCCAGGTGCAGAACATTGAAGTGGCAGGCGTGACAACGCTTCACCGCACGCACGAGGTGTCTGCCCAGTTCATAGACAATGTTGTGTACGTCACTATCCAGGTAAGCATCTGACACATGTGTGGTTGTGTGGAAGATGATGAATGGAAGAGAAAAAGCAATGGAAGGATGAACACAGGTGCGCGATTGAAGGTGTGTTAAGGTGTGCAGTGGCGCTGGCAGTGACTCGTGAGGGGAACACTGGAGTGCCAGCAATGTCATCACCACCACTGACCCCAGGGAGAATACGGCTTGAACTTCCAGACAACGCCTTGTCATGAGAAATGTAGGAATGTATAGAAATGTAGGAATTGGGAATGTAGGAATTAGGAATGAAGAATGTAGGGATGTAGAAATAAATAAAGAATGAGTGTAGGAATGACGAATGCTATAATACTCAGTCGGGAACTCTATAGGGTGATTACTCCCAGCAGATCGTGAAATTACAGATTGAGTGAAAATGTGACACAGAGACGTGTTTCTTAACTCTTTGGGCTTTCTTTTGGAACCATTTTCAAAGGCCACAAAGATAATCAGTTTCCATGTATTTTCCCCATTTATGACACAGAACCCTTTATAAACTATCACTAGAATTTCCAAGGCTTATTTGAAACCACACTTTAGTTCACGATACGACACCAATACCCTCAAGAATGCAATCTTATTCCTCTCCACTCACAGCTTGGGACACAGACACTGAAGGGGAGCGCTGACTGGTCCCTCTCCGCCTCACTCCTGCCAGCTGTCGGGGGTCATCTGTCGCTGGAGATAGAGAGCCTGACCGTGACGGTGGAGGCACAGCAGCCCGCCAACATCAGGAGCCCGCCCACACTGAGGAAGATTGATATAAAGCTAGGTGAGGCTGAAGAAGAGGATTAGGAGGTTGTAGAGGGAATGGAAAAGGAAAAGGGGAAAAGTAAGGGAGGGAAACTGTGATATGTGCTAATGGGGGTTAAAAGGACAGAGAGGAGAGGGTGTGTGTGGATATTGTCAGCCAGTGGGGTATGGAGGGGTGACGTGGCCCTTCTGGTCTGGCCAGCAAAGAGGCAAGGGAGTAATGATAAGAGAGAAAAAAGATTCAATAGGAAATGAAAGAAAATTGGAACAAGAGAGGGAGAAAACCAAGAGAGAGAGAGAGAGAGAGAGAGAGAGAGAGAGAGAGAGAGTTGTGTTAATGAATGGTGGGAGAGATATTTACGTAAGAAAATGCCACAAAGAGAAGAGGGAGAAAAGATGGAGATAATAATGCCTAGTTTCCACACACACACACACACACACACACACACACACACACACACAGGTACTCTGAGCGTCATCCTTTGCCGCAGGTAACTTGGCGGTGCGGTCAGACGGGGACGGCACGTTTGACTACCTGGTGGAGGCGCTGATGAACGTCTTGCCCAACTTCCTCAGGAACCAGATCATGGACAAGGTGGAGCCCGTCATACACCAGGTGAGAAAGAGAGAGAGAGAGAGAGAGAGAGAGAGAGAGAGAGAGAGAGAGAGAGAGAGAGAGAGAGAGAGAGAGAGAGATCCCCATACTCAATGAATGGAAAAAAGAATGATGTATTTTTTATGTTTCCTCCTGAAACCTTATTCTTGGGCAATCATGCTTTGGTATTCTTTCCTGCATCACCTATTCTTACGTTCATTACTTGTCTGTAACATGTAAAATACGATATTTTTTTTGTTCATGAACAACGACTGAATATTTTCAATAACAACACATTCACCATTTTTTGTACCTTGTTATTTTTTTAGCTTCATCAAAGCAGAACCTATTCTCTTCATGACCTGATTGACGCTCTGAGACACTCGGCAGCCTTCTGGATGCGGTAGTGGTAAAGGAGCCACAAGTGTGACTAGTAGTAGCTGCATCTTTGCACGAATAATCGATTGATTAATGTTGCCCAGCACAGCTTCCAAACCCTCCTTCCCTTAGCAATAATTTTTAAGCAGTGCTCAACTAACCACTGACTTTCTTTTCTTGCTACAGAAAGTGCAGAAAGAGTTCAACAAGTTTGACGTCTATAGGATGGTGATGGACAGACTGGCGAAAAGGCAACAACAGCAGCAGCAGCAGCAGCAATCGGAGGCGCCAGCTTAATAATTAACCCACACACACACATACACTCACACGCACACACGCACAAACACACACACACACACACACACACACACACACACACACACACACACACACACACACACAGGTCGTCGTGGAATGACTGCGTGTACATGACATTTGTATATAATTTTTTTCTCAAAAAAGAAAAAAAAATCTTTTTTAAATCAATGATGATAATAGTAATAATAGTAATAATAATAATAATAATAATAATAATAATAATAATAATAATAATAATAATAACAATAATAATAGTAAATAAGTACTACTACTACTGTTACTACTACTACTACTATTATTACTACTACTACTACTACTACTACTACTACTAATAATAATAATAATAATAATAATAATAATAATAATAATGATAATAATAATAATAATAATGATAATAATATTAATAATAATTGTGATGATAATAATAATAATGATAATGATAATAATAACAATAACAATAGCAACAGCAACAACAATGATAATAATAATAACAATAACAACAATAATAATAATAATAATAATAATAATAATAATAATAATAATAATAATAATAATAATATAATAATAATAATAATAACAAGAACAATAACATAATAATAATGATAATAATAATAATAATAATAATAATAATAATAATAATAATAATAATAATAATAATAATAATAATAATAATAATAATAATTACAACAATAATAATAGTAACAGTAATAATAACAATAATGATAGTAATAATATCAATGATAACAATGCTAATGATTATGTAATAATAATGATAATGATAATAATAATGAGAATAATAATAACAACAATAATAATAATAATAATAATAATAATAATAATAATAATAATAATAATAATAATAATAGTAGTAGTAGTAGTAGTAGTAGTAGTAATAATAATAATAATAATAATGAGAATGATAATAATAATAATGATAATAACAACAAATAACTGAGGGCTTTATAATCTATACTATCCACTGTTAATGCCTGGACAAATCTAAGAAAACTTATTTTTCAAACAACATGAATATCAAATAGCAATATTTCCACACTTGGGTATTATAACCTAATAATACTGGAGGAAAACAGAAGTTTCATTACAAAACACTGTTTGGAGAGACGATATACGTCTTTTTTTTTATTCTGAGAGATGAAATTGTTTTACTTATCACTGTGGTTTATGTACTGCAGCTGTCACGTGCGCTATTTCATCCATCACTTTTGGTTTTCAATTCGTACCTTCGTCGCTACTTATGAGTATATCACTTAAATTTCCTGATTTTCACTTTCCATTTGACCATTACTGTGCAAAATTGTCAGAAGAGAGAAGCTGTAGGCACCGCGGGACAAGTCACGTCTTGCCATTATCATTAAGAAAAGTGAAGGAAGTCTTTTGCTAAAACGGTTCTTCAAAACATTCCTAAAGACAGCCGAGGTGAACCCACGCCTTGGAATTGCAATTAAATTAGTGAATTAACAACGTTCTTCAACTGATCATCACCATGGCATATGGAACTGAAGCTAAAGACAGTAAAGTCTCGTTCACTGAAGCATCAGTGCCTAAGTCTCTAAGAACTTCAAAGGCAGCAAAGTGATGTCTAACTGTTTACTTTCAAACCATGCTCATCTAACTCAGTGTTTTCAAATTAATAAAAGAGTGTAACTGGGTGACTAAAATTAGGCTCACATACAACACAACACACACACACACATACACACACACACAAACAAACATTGGTGGAATGTGTCCCTCATGAGTTTAACAAGGCAGTGCGTGGTGTCCAGTGTCCACCAGCCATGCATCACTACCGTAAAAGTAAACCCATTACTATGATGAGAGGAATAAAAGAATGAACAAGTTTCTAAGAGTGACATTTTTGCAGTATAAGTGTATGACCCCAGATATGATGGAGTTTGTGTTGTAACAACTGTAGTGGAAACAAACAATACAAGTGCATCCGCAGATCTCTTTATTCAATAGTCACGATTTTCCCCCGAGCAGGAACGCAGGGGATGGAACAGATGGTGACGCACTTTGTTCATATTGATTCATTGAATATTCTATCGGTTTCAGGCCGTACATAGTATAATTTTTTTCACAGATATCTTCTAAACCAACAGCTAGATTAGATCATTATAACATAGTACATATTGATTGACAGCATTCCCACATTTATGGGACTAGGAAGCCCAAGTGTGTCTTGTTTGACCTTGAATAAAAATTGAGAAGAGCCAAGAAGACATTCAGAAAGGGAAAGTTTTGCGTGAAGTTGTGACGTGTGAGTGGGCGCCGGTCAGGAGCGAGGCAAGCAGAATCTGCAGTGTTTTCATGAATAGTTACATGAATTCATGATTCATTAGTTTATTATAATTTCTCTCCATTAATGATATATCCAGAATAAAAGCACTATTAATGCTAGTACCCTACAACAACAACAACAACAACAACAACAACAACAACAACAACAACAACAACAACAACTACTACTACTACTACTACTACTACTACTACTACTACTACTACTACTAATCTATACTATAGGGTTTGTACTGTAGCTGAGCAATGGCAGACTTACCATTAGGCAACACTAGGCAGTTGCCTAGGGCTCTGAGTTTCTGGAGGCCCCATGAAACTCCTCATTATATACTTTGGGTTAATAGAGGTTTTATTATTTCCACACATTATTCATGTTTTTTTTTTTTATCAAAATCCATTTGCTAAAATGCCAGCAGAATGATTATCCTAATACTCGTAAGTGTGTCTTGGGGCCCCCTAACAGTCTCCACTATATTGGATCAGGTGTGGGTCCCTACCTTTGCCTTTTTTTTTTCTTTTTACGTTAAGGCCTATAACACCTGTAGGCACACTTGAAGAGTGAATGGGAAGTGCTGTTCAGCTTCCGCCCATTAGTGGCGCAGGTAATTTTATTTATAGTGGTAGCCCTACCCATATCACCACCCAAGCTCATCTTGGGTGTAACCACCTAGAACATGGGTATCATGGTGACATGTAGGTAACTTTAAACCACTCGACAAATGGCAAAGTGTTTAAGGCTGTACGTGGTGGGATTCGAACTTACGCATGGACGTCTGCCCGATCCCACGCTCACCACCTTATCCACTATGCCCCCGCCTAGTGCCCCCCCACCTTTCCTACCTTTGCCTAGGGCGCAAAAATTCTTAAATCCGCCCCTGCAGCTGAGCATAGCGCAGGAAGACCGACTGCAGAAGGACAAGGCAGAAGACGTGGAGGGCATAGAGGGAAAGGCAGAGAATGAGGTCGTGGAGGGGCAAGGAAAGATAGAGGGCAAGGCTGAATAGGTTGGCAGGACCAGTGTCTATAAGTGCTCGGACTGCGTACTGCTGAGCACCTCTAGGAGTTGCTGCGCCTGCGGGCCTGTATGGGAGCCTCGGCCAGTGAAGCCGCCGACAGAGATGGAGACGTACATTGACATCCTGGCGGCGGAGCACGTTTCCGTCTTCTTTTTCCGTCGTTTTTCTGACGACTGTCAACTTTTGCAGACGGTCAGAGCTGATGAAGAAGGAGCGGAAAGTCAGAGCTGGCAGTCCTTCAGGCAGAATTGTTTCGCAGTTGTCTATCAGATGGTTAGTCAGGCATGGAGGAGATTACATACATCCAGGACACAAGTGGGAGTAAGTCAGGGAGGGCTGAGTTTTCCTATGTCAGATCATCCTGCCAAACCACTCTATGGGAGCACATACCACGATGCATGCAGAGTCCGACACTCACCGACCTCAACATATACCATTTGCAGATAGTGTCTCTCCAGTAGGCGCGAGTAAATGTTCACTATTCATAGTATAAAAAATAAAGGAAGGGAAATTTGGCTGGGTTTTTTTCATCTCTGAGATTTTAATTGCGATTAATGTAACCATTAAATCATATTAATAATTACTAATCGTATGATATATGAAGAAATTAAGACAAAATAGAAAACAATAAAGCTTTCTATCACAGCCGCGCGTCAGATACAGGCACGAAACTCACATGTCATGTAGAAGCGATCAGTGACCTTATCATAAACGTAGAAAATTGTGTATCACACGTACGTTTAGTATGACTGTAATAGCATTCGAGAGTAAGGTGAAATTCGAGATTTTCTAAGTCCAGTTAACTCTGCACCAATCGAGAGTAGGTATTAAAATGATTTTCTTTTGTTCATAACTGAAATTTCTAGCATAATAGGATTTCATGCTAACCTATCTATAGACCTCCAACCACGCGCTGCGAATCCTGAGGCCACCAATGACGGCTTTCCATTTTTCTTTTGTAGGTAGAGACTCAAGTCCGGCTTTCTGACAGAGGCTCTTTCTAGGTGGAATCATCTTTACTCTGAGGGCTCTTTGTCACTTGTTAAGGAATGAAAATGTAACACTTATAGTATAGGATAATTCGAACAATTTGTAGAGAAACGCCACATTATGCGTGAATCCGTGTATTTGGGGGGCATGAGTTCCATTTGTACCCCGTTGGCAATACTGAATACTCTCCTCTCGCTACCGTCACTATCATCAGCTGACGTGAGAGTACTGAGTGATCAGTGATCACCAGTGTCTGGTTGTCTTCATTGATATCTGCAGTTTTCATCGTGTCCTTGTGTGGTAGTGGTGTGTGTACCATGAAAATTCAAGACGTGACGGGGTGCAGCTTCCCGGTGTGGTATGACAAGTTCAAGAAGTGCTCCATCAAGAGGTGAGGAGGGTCGGGCGGGGAGAGCCACACAGCCACACACATGGACCGCTGCGGCGTGTTAAACACCTCAGCATGTTGTGATGGCTGACGCAACACTGTCACAGCTACAGTCAGACTTGGTGTTGCGTGACAAGGCCTTCCAAGGAGTGTTTCATTTTTTGGTATTTTAAGGAAGACCAACATATAAATGTGTATTTTCAACATTCACATGTGTGTTTGTTACCTAAGGCTTCCCTTCCTTGTTGGTCGATCGTGCCCAAAGCTGCTCCTCGCCCACCCTTATTTCTACACCTAGTTGGCGACCTTTGTTGTTGTGTAGCAGTATGGTCAAGCCCAAGGAAGGTGTGGGACGGGTGGGGAACTGGTGCCACCAGTTTAGGCACTGTCCTAATAAAGTCCCTCCAACTCCTCATTTCTCATCTCCCCCTTTGCAGCTCTTTCACTTAGCTGACATGACAGGGGGATGAAAATATATTAACCAAAACTAATCTAACTTAACCAAACCCTAACTTTGACTTAACATAATGTAAACTAACCTAGTTGAGGCAATATGCACTGCTGATATGTCTTCCTCAGAACCCTTCTGACCAGTAGCATGGTTAGGTTTTAAGTTAGCTAGGATAGATTAAAGTTAGGGTTAGGTTAGTTATCATATTTTCATTCCCACATCATGTCAGCTGAGTGAAAGAGCTGCAAAAGGGGAGCTGAAGGGATGACCTTATTAGGACAGTGACATCCAGCCAGTATGCCTGTGCCACATGTGTTGATGAAGTAAGTGATGACTCTATTGGCTGTGATAGGTGCTCAAAGTGGTTCAATCCCAAGGTTCTATGTATGTGTCTCAGATGTTATATCAGAAAATGGAGGATCTCGAGTGGCATTTATATGTATTGATTGTAACAGAAGGACAGTGGTGCAGTACAACAACTGCACAAGACTGTTTAATGATTATGTAAAATTGTGAATGGTTTATCAACCCAAATTGGTCCAATGAATTCCAGAGCTAGGTTTCAAATACATCTCAGGATGATGTGCAATTAATGATAGGGGACAAAGTGCAGGAAATATAGGAACACAACAAGAAGAAGGACTCTTATTATAATTTGTGGCTGTAATGCAAGATCTGATGTAGAGATTACAGAAATAATGAAGTATGTTTTCCAACATTTGATTGGGTGGTTCTTCTCTAAAATCACTGCTCCACGCCGATCTGTATAATACGTATAGCACAGTGCAGTATATGTAACGTGTTTACCATCAGTGAGAGTTTTGGTGAGTGCTCAGCCTTAGTGTGTCGTACACAAGCCTTCAAATGTGGTGTGTTCGGCGAGTTTTCTATAAGTCCAGCAAGCTGCGGCGAGCCACGGAGCTCCATCACACTCGGAAATGAGCAGTACACTGACTTGCATTTGTTTCTAGCTGGGGTTTGTGGGTAATTGGTGAATAGGATTCTTATTGTGTCTATAGTTCTTTTGTCCAATGACGTGCCACCACCTCTTAACAGCACGAGCTGCGCCAAAGGGAATTTGCTATATGTATTCGTAGGTGGGGCACAACTGGGCAGACAGGTGCACAGACATCTGTGTGAGCAGTTCAGCCATGGCCACCAGTGACACTAGTTGTAAAGGTTGCGAATTTGATAACTGGGAAATCATTGCTCCTGCGATGCAAGTCAGTGTACAATCGAGAAGAGGACCAGCCAGGACCTTCATCCTTTCGTTAAGGTATTGTGAGGAGGGATATTGGTAGAGGTAGGGCATATTGTGTGAAGCTATAAGAGAACCGGCATGGGGGGGGAGGGAAACTGCCCCAAAGCAAGGATACGGTAGGTTAGGTTAGTGTTGGAAGGGGGGTCTGGGGGGTGCAGCACCCCCAGTTAGGTTAGGTTTATGTTAGGGTTAAGTTAGTGTTGTAGGGGGGTCCGGGGGGACCGCGCCTCCCCGGCCAGGTTAGGTTTATGTTAGGGTTAGGTTAGTGTTGTAGAGGGTGGGGGGTTAGGTTACGTTAGGTTAGGTTTTTGTCGTTAGATATTTTTTGGGATCGCCATATCTCACCTCTTTTGGCTGCCCCCCAAAAACCCCCGATTCCCCACAGTCCCCCAAGGTTGTTGGGGGGAGAAGGGGGGAGCAGTGGTTCTGTAGTTTTACCGATTGGGTCAGCTGTTGTAGTAACAAATGTGTTTTGCATCAACAAGGACAAGAACATGTACAGAGGCACAATCACTGTTGTATTAATGAAAAATAAACAACTTGAAAAAGTCAAGGATCTGGGCAACCATGAAAACTTCAAAGACCTGACTTTGAATCAGCTGCAAGTTTTAAGGGAGCAACGTTCTGCCAAGGCCTACAGTGAGGCTAGTGGTATGCATGATCGTGCCAAGGTGGTGCTGCTGCCCCCACCGAGAGGAGACTGAGGTGGTGCAGCACATCCCAACAGGCAAGACATGGCAACACACACTTGCTGTCCAGGCTGGTTAAGATGGTGGTTCTATTTTATTAGGTATAGATTTCCATCCCAACTGGCAGTCTTACCCCCTTATACTGGCAATACAATACACTTCCATTTCTTAAACTAAGGTGTTATTAATGTAGATAGCCTAACTTATAAGTTAAATTTTATTAATGATTTCACATTATCCTATAACCTAGATATCTTATCCATCACTGAAACCTGGCTTGTGTCCTCAATGCCAGACTCATTTGTAAATATTGATCAGTTCACTGTTGTTAGAAATGATGTTGAGGGATCTATCTCTGAGCATGGTGTGTGTGTTTATATTCGAAAAGGTATTAGTTATGAATCTTGCAATGTAAATGTTTCTAATGTATGTGCTGTCCACTTGAAGGAATATGTCATATACTTAATATCAGTGTACAGGCTCCCATCTAACTCTCTACTGCAGGATGCTTTACTGATTGATTTCCTATCAAATTTTTGTGTGGGTAAGGAAGTTGCTGTTGTTGTTAACTTCAACCTCCCATCCATCACTTGGTCGTGCGATGGTCTGTCAGTTCATGACAGAATGTTCCTGAATTGTTTTGGCACATTAGGGCTGACTCAGTGGGTGCACAAATCCACTTGTATATCCTCTGGTAATACTCTTGATCCAGTCTTGACAAGTGAACCTGATAGAACAACTAATGTGAAAGTATTACCTCCTTTGCCTCAGTGTTAGCACTCTCCTGTAATTTTTTACTATCTTTTCCAAATTATTCTGCAAAATGACCAGCATGACTCAGTCTCGGTCTCCCATTGTCAGTGGCAAAAAGAGCAGTATGATATGATCAAAACTCACCTCTCACAGATTGACTGAAATTATGAGATTCAACCTCTGGATGTTGATCAAATTATGCCAAATTTTCTACCCTTCAGTCTCTCATTGATCTATTTGTACTTCAGAAATCCCAACACAGTGATCCACTCTAGCTCTTCAAACCCCCATGGTCACTGCTTACTAGGAAGAAGGAGGTCTAAAAACATTTCAAACATATGAGACACAGACTTGGCAGAAACTCCCAGCAAGTTCTTTTGGATGACTTCTTTATTGCCAGTTGTCAGTAACCATCTTACTACCTTACCTAACAGACTGACTATGAGGAACAACTGATGACAAGAGCTAAGTCTAACCCCAAGCTAGTTCACACATTCATTGGTCATAAAAAGAAGGGAAGACCAACTATCAGTCCTCTGAAGAAGAATGGTGGCAACCTGACCAGTAATTGTACCAACATGGCAACTCATGAGCCAAGCCATTTGTCACAATATACTCCACACACCCTTTGCTCCACCCTAAGGTACACCAGGACTGTGATGACACTCTGAACATTGTGGACCATTCCTGACACTCTGCTACACTTACTGAAATATCTTGATGGAGCATCGAGCATGGGTCGTGATGGAGTTCATCCCAGACTTATTAATTCCTTCAACACGAGGACATGTATTTTGTGTCCTCAGAGTGCTCATGACATATCCGAGGAAGCACATACTGCATCATGGTTTTTTTTTCCCAGATACTGTATGAGATCTTTCAGGATGTAGATCATTTATGATACGATGGCTTACTTGACTTTAATTTTTATTACAAAGGTGTATGATTTGCTTGTAACTAGAGTAAGTATCCATGTGCCCTGCTGGCAATGATTTTATTTTATTTCATTATTTTTGGGGGAACTAATAGATTATTTTACCATAAAAATTAATGTTTCTTGTCATTCATCATCTTCAGAAAATGGCCAAGAGCAGGCAAACTAAAGATTTTTCTCTAAAACTTGCATGAGTTCATTTCATAATGTACATACCTACTATGAAAAATAATTTGCTATTATCACTCATATCCATAGAGAGAGAGAGAGAGAGAGAGAGAGAGAGAGAGAGAGAGACAAGTCAATAGGTGTTAGGCCTCTTCTCTTGGACTGGATAGACAGACACTTTAAAGTAAGCATTGCTGGAATGTATGGTGACTTGTATGCTGTACAAGATACGGAATCAACTCACAACTGAAGCCCTACTGAGTATTTACTATACACTCTGCTATCCTTATTTTATTTATTGTGTCTCAGTTTGGGCCTGCACTTGGCCCTCTTTCATAAATAGATTAAAGATAATTCAAAACAAAATTTTGCGATGTATATTTTTTATGGGTAAATTCGACTCAACATCCAGTTTTTTCTAATCACAAACTATTGAATTTCTTCGATATTCATAAGTGTTTTGTCCTTTTCTCCATCTTCAAATTCATTAAAAGATATCCAAATAATAACCTATTTAAATGTGTAGATTCACCGTATGCAACAAGAGGTGGGAACTTGAATTTGGAGTGCCCGCAATTCCGCACACAGTTATTCAAGCACAGCATATTTTACTTTGGTCCACAGCTATGGAATTCCTTGCCTCCTAATATAAAAGATATTACTAGTATCAGTTACTTTCAGTTTAAAAGAAAAACCAAAGAACATTTCCTTAGCTGTTTATAACTAGCAGCTTGCAGTTCATCATTTATTTGTATTGTATGATAAATTTACTTTAAAGCTGGATATAAATTATTCAGGAAGTATATATATACATATATGTGTATGTATGCACAAGTATTTATATAAGTAATATGTTCGTATGTATGTATAGTGTGAACGTGATTGGGTGAAATATGACTTATTCTTGTATTTCTATAAATATATTGCCAAGTGAAGTCTTCCAACAGAGTCACCACATAGTTTAGTAACTCCGTCTATCAGGGAGCCTTGGCTCGATACACCATGCCAATCAACACATCTGTTTAACCAATATATGTACATGTCAGGAAATGGCAATAAATTTTACTTTATTTTACTTTACTTTACTTTACTTCTCTTTACTTGCTGTAACCAATGGTGTGCCTCAAGGCTCAGTTTTGGGCCCACTGCTGTTTCTTGTGTATGTGAATGATGTCACCTCTGATGTGTCTTGTAGTTTCAAACTGTTTGCCATTGACCTGAAACTGTGTTCAAATAAATCACTCCACTGTAAGTCAGGCCCTCAGGGGTCTTACAGAAGGCCAAAGAGATAGTGGTGTGAGCTCATCATCTGATGAATCCTGATGACAGAAATTAATATAAACAAATTTGCAGTGTTAAGAATTCAGAGAGGATCATTTCATTGAAACCTTGTGGCTCCATAAACTCTAGCTATTACGTAAAGGATGCATCAATTAATTTTCTGACTTTTCTGATCTAGGAATGAAAGTTGATGCCTCACTAAAATTTCATTAGCACGTTCATAACATTGTTTCTAAGGCTGGAGCTCTAGTTAGCAATTTGTTGAAGGCCACTGTATGTTGCTCTTCATCATTCATGGTCACTCTTTATAAAACCCATATCAGACCCCTTTTGGAATTTTCTTCATGTCTGTGGTTCACTGGGTATCCAGATAACAACAACTTGCTGGAATCTGTATAGAGGAGGTGGACCAAATACATTCAGGGCCTGCATGACAGGAGTTATTCAGATAGATTAATTTAACCAAAGTTTAACTCTGTGAAGGGGAGACTCTTTGCGCAGACCTTGTCAAGTATTGGAAAATCCTCTACAGACTATCAACCATCCAGTCTGAGACACTGTTTGTTCTTGTCCCATCAGTGGGCACTCGGGGACACTCTTACAAGGTCTTCCCAATGCACCATAACCTGAAATCAAAATGGAATTTTCTCCCAGAGACACATCTTTGGAATTTTCTACTTACTCAAGTCACCCAAACAAACTCATTAGTCTCTTTTAAACTGTTGTTACATGGTGCTTTGGGAAACCTCTTGTTCAAGTATGATGAATATTATATTTTGTACTTATTCAAATGCTATACATGGTGTACTATACAGTCAATACTTAAATCTATTGCAAATCATTCATATCTTGATCTGGCACACCAGCAGCTCTGGGCTCCCCATAGTTCTACTTACTTTTTTGGTTATTTTGTGCTACAGTTTCGTTAAGCAAGGGAGCCAACCAGGTAAGTCAGCCAGGTAATGTAAGTCCTGCAGATGTTTAGGGAGTTACTGTACTCCTCAATCAGCCTGTGTAAATAGTTCTTTGAATATCTAGCTAAATCAGGCTAAGATATGAGGTGTACATACACTATGGTGTGTTGTTGCCAAAACAGCTTGCCATCTGTAAAAAAAAGGAGATTGTATGGTCAATTTGCAGTTTCACCAAACCATGGAATCTCTGACGAGACTCCTGTTTTTCTGGTGATAAATGTAATGAATTAACTGATGGCATATTCCTTCGCAAATGAATTTTTCAAGTTATGACTGTAATTCATCTTGAACTTAAGCCTCATTCTCAACAATCTTGAGGAACCTGTGGAAAATCAGGGTTTTAGGTGGGGGAGCAATGAATTGAGTAATGTGCATTGCAAAAGAGGTCAGAAATCAACAAAATCACATAAAAAAAACTCTGAAAATACTTTGATGGTGGTGGCGGCTGGATGTGGCTGTGGCAAATGTTGCTTTGTTTATGTTAAGCAGCATTCCAGCGCTACATTTCAGGCTGTATCTGCTACAGCACACTCTCCAAGGGATAGTAAACAAACCCAACCTTATAACCTTCTAGCTGGGGGAGGAGCTACCATGGGGTACAGCCCCATGGCTAGAAGATTATTATGTCGGATTTGGTTAGTAACCCTTGAGGGAAGTCCTGAGGGCTGTGCCTTCCTGGGTCCCCTGAGTTCTTAGTACATTGGTTCTGGTTAGTAATCCTTGGGGGGTGTCCAAGGGGGAGCACAGTTTCCTCAGGTTAAAAGGTTATAAGGTTGGGTTTGTTTTTCATCCTTTAGGGAGTGTGGTGTAGTGGACACAGCCAGAAATGTAGTATTGGAATGTTGATTTTGTTGATTTCTGACCTCTTTTTTTTTTTTTTTTTTTTTTTTTTTTACATTACAAGGGCACTGGCCAAGGGAAAACAAAGTGTTGGGAAAAAAAAAATCCCGCTGGTTGCCAGGCCCTGTTAAGAGGAAAGTAGGAGAAAGAGAAAAAACAAAAAAATCTAAAAGGAGGGTCCAGTTAACGTAAGAGGTGTCTTGACACTCCTCTTTTGAAAGAGTTTAAGTCATAGGCAATGCACGTCTCTTGATTTAATGCTCCCCCACACAAAAACTCCAATTTCCCACAGGTGCCTCTAAGACCATTGGAAATGAGAGGTAGGCATAAGTTAGAGTTTAAAAAAGTAAGTCATTACTTGAAAAATATTCACTTGCGACAAATTATATATATATATATATATATATATATATATATATATATATATATATATATATATATATATATATATATATATATATATATACCATCAATCAATTGACTGCATTTCTCACTAGAAAAAAAAAAAAAGTCATATCAAGATTTCATAGTTTGGTGAAACTGCAAATTGACTTGATTGTTTTTCCATTAATGGATGACATAGTTCATATAAGATGTATCATATCTTTCAACAGCCTGGTGATGCCCCTGACCCCAGAAGTGCTGACCTACTTGCAGGATGATGGCACTCTGGTATTGCCTGAAGGTTCACAGCCTGAAATGACATATGAGCGTGGTCCCATGCCTGAGGAGCCTGCTCAGGACTGGGACCACTGTGAGACCTCTGGCAGTGTTGTTGAGGTTTGTGTTGGGTAAAGAGGGCACCAAGTTTTATTTATGTTCATGACTATAGTAAAGCCAAAATGCACTGACCCATAAGGTGAGGCTGATAATCCCTACAACATTGCCATATATATCACTCATTACTTCAAAGATGACAGAGTAACAGTTCTTTGTGAACTGTTACTCTGTCTTCTTTGAAGTAATGAGTGATATATATGGCAATGTTGTAGGGATTATCAGCCTCACCTTATGGGTCAGTACATTTTGGCTTTACTATAGTAACATTGGTAGGTTAATGAACTTTGGTATCATAATATCACATTAAGTAAGATAAAGCTAGAACCTTGAATGATAGTGCATGTTTTCAGGTTCATATTCAATCTTGCTGGAGTTTTGTCCCCTGTGTAGCTTAAAGGGAAGGAAGAGGAATGTGTATACAAGTGCAGAGCTTTATGTTTAGTATAGGTAATGTCAGTGTATTATTTGTATAGCTTACACATTTTTTCCACATATCAATATGATTTGGAAATAATTGATTATCTACATTTAGGATACAACATACTCCATCAGAGAAGATATTTAATAGTCCTGGGTGATAGTTGTGGTAGGTGTGTTGAAGCCTTGCCAGTCCCTGACCTTTACTTTTTCCATAGTCTGCCTGATGTATGTAATTTAGTACATAATTATTCATTCATCCCAGTACTGCAGTGTTAATATGTAATGAATTACTGGGATGAACATATGACTGAAAGACTTCATACAGTGCTATTAGTATCTGCTTGCACAAGTAGGTTCTTACCACACACACATAAAAGTTTGGTACTATTCCAACACTTAAGTACAGAATGGGAGATAGAGAGAGAGGGTGGTGCAGAACTTTTATGTACTGTACTACTTAATTGACCACTTTCTTTTCTCCCATCTCATTTTTTTTTTCTTACACCAGGGCCCTAAACTGGAAGACTTCACCAACAAGATCCGAGATGCCATTGCTAAACTGGGAGGAAGTGTATTTCCCAAGCTAAACTGGAGTGCCCCAAAGGTTAGATTCGGATGTGTGACTGTCATTAATATTTTTATTTCCATCAAGACATTCATCTCAAAATACTGTACTCTGTTTCTGTTCTTGCATCATTAGAGGAAATGTTTTTTACTTCATCTGTAGCTTGTAATGGTTGAACTGAGATTACACTTGTCTTATTTAAAATATATCTTGGATATTTCTCAGTGTTAGTGACTTGCTGAAACGATCACCTATGTGTCATTGCTGGCAAGAGTCATTAGCAGACAGTGCATCTATAATCCTTAACTTTTCCTGATTTATTTGTTTGTCAAGTATGAACCTGGTCATAGTATGTGTGAGGAGACCGTAGACATGCTGAAACAATAATTACTTCCAGTGAGGTTTCAACCACTGGATCAGAGGGTGCTGTGAACTCATCAATCACCCAGCTGTGCCCTCACTAAATACTTCCCTTTGTGGTTCACAGTACTAAGGGATAGTCACACCCTGTTCACTATAGACAAGTCTCTTCCTCATGCAAAACTAATGCACTTAATTACGCACACCTTCTACTCAAAATTGTACATTACAGTCAACCATCCGCTATCGCACCTAATTGATGCATCTATCACTGCATGATAGCCAAAATCCCGATAGCCAAAGTGAAGAACCTATGGTAATAATTCGAATTGACACTTGGACCTCCAAGCTGTCATTTTTTATTTTTTGTCACTTTTTGCCCAGTTTTTGTAAGACATAATAGTATAAAAATTAAGAAATAATACAGCATTAAAAACTTACCTAATCAAGAATCATAATAACAACATACAGGTAACCCGATTTACACGATAGATGCGTTCCAAGAGGCATCGCGTATATCAAAATTCGCGTAAAACAAACTTGTAATTCTCATAAGAAACAATAGATAGTAGGGGGGGATGCGGGATGTGGTCCAAAAAAATTTGTACAAAATACCAGTCCAAATATTAGAAGTGTATTTAAAGTAAAGGGAAAAGCAAGAAATAATAAGAGAAAGCAAAAAATAGTAAGAGAAAACTACAAAACTAAGAATGCGTCACTCACTGTGTCACTGCCTTCACCATTCACACCACAGTCAGTCACCATCTTCCTCTGAGCTTTTCCACTTTATCAAAAATGCACTTATCAAAAATAACGCCATAGTATAAAAGTAAACACTAGTAAAAAAATAAACGCAGGACGCCAATGTCTTCACCCCTCACAAGCACTTGCCGTCGCTGTCCACTCTCTGGCGCGCAGTTTGAAATTGCGTCTGGCGCTCAGTTTGAAAATGTGGTTGGGCCAAATCGCGTATAAGCAAACTGATCACGCAAATTTAACTAATTATAATATTTTTTCGGTCACATATTAACAAAAACGCGTAAATTAAACACGCGTAAATCAAGAGTTACCTGTGTATACATTTTGAAGCATTTTATTTATCATATTTGACGGCATATAGCACACAAGAGTATATAAGATGCACACCTATTTCAACTAGTCAAATTCAGGAAAAAGAGTTTTTAGTGCATATTAGCCTATACTGTTGAAAACAATCTAGCAGCAGCCTCTCGGTTGGTCTTCTTGCTGCCACCAGACACCATTTTCTCCATGGGTGGAGGCCTAAAAGCCCTTGCTGCTGCTCTATTGCCATGTTCTTTGGCATAATCTACCACTTGTAGTTTGTAGGAGATCGTGTAGCTCAATCTTTTTCCTCCTGCTGCCATAGCAATGAGTGTGTTGATGTGCTTTGTTAAGATCTTGAACTTGTTACTCCTCACCACTAGATGGTATTGAGTCAAAGTGGCAATCAGCTGATATTTATAAACATGCATCACAGCCTCACAGGTTAGATTGCTTTCATTTTTCCGATAATTTGTTTTTAAAGTGATAATACAGGTAATGATAATACAGGTAATGATAATGATGCAAACAGCTAGTATAGGTAAAAGTAGTGGGAAAAGGTGAATCCTATCTGCCCTCAAATACAGTACCTCATTGTGGATGATTGGGAGTTAAAGTGGATGGGTAGATTGGAGAAATATGTGAGGAGCTATTTCTCAATAAAAATATATAAAGAAACTCAACTATCATGTCATGTCATAACCTAGAAGTTTTTGAATGACTGCTGCACAATAGCAGTAATTTCATTTGTGAAATAGAAGTATGTGCAGCTTTTTCAGTGTGCGCAATAGCAGAAAACATGATAGCGGAAGGCGTTATAGCTGTGGGTTAAGTGTACATATGGCCTTGAAGTTCTCATCTGGGGAGGGGACCAAAGATGTCCCCAGGTTGTCCTGCTCTTCTGGTATGGACCATAAGTGTCTTAACATCCCTCTCAATGTTTTCTTCAATAACTTTTGCAACTGTTCATAGTAACTATTGCAGGTAGAAAAAGAATCTGAAGCTGTATCTGTAACTTTTTCATCTTGGGGTATCCACCCTTCTGACTGTTTTATTGCTGCTGTAGTAGACTTGCTCTTCTCCTAAATCTATTAACAGTGGTGTTCCTCAGAGTTTTGTCTCTTCACCTATTCTCTACCTATAAATCCATTAATGATCTATTCTAAACCTTACTTCTTGTCCAATCCACTCTTACACTGATAATACCATCCTACACTTTTCCATGTCTTTTTTGTAGATGTCCAACCCTTGAGAAAGTAAACAGCTCATGCAGGAAAGCCTCAGAATGGATGACTTCTGATTTTGCAAAAATTTCTGATGAGGGCAGAGCAAACTTAGTAATATTCAATGCTTCAATTTTTTTTTTTTTTTTTTTTTTTTTTTTCACCAAACATTCTCAGTTGTATAATTCAAACTAGAAACCTCCCATCTCATCATTAGCTAAAAACAGCTTCTCTGAAGTTATGCATTGAGTTGTCTCTGCCAGTTCTTGTTTTCACCATCAGCTCCTAACTGTGTTAGGGGGCCTTATCTGCTCATGTATGGACTAAGGAGTGTGCATCATATAACTGTATGTGGCAGTTCCACTCATTTTACCTTTTTAGACAGAATAAAATTAAAAACTTTTTATCTTAGTGCCTTTCCTCTAACTGATTGTCTTCAGCCTCTCTCTCGACTGCAATGCTGCAGCTCTTGCTATCTTCAACTACTAAGTTTATGCTAACTGCTTTTTTGATCTTGAAAACTGCATGCCTCCCTTTCTCCCAGGGGCATGCTGTACAAGACTTTCTTCTTTCTTGTACTCCTATTTTGTCCAACTATAGTGTAAGAGTTAACCAGTACTCTCAATCCCTTTCTCTGATAAACTGTGGAACTCCCTACTTGTTTCTGTATTTCCTCCTTCCTTTAACTTGAACTCTTTCAAGAGGAAGGTTTCCAGACACTTATTTTTGATGACTACTTTTGATGCTGGGGAGTTGTTTTTTCATGCTATTTTATTGCCTTTGACCAGTGCTATTCCTGCAAAAAAAAGTTTTTTTTCTTTTTAGCAAAGTTTTCAGTATGAATTATTTAGATTCTTTTTCTGTATTTTAATGTCAGGATGCCTCTTGGATTGCCTTCAACAACTCTCTACGGTGCAGCACTCCAGGGGATGTTTTCCTCTTGCTCAAGAGCAGCAGCTTTGTGACCCACGACCTCACTGCTCCTTTTAAGGTTTGTAGTCCCTTAGGTCTTTGTCTTTTGGTTGAAAGCTGTGTTTTACTCATTGTAAAGGAAAAAAATATCAGTTGTTGTATTTGATGCTTCATCTTGGATATAATTACAGGAATAGCTTTTCTCATAAATTCAATTATACAAGGATTATTCAATGTTTAACTAGTTTTATTTATTTACTTATTTATTCTTATCTCCTCTGAAACAAATCTAGTAATTTTTGTTTGTGGAAACTGTAGTTTTCAAGTCATGATCATTTACAGGACTGTGATGACTCAAGTGAGGGCGATTCACATGTTGACTACTGTCTTGTTCTCCGCAAGTGGATGGACATCAACCCAGCTTATGAGTTCCGCTGCTTTGTTAGGGATAAGGAACTTGTAGGTGAGGTTTCTGCTCGTTACTTGTTTGTATACCAGTATTCCCTGATGTGTGATTGGGTTATGTCCCTGAAAATCCTGTTGTAAAGCTATGAATCACCTAGCAGACTTAAGATTGAATACAAAAAATAGTAATGCATTCTAAGACTATTATGTATATGTCCTCTAAAGCACATAAAATCCATGATATATTGTTTGTAAATACAGTTATTACTTTAAGTTATTAAACACATGTTGAGATAAACACAAGAATTAAACAATAAGAAGAAATTATGCTTACTCTCACTGCAGTTACTCTCACTATGATTCCCATTCTGTTGACATTACCACTAAAATGCCTATTTATTGTTTCTATGAAAAGGAAAAATCATTATAGGTACTCGCTAATGATGGATTGGATGAATGAATGATGAAATAGCTGTGCAGCTCAATATAACGAACTACATATGGAGGGAGATTTAGAGCTGGAGACCATTGCATCATGAACCATTCTCAAGGTCACGCTTTGGTCGTCATAGATCCACAGTTTTATCACTAAAACATGTCTTGACTGCTTATTAGAAAACTCCCACATTTTAAGATCTAGGATACATTATTTACGGGAGCGAATGTGGTTGTTGACGGCTGGCTAGACTGCTCTAGGTGTTTTATTTTCATCTCCCCTCTCTCACTTTATTTGAGACAATGGAGAGGGGAGTTTCCTTTTTTCTTCACTACCTTTTAGGGTTCATCATACATCATTTCATTATGATGAATGAATGTGCTGGGATTGGTATTAAGCATTATGTATCTTCTATACAGTCATACTTATGTGTATGTAGTTAGAGCAGCTTCTTAATGTGAAGCCCCTGTTCACATAGCAGCTAGTAGGTACAGGATGTAATTTGAGGGGTTGTGGTGTTACTGTCCCAGTTTGTGGAGTATGGTGTGGTCTCAGTCCTACCTGAAGATCAGTCTATGAGCTCTGAGCGCACTCTGTAATTGGAAAGGCTGGCTTGGTGACCAGCAGGTGACTGTGCATACAAGTGAAATTCAAGTGTGGTGAGGTGACAGACACCAGTTGTATAGCATAACAAGGGTAGTAAGAGATGAATATTGTAAAAATGAAATATCGTATATCAGTGAATCACATATCGGGGAATAGTACCTTTATATTGTGGCAACAAGTAAGGCATTTCAGATATTTCATTATTTTAGATGTTATTTGTATTCTCTAACATGTGACTGGCACCCATGTAAGCATCATGTGTTACTGTTTTGCAGGCATCTCTCAGAGGGACGTGAGCCAGAGCTACTCCTGCATTGGTGGAGATCATAACAACATTCGCAGCGACATTATCAGCTTTTGGAGGGAAAACATTGAAAATAGATTCCCTCTTCAAAGCTGTAAGTAAAGCAATGGATATTAATTGTTTAAAACATTTTAAAGGGGAAAGCAATACCATAGTCTTGATGAAGAATAGATCATGAACAAAATTATCTATCACTTTTATCTGAGCTCTTCCTCTGTTCCTCAGAGCTGATCTCAAGTAATTATGACAGAAGTATATATATATATATATATATATATATATATATATATATATATATATATATATATATATATATATATATATATATATATATATATATATATATATATATATATATATATATATATATATATATATATATATATATATATATATATATACAGCTGTAGATATACATATGCATACAGTATTTGTGAAAAGTGATGGCAGGAAGTGATAATGCCATCACTTCCTGCACAAATAATTTTCCCCACCACTGAGTGTGGAGCAACTGGCTAATATGGTACAACCTGACAACTTAGCAGCAGAGAGCAGAGCCTCTGTGGCAGTGGTGTGAGGTGGATGTATAAAATTTTCTGCTCTAAGATTTGGTCAGTTTTGCCTTTTAACCATTGTCAAACAGTACCTTTACAGCACATGCCTAACCTAACACCTAGGCATGAACTTACTAGGACACAAGTGTCCAGGATAGAGACACTCATGAAGGATGGGAAGAGTAATACAGAGACTATTAACCTTACACATATTTCACACAGAACAGTGCAGCATTGGACAAAAATTAAGGATGGTCTTGCCAGCTTACCCACTCACCAACTAGATCTGGTAGGTATGAAATAACTGAGAGAACACTGAATCTCCTCAAGTGGCAAGTGGATGCCCACCCCAGCTTCACAGCCAGACAATTGAAGAAAACAAGCCCAAGCTTCTCGTGGGAGTCACACTTAGAGTCCTGCAAGATTATCTTAGAAAGAGTGCTGGGATTTTGAAGATACTGTGCCATACATCATGCCAATGATGTCACTGGTAATGGCTCTAGAGGCACTGCACAAGGAGGTGAAGCCCCTAGGACTCCAGGTTTCCTAGCCCAAGACCAAGGTTCAGGTGTTTGGAGGCTTACTGGATGAAACAGTACAATCTGTCCATGCGTGTGGTGAGGACATTGAGATCTTGAAAAATTTCACATACCTTGGTAGTGCAGTGTGTAATGACGGTGGGTCGAGCCAGGAAATTGGCCTAGTCCACAGTGTTAAAGACTCGCTCAACACGAGTATTTGGCGTTGTCGGTACCTGTTCAGATGGACAAAGATTCGGATCTTCAAGTTGTTGGTGATCCGTGTCTTACTTTATGGTTGTGAGACATGGATGCTGAACACCGATCTGAAGAGGTGAATTGATGTCTTTGGTACTAGATGCCTTTGCAGGATCATGGGATACCGCTGGTATGACTTTGTGTCAAATCATCAATTGCTCTGTGAGACTGATTCAAGGCTGATTAGCAGCATAGTCTGTCAATGCCAACTGTGACTACATAGGCATGTGGCACGCTACCTGGAAGCCAATCCTGCATATCAGGTTATCTCCGAAAGGGATAATCCAGCATGGAGGAGGCCAAGGGGATGTACGAGTGCACAAAAGATGGACCATTGAGCAGTGGAGGAGTGTTGTGGATGGATGAGGCTGTGTTCACAGTGTTTGGTAACATGGATGAATATGTGTTTTGGCAGCAGAGTAGCAACACATTGGAACCCTGCAACATTTTACAAACAACAAAACATCCAAATGCAAGTTTGTACCTCCTCAGTGGCAGTGCCTCCTCCACAGCTCTTGGAACTCCATCCCCTCCAGGTGGCCTGGTCAGCCAAGCTGCTCTATGTCACAATGGACGACCAGTTGACCTGAAAGGAGCATGTTTCCACTACAGTCAGGTAAATTGCTTAGAGGCTGTACATACTGTGCAGACTCAGGTCCCTGGGGATGCTAGCAGGCGAGTTGAGGGGGGGATGTACCTCACCTTCATCACGTTGAATAATTTTTGGGATAACAGAGACGGGATAGCACGAGCATAGCTCCCTTCCCATATGCTACAACTAGGTAAACACACACACACACACACACACACACACACACACACACACACACATCGTCGATGGCGGAGGTGGTCGCTGAGCTCCAGAGCAATCATCTATAATTCTACAGTTACCTAAGAGTAACCAAGGTGGGAAAGGAGCTGGTAATGTTTGTCCCGTCTCCATATAGTCATGTTAACTGTTGATTAGCAAAATAATGTCCAGTGAAGGTAAATATAAACTGTAGCCTGCGTTTGAGCCATCAGCTGGTTTGTTTACGTCTGCGCAACATGGCGGCCGTGAACTCGAAAGAGGAATCAGACTTCACAGGGTTTCAAGGAATAATGGAGAAGAGCGCTTATGTGAAGAAAATTCTGGAGTTAGAAGGTAAAATTGAAAAACTGTTTGAAAAGTATGAGGGCCTGGAAACGAGTTATGACAATGTAAAGAGAGACTGTGCCGATATGAAGAAGGAAAATGCAGCACTGAAAGAGGAAGTTAAGCTAATTAAAGTGAATTGCGAAAAATGTGGAGAATCTCTAGGAAAAGTGATGGAGAAGCAGGCTGAATGGAAAAAAAGTCAGGAAGTGGAAAGAAAGGAGGTAAATTACAAAGTTGCAAGTCTGGAAAAGGAAATCAAAGAGTCAGGGAGAAAACTTTGGGCCTTGCTGAAATTATAGATCAACAGATCATAGAAGAGAAGATAGCTGAGAAAGTGGTGAAGGTTATTAAGTCAAATGAGACATTGGTGAGGGAAACTGTAGACAAAAAGAGATGTGTGGTGATATTTGGTGTGGAGGAGGATAAGACACCGAGTAAAATGGAGAGAGAGAAAACATAAAAAGGTGATAAATAATATCATTAATGTGGTGCAAGAGGAGGAAAAGACCTAGTACAAGAAATAGAGGACTTCCATAGAATTGGAAAGTTCACAAGAGAAGGTATGAGGCCAATAAGAATCAAACTTAAGTCACAAAAGGATGTAGATGAATTGGTGGAGAAGTCATGGAGGCTAGCCCAGCAGGAAACAACAAGGAAGATTTGGTTGAGAAGAGATCTCGGTGAAAAGGAAAGAGAAATGTTAAATGAGTTGAGAAAGGAGGCTTTGAAAAAAATGAAGAGAGGACAGAAGAAGAGAAGAAAGAGTTTTTCTGGAGAATCTTGGATATGAGACTGAGGAAGTGGTTCATAACCCAGAAAAGTACAGCAAGAAAGGACTAAAGAAACTTACATATGAGCGAAATGTAATGTATTCCAACATAAATGGAGTGATATCGGGATTTTAGAACTCAACGATTACTTGAGGGACAAGAACCCAGATATTGTGGGTCTTACTGAAACAAAACTGAGAGAGGAGAAGACCTGATGAAGGTTGGAGAAGGAAATATAACGTTTGGAAAAGAAATAGAGTAGGTAAGATGGGAGGAGGAGTGATGTTGCTGGTTAAAAAGATATAAAGGTGGATCAAGTGAAAAAGGTATGGGAAAGGCAGAAGTGCTAAAGATCAGAGCAGAAACTAATGAAGGAAAAAGAGGCACTACATAGTGGTGTACGTACCACCTAAGACAAATGCATGGTCAGTACAGGAATATGAAGAAATGATAAGTGATACAGGAACATGTCTGGAAGAAATGTTGGGTGGCTGTGAACGAACTATAATGATGGGAGATTTTAATTGTAAAGAGGTGTGTTGGGAGGACTGGTCAATGGAAGGATCAGAGACAACATGGGGAAATACACTATTGACACTGGCAATGGAAAATGTGTTAACTCAGTGGGTCAAAGAAGATACTAGGTTTGGAGGAGAGGGAGCATCGTCAAGACTGGACTTGGTCTTTAGTACAGAGCCAATGGTCATTGAGGAGATGAGGGTGGAGTGCCCTTTAGCAAAGAGTGATCATGCAGTTTTGGAGTTCAAGGTGATAGACGAAGAGAAATCTAGAAGAAATGAAGAATATAAAGTGGGAAGATGGAATTATGCCAAGACAGATTTTGGAAACCTAAAGAAATTCTTTCAAGAGACAAATTGGATGAAATTCAAGAGTGCTAAGGAGCAAATGAAAAGTGGAAGGAATTTATAAAAATATACAAAGAAGGTGAGAAAAATTTGTACCAATAAGACAACATAGAGAAGTTGGAAAGCAGGACTGGTTTAACGATAGATGTGAAAAGGCTAGAACAAGAAAAGAGGATGCATGGAAGAGGTGGAGAAGGAAAAGACGGATTAAGCAGTGGGAAAGTTACAAAAGAGCAAGAAATGAATATGTGTTGATTAGAAGAGAAGAAAGAAAGAAACAAGAAAAGGATATAATTGATAAATGTAAAGACCAACCAAGGCTTTTTACAGACATGTGAACAACAACATCAAAAATAGAGAAAGTATTGAAAGTTTAGAAGTAAATGGAGTATACAGTGAAGATCCCAGGGAAATGGCAGAGGCTATGAATGGATGCTTTCGGAAGGTATTCACAAAGGAGACTGCTTTTGACAAACCACTGGTAATGGAACAGAAAGGGATTATGAAGGAGTTTCAAGTAACTGTGGAGGAGATCAAGAACATGATGGGGAGTTTAGAAGTGAGAAAAGCTGTGGGACCTGATGGGGTATCAGGATGGATTTTAAGAGAATGCAGGGAGCAATTGGCAGAAAAAGTTTGTGAAGTAATTGATGCCTCATTAAGGGAAGGTGTAGTGCCCCAAGACTGGAAAAGAGCTAACATTGTCCCAATCTATAAATCAGGTAACAAGAGAGACCCATTGAACTATAGACCAGTGTCACTTACAAGTGTGGTAGCTAAGATGTGTGAGAGGGTGGTGAAGACTAGATGGACAGACTTCTTGGAGAAAAATGACATACTTTGTGAGTGTCAATTTGGTTTTAGGAAAGGGCGTTCATGCACGACAAACCTGATATGTTACTATTCGAGGGTGATAGATGTAATACAGGAAAGAGATGGTTGGGCTGATGGAATATATCTGGATTTAAAAAAGGCCTTTGATAAGGTACCACACCAGAGACTGATCTGGAAACTTGAAATGGTAGGAGGAGTGCATGGCAGTTTACTAAAATGGATGGAAGACTTTTGGTAGGAAGAGAAATGAGAACAATAATTAAGGACAGACCATCAGAATGGGGATTGGTGGAGAGTGGAGTTCCACAGGGATCAGTGTTGGCACCAGTAATGTTCGCAGTCTACATAAATGACATGGTGGATGGGGTGTCCAGTTATGTGAGCCTATTTGCAGACGATGCAAAATTGTTAAGAAAAGTGAGATGTGACAAAGATTGCGAACTACTCCAGGAAGACTTGGACAGAATATGGAAATGGAGCTGTACATGGCAAATGGAGTTCAACACGACAAAATGCAAGAAAATAGAGTTTGGCAAGAGTGAAAGAAGAATCAGGAGTATGTACAAGATAGGAAATGAAGACATAAAACCAGTCATGAAGAAAAAGACCTTGGGGTGACAATTACCAATGACCTATCGCCAGAGAGACATATAAACAAAATAATTGGAGAAGTATTGAACTTATTGAGGAACATAAGAGTGGCGTTCAGATATCTAGATGAAGAAATGATGAAGAAAATAATTACTGCAATGATAAGACCGAGGCTTGAATATGCAACAATACAGTGGGCTCCGAACTTAAAGAAACACATAAGGAAACTAGAGAAAGTACAGAGGGCTGCAACGAAAATGGTGCCTGACTTAAGAGATTTGACTTATGAAGACAGACTGAAAAGAATGCAACTTCCAACCCTGGAAAACAGAAGAGAAAGGGGAGACCTGATAGCAATATACAGAGTGATGATTGGCATGGAAAAATGGATAGGGAAGATCTGTGTATGTGGAATGGAAGAATGTCGAGAGGGCATGGGAAAAACTAAAATGGCCACTTATAGGAGAGATGTGAAAAATATAGCTTCCTCATAGAAGGGTGGAAGCATGGAATAGTTTAGACGTGGAAGTGGTCAACGCAAGGAATATTCATGATTTTAAGAAAAGCTGGACATTAATAGATATGGAGACGGGACAACACGAGCATAGCTCTTTTCCGTATGTTACAATTAGGTAAATACAATTAGGTAAATACACACACACACACACACACACACACACACACACACACACACACACACACACACACACACACACACACACACACACACACGAGAAGCCACAGAGTAATAGAGAGACAATCTATATGAAAGAGATTAAAGTAACCAAGCTTGAAATAAAAGAGTTAATGAAGGAACTGGATGAAGAGAAGGCAATGGGACCGGATGAAGTCTCAGGCAGAATACTGAAAGAATGTAGGGAAGAACTAGCAAGTCCTATATACAACATCATAAAATGCTCAATAGAAAATGGAACAGTACCAGTAGAATGGAAAAGAGCTGAGGTGGTTCCCATATATAAGAGTGGAAGGAAGGAAGAACCTTTAAATTACAGACCGGTATCACTAACTAGTGTAATATGCAAGATGTGTGAAAGAATAATAAAGAAACAATGGATCGAGTTCTTTGAAGACAACAAATTAATATCAAATAGCCAATTTGGTTTTAGAAAAGGACGGTCTTGTGTAACTAATTTATTGAGTTTCTATTCTAGAATAATTGATAGAGTACAAGAGAGAGAGGGATGGGTTGATTGCATTTATTTGGATTTTAAAAAGGCGTTTGACAAAGTGCCACATGCAAGATTACTGTGGAAGTTAGAGGAGAAGGGTGGCTTAAAAGGAAGCACATTGAGATGGATAGAAAATTATTTGAGGGGGAGAGAAATAAGGACGGTAGTTAAAGATATGAAGTCCAAGTGGAGAGCAGTAGAAAGCGGAGTGCCACAGGGGTCAGTATTGGCACCAATACTTTTCCTCATTTATATTAACGACATGCCAGAAGGAGTGAACAGCTACATAAATTTGTTTATGGATGATACGAAACTGTGCAGAGTTATAAAGCAAAAGGAGGATTGTGAAATACTGCAAGAAGACCTAAATAAGATCTGGGAATGGAGTAAGAAGTGGGAAATGGAATTCAATGTGAACAAAAGCCATGTCATGGAAATGGGAAAGAGTGAAAGACGACCTGTGGGAATCTATAAGATGGGAGATGGAGTAGAACTGGAGAAAGTCAAAAGGAAAAGGACTTAGGAGTGATGATGGAAGAAAACAATCAACCAGTAAGCCATATTGATAGAATTTTTAGAGAAACATATAATTTGCTAAGGAATATTGGAGTAGCATTTCACTACATGGACAAAGAAATGATGAAGAAATTGATAAGTACTATAATAAGACCCAGATTGGAATATGCAGGAGTAGTGTGGACCCCTCATAAAAAGAAACACATAAGGAAATTGGAGAGGCTACAAAAAATTGCTACAAGAATGGTTCCAGAATTTGAAGGGATGACATATGAGGAGAGACTAAAGGCTATGGATCTACCAACCCTGGAACAAAGAAGGGAGAGAGGAGACCTGATACAAGTTTATAAATTGATCAACGGAATGGACCAAGTGGATAATGAGAAACTGATCCTGAGAGAAGAATATGACATAAGAAGCACAAGATCGCATAGTAAAAAGCTGAGAAAAGGAAGATGTCTGAGAGATATTAAAAAATATAGTTTCCCACAGAGATGTATTGAGATGTGGAACAGTTTAAATGAAGAAGTAGTGTCTGCAACGAGTGTGCACACTTTTAAAGTAAGATTGGATAAGTGTAGATATGGAGACAGGGCCACACGAGCATAAAGCCCAGGCCCTGTAAAACTACAACTAGGTAAATACACACACACACACACACACACACACACACACACACACACACACACACACACACACACACACACACACACACACACACACACACACACACACACACACACTTTGTATGTTTCTGTGATAGAGGTGGAGTTCATTTTATCTGAAAATGCAGTTGCAGATGCTGTATTGATGTGAATGTTTGTTGTTTTGAAATATGGATGCAGATATCAATGTGTGTATTATTACAGATGTTCAGCAGAGGCTGATATCTCATACATATCTAATGTATATGTGTATGTTTTATGTATGTATATGTTTTCTCCTTCAGATGTTTTTGATGTGTACCGGCCAGCCAAGGATCGTGTGCTTTTGCTGGACTTCAACCCATTTGGAGAGACAACTGACAGTCTCCTCTTCTCTTGGTCTGAGATGCGCCAGTCAGAGGATGAAGGACAAGGCTTGAGCAGGGCAAGGATATCATGTTTTGGGAACTTGTTAGCATGTGAGACTAGTTATGGAAAACAAGGAAAGAATTTTGGCCATTTCATCATGAACAAGCATAGCTGGGCATGAAAATGAAAAAAATTACCACAATGACCAATAAATTGACAACAATAACCTTGTTAGCAATAACTAATTATAATCAATAGCTGCCAATAAATTTATCATCCAATAACCAATATGTTCATAGATCATGGATTCCAATACTAGTGATAACTTTGTTGATATTTTAGATTTAAAAGATTTATAAATCAAAATCATTATCCAAAAAAACTTTATCTAAAAGAACTAAGAAAGCCTTAGAAAAATTTGAATTCAATGTTTATCCAGTCTCTTCATTAATGAAAAGTACAGTTTTTTGTAGTTCAGTTATCTCACCAGTTTACTTTCACCCGCTTTTTATTGGAACCTATCTCCATAACATGAGAAATCTCACTTTACTGCAGAAACTTGGCTATTATATTTGATACAAGCAAAATTTCATAGCGTGGGGTTGAGGAAATATCCAGATGTATTGGTAGATGGTACACAATTGGCTAGAGCATTACCAGAAGCCAATCCAAATGCTCTTTATATTTTAACTTGCCTCTGATTGGCTGTTCAAGACACATTTTCAAAGACTTATTTTTACTTATTTGTGCTCTATGAGCTGTACATGCTTGCTCTGCTTCCTGTGCAGTACATCATCAGCAGCAGCATTGCATTGCACAGCTACTTCATCTTCATTCATGTCATCCTCCATCAATGAGTAGCTGTATTAATTTTTCTTATTAAGCCAATAACTGTGACATACGTCATACGATTAACAGTGGGTCATGACGACTTATGGCTCTTGATGTCAAGGCTATTTTTAAAACTTGGTGACCTATATTTTGAACTTATGTGTCTTGAAGTGATGGTTGGCAAGTCAGGGTGATTGAGTCCAAACTCCTTACCGTACTACAAATAAGTGCATTTGTCTTGACGTTACAATAGAAGAAATCTTTACTTTACATTAAGCTTCATAAAAATAGGGTAGCCTGTTGTACAGATAAAAATAGTAGCCTGTTGTACAGATAAAAATAAATTATAACCATGTTTTTGCTGGCAACTTGTATTGAGATGATGTCATAGCTACAGGTCACTTGATTTTACGCGATAGATGCTTTCCAAGAGGCATTGCATATATCAAAATTCGCGTAAAACAAACTTGTAATTCTCATAAGAAACAATAGATAGTAGGAGGAATGTGGGATGTGGTCCAAAAAAAATTTTGTACAAAATGCTCTATTTATTTGGCTAAATTAACATGTTTTTATTATTTACCATTCTAAATACTAGAAGTGTATTTAAATTAAAGGGAAAAGCAAGAAATAATTAGAGAAAGCAAAAAATAATAAGAGAAAACAACAAAACAAAGAATACGTAAACACAACTCACTGCGTCACTGCCTTCACCAATCACACCACAGTCAGTCACCATCTTCCTCTGAGCTTTTCCACTTTATCAAAAATAACCCCACAATATAAAAGTAAACACTAGTAAAAAATAAACGCTGGACACCAATGTCTTCACCCCTCACAAGTACTTGCTGTCGCTGTCCACTCTCTGGCATGCAGTTTGAAATTGCGTCTGGTGCTTAGTTTGAAAATGTGGTTGGGCCAAATCGTGTATAAGCAAACCAATTGCGCAAATTTAATTCATTATAATATTTTTTTGGTCGTGTACTAACAAAAACGCTTAAATTAAACACGCGTAAATCAAGAGTTACCTGTACTTCACCACCTGCCGCTTTCTTGTGCATAACTGTTCTGGCATGCAAGATAACTTAACTTCATGTTGAGATCATCTTTCCCTCAGCGTAAGGCGCTCTAAACGTATGCTGAGATGATTGTCACACTTCAAGTCATGATGTCAGATACACACAAGTTGTGTGTCTGTGCCTATACACCACATAAAAAGCATAATATATTCACATTAATGAAAGTAGACTGTCTTACCAGTGTTGTGGGAAACATCTCACTTGTGCATGATATCCTTTAAACAGCGTGGTTATGTGATGGTGTGACATCCGACACCGGCTGCCAAAACAGCTGCCATTCAAATAAATATTTTGCTGTGTAACGTTGATTGAACTGTCATGAATGAGCATCTTTAATCAGTGAATATTGGTGGTGGTAACACTTGTAAAAGCTAACAAAAATAATTTTTGAACAAAGATGTATATATGAGACAGTAATATCTCAGGAGGTGCTTTTTTTTTACAATCCTCACTCCTCAGTCCTCACTCAGTCTGGAGCTAACATGCACTGTAAGAGGGTCATTTCTCTGTGTTTTCACCTAGTGTCCTATATTATGGCATCCAAACATCATTCAACCTCCTCACAGGAAAAAGAATCCAAGAAATCAAGGAAGACTGTAACCATTGAAAAGAAGTTGGAAGTGTTAGACTTAGATCGCCATGCTAGGGGAAAAAGATCTTAGTGATTGACCATGTGACAGGACTGAAGGATAGCACATTGCATGCCATCAAAACTAATGAAATGAGAACGTACGTTTTTATTGTTTCCATGATCTAGTGATGTATCAATAGTTTTTGTTTTTAAGTTTTAGGAAACAAAATTCCCAAAATAGGCAGACTTTCCAAGTGGTTTGGAATGTAATCCCTCCTTAGTAGCATTGTTTTCTATGGGAAAATTATGTTTGAATGATGCAATTTTGAATAATGTGACATCTTCAAGAACATAACCCTCACATTAATTGAGAGTTTACTGTAATGGCAATACGGATGAGTCAATAATGTGGGAAAAGTGATAATTGGATAATTGGTAACCTAATATTGTTATTGTAATAGATTATCATGAAAATGCTCACCTAGTGGATAAGGTGGTGAGCATGGTATCGGGCAGATGTCCATGTGTAGGTTTGAATCCCATCACGTGCCGCCTTGAAACTTTCTCATTTGTCAAGTGGTTTAAAGTTACCTACATGTCACCATGATACCCAGGTTCTAGGTGGAGATGTAATTGCCTTATACCAAAGATGCACTTGGGTGTATATGGGCCCTAATATGGGTACCATTATAAATAAAATTGCCTGTGCCACTAATGGGTGGAAGCTGGACTGCGCTTCCCATACACTTTGAGTATACCTACAGGCGCTATAGGCCGTAACATAAAAAAAAAGATGAAAAATAAATAAATAGATAAAAGAAAAGGGAACAAGTTGCTTCTTCCTTGAATGTTTAAAAGTAGTACATGTTATTACATGTACTACTAGCTTTTTTTTTTATTTTAACTTGCAGTGGCCAAAATAAATGGATAAATGGAAAATTAAAAAAAAACATTGGTTTATTATTAATTTATTTTGCTTATTTATTTATTTATTTTTACCCATCCTGTTGTGAGATATACAGAAAGTACAGGTAGAGCAAGTCTTAAGAGAGGAAAAGAGAGCATTGGTCATGGTATTGAATAGAAAGTAATTTTCCATGCTCTTATAACTAAAATGTAATAATTAACCTGAATCATATCTAAATATGTTGTCCCCAGATCATTGAAGATGAAATCAGTGACATGAGGATTGAGGACACTGAGGATAGCAACATGCTACACTACAATGAGAGGAATCTGACAGACAGCAACAGGCAAACTCCTCCCCGTGATGCCTTGCCAGAGTTCAGATTCATATCAGATGCAACAGGAGTACAGCCAAGCCCTTACATGTGAGTTGCCTTTTTTTTCTTTTTCTTCTTTGTAAAGTGTGAAAGTTTTCTTGTCTTCACATATCAACCATGAAGAGTATGATACAGACTGTGTCCAGTTTCCAGTAGTTTGTAAATAGGTTCGGGATGTAACTCGAGGGGTTGTGGCCTCGCTTTCCCGGTGTGTGGAGTGTGTTATGTGGTCTCAGTCCTACCCGAAGATCGGTCTATGAGCTCTGAGCTCGCTCCATAATGGGGAAGACTGGCTGGGTGACCAGCAGACGACCGAGGAGGTGAATCACACACACAGTAAAGAGGAGACCTAATAATGTAGTATAAGTTAGTAAACTGCATGGAAGAGATAGATAGACTAAACCCAGTAACACTGATGGAGGATGGAGATAGACAAACAAGAGGACATTCCAAGATCATGAAAAGTCAGTGTCTGAGGAACATTAACCCCTTCAATACGGTGACGCCTATGTAGGCGTCATGAAGCCCCAGTAGCATATACGGTGACGCCTACGTAGACGTCATATTTCTTTTCTGAGCTTTCTTCAGTTCAGTTGTCCCGTATAGTGTGTTGGATACCAACTACACACGCCTGTATGCTGTCTTTGAAATCCTAGTGCTCCTCCCACCATCCTTGTCTCCACCAATCACTAAAGATAAGCTACATGCGTCCCGCCTTGTGTCTAAAATTACCCAATGGCATAGACTGTTCCCATCTCTCTCTCTCTCTCTCTCTCTCTCTCTCTCTCTCTCTCTCTCTCTCTCTCTCTCTCTCTCTCTCTCTCTCTCTCTCTCTCTCTCTCTCTCTCTCTCTCTCTCTCTCTCTCTCTCTCCTCCCCATCTCCTTCCCTCCCTCCCCTCTCCTCTCGAAGATAAGTTACATGCGTCCGCCTTGTAACATTCATGAAAACACACACACACACACACACACACACACACACACACACACACACACACACACACACACACACACACACACACACACACACACACACACACACACACAAACAACAAAACTAATCTCTCTCTCTCTCTCTCTCTCTCTCTCTCTCTCTCTCTCTCTCTCTCTCTCTCTCTCTCTCTCTCTCTCTCTCTCTCTCTCTCTCTCTCTCTCTCTCCCTCCCTCCCTTCCCTCCTCCTCCTCCTCTCGAAGATAAGCTACATGCGTCCCGCTTGTGTCTAAAATATTAGCAAATGTCACTCTCTCTCTCTCTCTCTCTCTCTCTCTCTCTCTCTCTCTCTCTCTCTCTCTCTCTCTCTCTCTCTCTCTCTCTCTCTCTCTCTCTCTCTCTCTCTCTCTCTCTCTCCGAAGAGAGAAGCGCCCACTTTCCTCTTCAAGGCAATATAGTGACTAAAAAATAGCAGCATAATACACAAAGACGACAAGTATGACAAGCTTGCACGAGTTTCCCGCTCAAGGGCCAAGGCACTACCACCGTATATCATACAGGTGGGCTTTTTTAACATCCGGCACGAAGGGGTTAAGAAGTTCAGTTTTCCACATAGGATGGTGGACATCTGGAGTGGATGAAGTGAAGAGATTGTAACAGTAGAAAGTGTGCACAAATTTAAGGAAAAATTGGATAAATGTAGATATGGAGACAGGTCACTGTGAGTCCTGCTCGAACCCTGTAATATACAAGTAGGTAAATACACACACACACACACACACACACACACACACACACACACACACACACACACACACACACACACACACACACACACACACACACACACACACACACACACACACATATTGTAGTGGTTAGCACGCTTGACTCACAATCAAGAGGGCCGGGTTCGAGTCCCGGTAAGCGGTGAGGCAAATGGGCAAGCCTCTTAATGTGTGGCCCCCTGTTCACCTATCAGTAAATAGGTACAGGTTGTAACTCTAGGGATTGTGGCCTCGCTTTCCCGGTGTGTGTTGTGTGTTGATGTGGTCTCAGTCCGACCCGAAGATCAGTCTATGAGCTCTGAGCTCACTCCGTAATGGGGAAGACTGGCTGGGTGACCAGCAGCCGACCAAGATGAATTACACACACACATGGAAGTAGGTGGCGTTAGCGAGACGTATGGTTTCAAAACATTCGTCATGTATAGAAAACCCAAGATTTATTAAAACACCAATAGGGGTGAGGAGATTGGGTGAAAATAACACTGATAAGGAATTTTCAGGATTTAGGGAGGAAAGAGGTAATATGAGAAGGCTAATGAGCATGGAAAAGGAGGTGAGATATATGAAGGAAGTGATTTCAAGTATCATGGAAAAACAAGATAATTTGATAAAATAAAACACTTAATTAAAAGTGAGATTAGAAGAATGTGAGAAAGTAAAAGAAATAAGCCAGAGGATGAAAGAGGAGATGGAGGAGAAAAAGAAACAAAATGGTATATTAATAGCTACATGTGGGATTATGAAGAGTCTTTAAATAGCCTACAGAAGAAAATACAGGATGAGGCAGACAGAGTGGAAAATGGAATGGGTGAGATCAGATTGGAGGAATTAAGAAATGCCTGGAAAAGGGAACAAGAAGAGGAAAAAGTCAGTCTCAGAGGTAGTAAAGAAGTAGATACAAGAAAAGATAAAGGACACTGTCATACAAGTAATTAAGGAAAAGGAAGATTTGGTGAGGAACACAGTGGATAAGAGGAAATGTATCTTAATTTTTGGGCTGAAGGAAAAATCCAAACAAATTTGTGAGAGAGAGAAGAGAGAGGAAGTTGACAAAGAGTGTTACTAAGCTAGTTGAAGTTGGAGCAGGAAGTGGAGGAAGTGATTAGGTTGGGAAGGTTTAGTGGACAGGGAAAGTGAGAATGAGATAGCAAGTGGCAGTGGAGATAATGGCAAGAAAAGGGAAACTGGCTGATGATACTGAATTTAATGATATATGGATAAAAAGATATATGAATCTGGAAGAGAGGGAGAAGGAGAAAGTGCTAAGAAATTAAGCTAAGGAAAAACACGAGAAAAGGATGGAGATCGAGAAGAAGAATTTCTATTTGAGGGTTCTGAGACTGAAAAAGGAAGAGGTAATGGAAGAGCCAAGAAATTAAGAGTGACTTATACAAATATAGATGGGTCGTTGTCCAGTGTGTTAGAGGTTAGAGATTATTTGAAGGAAAAAAGACCGGATGTAATGTGCATAGTAGAAGCAAAGTTAAGGGAGGAGGTCCATATTAGCTTTAAGGAAGAGGGATTTAAAAGCTAGAGAAGAGACAGGAAAAGAAAAGGGGGAGGAGAGCTAATAGTGGTTCATGATAATATATGTGTGGAGGAAGTGCAATATGGTGATGGTATGACAGAAGTAATGGGTAATCAAGACAGAGGAATTGAAAAAAGGAGAATCATAGTCATGTATGTTCCATCTAAGACAAATATATGGAGAACAGAACACAAGAAAATGCAAGGAGAGGTGATTAAGTGCTTGGATAATATGATAAGAGATGGAAAAATACTATTACAAGGAGACTTAAACTGTAATAGAGTAAACTGGAGAGAGACATGGAAGTGATTGTTAATGCTGGATTGTGGATACACTGGATCAGTGGGTGGAAGAATCAACACAGTACAGAGGGGAAAAAGAACTATTTTTGTTTGACTTAGTATTCACAAAGAAGCTGGAGCCCCTCCTAGCATTCAATACCACAGTCCAATGAGAAGAATTTGCTAAGTTTCTATTCAAGAGTAATAGAAGGTTTGGAGAGCAGAGATGGATGGGTGGACACTGTACCTGGACATAAAAAAGGCTTTTGATAAAGTCCCTCATAGCAGATTACTTTGGAAGTTAGAGACCATAGGAGGACTAAGAGGAATTATGTTAGATTGGATAAGGGATTACCTAAAGATGAGAACTGTGATCAGAGATACATACTCATCTTGGAGTAAATTAACAAGTGGAGTGCCACAAGGGTCAGTGCTAGTCCCCATTATGTTCCAGGTACAGGTAACCCCCGCATAACGAAGGGGTTACATTACTAAAAAAAAACCTTCCTTAAGTGAATTTTCATTAAGCGAACCAATTATAACAAGTTTAACTCCTGACTTGAGCTTCCATTGAGAGTAAACACAGTGAGAGTGCAACATAGTACAGTAATACTCTGCTTAATGAACAGAATAGGGGGTGTCAAAGCTGTTCGTAGAGTGGAAATTCGTTAAGCGGACTTAATTTTCCCATAGGAAATAATGGAAGTTATTAATGAAATACCGCGGTATTTCATTAATAATAAATTTTTTGTGTAACTTTATATAGTACATTAAACCGGAAATTTGTTAGACGAACGTTCGTTAAGCGGAGTATTACTGTACAGTAAAAGGTTTAATGAAAGTAAAATTTATGAAGTTAAACATTTAAGCAGTTTGATTTAAGATTAAGTCATTATAATGATTATAATGTACACTAATGCATTTTTTGGCTCATAAAATCACCCTGCGTTTTATACACGAAGTTGAGACCTCCCATGGGCTCCCAAGACACACTAACCCAGCTTACGATCAGTGCTTCTACCTAACCTAAACTCCACGCATCATTATTTTATTGGTTCTATTATTATTATTAACAGTATTATTGCCGTTACTTTAAAAATAAATTATTGTATTATGACTGAGTCTTTAAAAACAAATTATCGGAAAAATGAAAGCAATCTATCGTAATCCATGAGGCCGTGACAGCCTAGACTTATCGAGATGTTTTTTGGTGGTACGTTTCGCAGTCTGTTATCCCCATTTCTTGGAAATGATGGTCGCGTTGCTCCACTATAGCACAGTGCACTAGCTTCACTCATCTTCTCAAAAATAGGCTTTTCATTGAAGGCGTCAAACCTTGTATTCTTACTCCAAAGCATCAAAATACATGTATTCTTATGAAAGTAATTATAATTTGTTTCAAACCACCTCCCAAGACCAAAAAAATTATATTTTCCAACTGATTTCTTACTTTTTAAATAATATTACTATATATACTACTACTATTATGCTATAACTACAAAAGATAGGAAAATAAAGCAGGAAAGTAAGCAAAATGTAATATAATGAAAATTCAACTTCTAGTGGTCAGAAACAAGCATCACCACATCCTCATGTGACTCCATCAAGCCAGCACCGCACACTCTTATATGAGCCAATAAGTTTTTCTTTGATATACTGCATTCATTATGGAAAATAAATCGGGGAAGTAAGCAAATTGTAATATGAAAATTTTACTTCTTCGTGGTCAGAAACAAGCGTCAACGTTTCCTGGTCAAGACAGCCCCTGACCACAACGGCCCCCCAGGACGGCCCTCCCCAACGGCCCCGTGTTTACCATGACAACCCCACACCAAATTTTAGGTTATTTTCCTCATTTCTTTCATTACGTTAACACGTTAACCGCGGATGACAACTCAAGTGTTCCTGAGATAGTGTTTTGTAGTATGGAGTGTTAAAAACCATAACGTATTGGTACACCGGTGTACTTTACCTTGCGCATATAGTGCATATACGTGTTAAGCGTTTTGGTTGTATGAAGCTTAACTTTGTTTGATTAGCAGGCCTCCTGTAGGTTCTGTAAGCCTACATAAAGTTATTAAGTTTATTGTTTTGATTTACTGTCCAGCCGAGCGGTTTTACTGGTAGTTCTAGTGTTTCTTATCAACCCAGGTGTACAAGGAAAACTTAGTTTATAAAAGTTAGTATATTATGTACAAATTTACAAGTGCTGTCCACACGCCACGTTCAAGAACATACGGCAAACGTGTTTTAAACTCGGGAAAGTGTTTGTAATGTCACTGAATACACAGAGTCACTAAGTTCCCGCAGCACAGTTCACAGGCACACACACTTGACACACACCCGCACTTCCCAGTCGCCGGCGATCTTCCTTCTGCACGGCTGCCCGCGCCCACCGCCGCCCAGCCTCCAAGGTGCTGACACAGGGTGTCGGTCATGTGACGGGGAATTTTCCATGAGGTGTATTGTGTCATGCATTACCTTTATTTCTCACTGGTAGTGATACCTATATAAAATGCATCCTACCCATAGAGACTACATTAATTTGGATTAGTTATCTGAGACAATCATGAGTGCAACAGGGTACTAGTTAGTTTTATGAAATAGAGAAACACTGCAACCCCTGTTGAAAGGAAAAGACGAGGTCAGCAGTTCTACATGTTACACCACATTACGAGATCAGATTCCTATATACATATGTACAATGGGTCCTACCTATCCTATGGCAGTTACATACGTATCCAGGTGTAACATGACTTTCTGTTAATATTGAAAGAGGTAAGAGAACATGCATTTCTAAGCAAAAAATGTTACATACACATATGCATTTTAAGGTTTTGTTTGCCCATAAGATGATTTTAAAATTTCTGAGAGGCACATGATAGTCCATTGTGTTTTTATGAGGTGACGACGACTGTTGCTGGCTTGCTGCAGCAGCCAGAGGTGCCACTTGGCTAAATACTGCATGTTTTAATATTATGTTTTGCAATCTTACATTTAAGACAGATTGTATCAACAAGTATGCAATTTACTGATAAACATTACACGATAACATTATCGCAGTGATTAAAAGTAAGCACTCACATATGGTACTACATGGTACAGTACCTATCACTGGGTGTGGAAGGATGGGGAGGGATGGGGGAGTGGGGAGTGACTGATTTATTAATGCAATCAGTCTTATGTAAGATGCTCTATTAATAAGTATAATTTAAAACCATCTTACGGGTAAAAATGAAACTGAGGCTGCCGTCGTCTATAGTGTGGGGCCGTCGGGAAGGAGGGGGCGTCGTGGAGGGCCGTCATGGTCAGGGGCCGTCTTGACCATGACCCAGCGTCAGCACATCCTCCTCAGCCGACTCCATCAAGCCAGCACTACGCACTCTTATCTAAACCAATAACAATTCCAATATTGTCATTTATCATGATATGTTTCTGAACTGCTTACTTATCCATGGAAATATATGTATATCTTATATCTCACCAAGAAATACATAAAAAATTATAAAATACAGCATACTGCCATAAGTGCTCTCACCATCCTCATGCTTGGTGCCCTCACACCTACACAAACATATATCCTTGTAAAAGCTGATACATGATTGGCTAAGTGTCCACCATCTTGAAAACAATGGGCCAATGACAGGCCTCGATATATGACAGATAGCCTCAAGCATAAACAAACTGTGCGGCATAAAGGAGTGCAGCTTCTGAAAAGCGCCAAGATCATGCCTGGAAGGCTCTAACATAAGAGCCACGATCGCGCCTGATGGGCTATAAGGGTTAAGGATTTTAATTCATGAGCTGGATACTCTATCTTCCCCTCGGATCTTCTAGAATCTTCCATACGTCTGTCTGTATGTCTCGTGACCATGTGTGCTGCTATGCTAGGCAATGATTTTAATAACTAAAAACACTTCATATTATTATCCCAGGCACTACAAAACAACAACCAAACAACTGCAAACAACACTCCTGAGGCACTGAGGCAGCGTGGTGCCCCAGCATGCAGTCAGCTGATCACGCAGTGCTGCGCACAATCTGTTGACTGCGTTTGTTATTGTTCGCACTCCAAAGCAAAGTTCATCCTCCAATGCAAAAAAAACACGAGTTTTTTGTTCGTAATCCAAGTTGTTCATATTCAAAAGCGTTCGTACTCCAAGGTACCACTGTAGATAGAATTTTCAGAGAGACATATAATTTGCTAAGGAATATTGGGTTAGCATTTCACTACATGGACAAAGAAATGATGAAGAAATTGATAAGTACTATAATAAGACCCAGATTGGAATATGCAGGAGTTGTGTGTACCCCCCATAAAAAGAAACACATAAGGAAGTTGGGGAGACTACAGAAAATGGCTACAAGAATGGTTCCAGAATTTAAAGGGATGACATATGAGGAGAGACCAAAGGCTATGGATCTACCAACCCTGGAACAGAGAAGGGAGAGAGGGGATCTGATACAAGTTTATAAATTGATCAACAGAATGGATAAAGTAGATAATGAGAAACTGATTCTGAGACAAGAATATGACATTCAAAGCACAAGATTGCATAGTGAAAAACTGAGGAATGGAAGATGTCTGAGAGATGTTAAAAAATAAAGTTTCTCGCAAAGATGTGTTGAGACTTGGAACAGTTTGAGTGAAGAAGTGGTGTCAGCAACGAGTGTGCATAGCTTTAAAGAAAAATTGGATAAGTGTAGATATGGAGACGAGGCCACATGAGCGTAAAGCCCAGGCCCTGTAAAACTGCAACTAGGTAAATACACACCTAGGTTAATACAACTAGGTAAATACATGCCCTGGCAAGGAGCGGACTTGGAACACTAGTGTAAACAAACCACCAGAAAAGCACATCATCTTCTGTACTTACCTAGAATGTGTTACAAAGGAGATAGGGCTGTGTGTTAGGACTGGTCCTGTTCCCATATGGAGAAAAGAGGAGTTTAAAAGATAAATATCCATAAATTATGGTGTGGTTTATGCTTTGAGTGATAGAGAGGAGGTGCATGGATCACCATTTCAAAGATTTAATGATGACACTAACAAGGAACTGTACATAAAAATGCATCATAGAAAAGTGAACTTATTGGAAAGTAGTCTGAGTGACCTTATTGAATGAGTAATAAAATTGGAATAAAGGCAACATGATCTGGAAGAGGAAAGCAAAATGCTGAAAACTCTGTGCTGTGTTAAAAGAAAAGATAAAGGACGGTAGAGAGGTAGTAATGAAGCAGGAAAATGAAGTGATAGAAATGAAAGGTGAACATCTAGAATGGAAAAAGAAAAAAAAAGGAGGAAAAGTTAGTCTTAAAAACAAATCATGGAAACACAAAAGAAGGGAAAGGTAGACCTAACTAGGTAATCAAAACAAAAGGAATTGATATAGGATGCATTAGACAGGAAGTAAAGTATAGTTATTTATAGCTTAAATGAAGAAAGATAAGAAAGAGAGAAGAAAAAAAGGTAACAGAGGATGTTGTAAGAAATGTTCAGGGAGACGGTGAGGACTGGGTGAGTGAAATTGAGGAAGTACACAGACTAGGAAAATATAGAGTAAGGAAGAAGACTACTGAAAGTTACTTTAAAGCACAAACAACAGCATCATATGTGATACCATATGCATGGAGACTAGACAAGACAACAATATAAGAAAACTTGGATAAAACAGGACATGAGTAAAGAAGAGAGAAATAAGATAAATGAACTGATAAAAGAGGCAAAGGAAAAAATGAGAACAGATCAGAGGAAGAGAAGATGTTCTACTGGAAGGTAAAGGATGAGAGGCTGAGGAAGAAGAGTAATAGGAGTAAGTAATGTAAATAGGAACATTTAGTGGTCAGTAATATACACAAACATAAATGGATTGATATCAACATTGCAAAAAATAAATAATTATATAAAGATAAAGCAGCCAGACATCATGGATATTACAAAAATTAAACTTAATGAGCAAGCAGAAAATATTATACCAGAATAAGTACTGATGCACCATGCTGGAAATAATTCTATTTATTTATTTTACCATTTTATTTATAGTACCAATGGATTAATTTACTATAAAAATGAACATCTTCTCTTGTTTGTCATTTTCAGAAAATGGCCTTGAGAAGGCAAACTACAATCTTTTTTTCTTTAAAATGCATGGGTTTATTTCTTAATGTACAAACCTAGTATGAAAAAACACTAACCATTACCATCATCATTATTTCCATAGTGAGGAGAGAGAGAGAGAGAGAGAGCTGCCTCCTAGTCAAAGTTGCTGAAATGAGTGGAAAGTGATATGGATTGTGAAATGTTACCGAGAGATCTGAATAAGATATATGAGTTGCACAAGAGTTGGGAAATGGAATTTAATGCAAAAAAATGCAGTGATGGAACTAGGAAAGTAAAAGAAGACAGACAAGATCTTACACTATGGGAGTAGAAATTAAGAAAACAAAGAAGGAAAAGACATGGGTATTACAATAAGTGATAATTTATCACTGTAAAAACACATAAACAATATAGTTCAGGAAACGTATGAGTTACTAAGAAAAATTAAATGGGCATTTGCTTACCTAGATGAAGAGATAATGAAAATATTAATAGAACATATGTTTTGACCCAAATTAGAATATGGTGCATGTATTTGGTCACCACATAATGAAAAAAAAAGATATAAGGAAGATAGAAAGGATTAAAAAAGTTGCAAGCAAATTGGTTCTAGTTTTGAGAGACATAACCTATGAAGACAGATTATAAAGAGATTAAAATTTCCATCATTGCAATAGAGGAAAGAAAGAGGAGACCTAATAGCTTTATACAGAGCATTGAGGGGGATGGACCAAGTTGACAAAGAAGACTTACTGGTGTGGGACTCAAAAGATACAAGATGACATGGCATGTATTTGAAAAAGACATGTAGAACAGACATTAAGAAATATACTGTATTTGATGGCTTGTAAGACACACCTTTTCTCTCAAAAAAAAGTCTCAAGAAATCAGCCTGCATCCTATGAGGCCAAGGTTCAGGATTGAGGCAGTAGTTGGCAACAGAGGCTCTAAAATCAAATCCCAGAAATCTTCGCACATGTAAACAAAGTGATAATAGGTACTACACCACAAAACATTTTTTTTTTTTTTTTTTTTTTTTCCTCCAAGGTAACAATATGAAATAGGTCCTACTTACTGGTAATTCACATAGAATGACACCAGTCTGAAAGAATTTGCCTAAATGTCCATACACCACATGAACCAAAACAAAACATGGGATTGCCAATCAAGTGATCTAGTTCTTGACAAAGGCAAGCCTCTCTGCGTTCTTTACAGTGTAATGCCATTACTCCTTGAGGTAAGACACTTTCATACAATTAAAATTGCACCTATCTTTTAACATTCTTATCTTGCATACATGTAAAAATAAAAGTGATGATAAAAAGACAAAGCTTATGGTTATTATTATCCCTGTAGCCACTGCTGATGCCTTATGCTGGGTACATGTTACTTCTCACAAAAGGATTGGTACACAGGCTACTAGCAAATATTAAAGTTTTAAATGCAAAATATTGGGATCTAATAATGATCTAAATGCATGTTTGTCTTCAAATGTCAAGTGAAATCCTTCACTTCATATTCAGAGTTAAAATTTGCTCATTAATCTCTCTCTCTCTCTCTCTCTCTCTCTCTCTCTCTCTCTCTCTCTCTCTCTCTCTCTCTCTCTCTCTCTCTCTCTCTCTCTCTCTCTCTCTCTCTCTCTCTCTCTCTCTCACTTTTCTGTGTGTGTGTGTGTGTGTGTGTGTATTTTACCTAGTTGTGTTTACCTAGTTGTAGTTTTACAGGGCCTGGGCTTTACGCTCGTGTGGCCCCGTCTCCATATCTACATTTATCCAATTTTTCTTTAAAACTATGCACACTCGTTGCCGACACCACTTCTTCACTTAAAATGTTCCACGTCTCGACACATCTTTGCATGAAACTATATTTTTTAACATCTCTCAGACATCTTCCCTTCCTCAGCTTTTTACTGTGCGATCTTGTGTTTCGAATGTCATATTCTTCTCTGAGGATCAGTTTCTCATGTGTGTGTGATTCACTGTTTGATCTGCTGCAGTCTCTGACGAGACAGCCAGACGTTACCCTATGGAATGAGCTCAGAGTTCATTATTTCCGATCTTCAGATAGACCTGAGACCAGGCACACACCACACACCGGGACAACAAGGTCACAACTCCTCGATTTACATCCCGTACCTACTCACTGCTAGGTGAACAGGGGCTACACATGAAAGGAGACACACCCAAATATCTTCACCCGGCCGGGGAATCGAACCCCAGTCCTCTGGCTTGTGAAGCCAGCGCTCTAACCACTGAGCTACCGGGCGTGTGTGTGTGTGTGTGTGTGTGTCTCTCTCTCCTATGCTTAGCTTCTCTTTCATGTAAAAAAATGAAAATGTAATGATTATAAACAGATTAAGATGTGCCAAATTATTATTCTATTTCTGCAGACATTATGGTCTTCCAGTGGACATCAGAGACCTCAGCACTGGCCAAGACCCTCACAAACTAATAGATTTTCTACAAATGGTAAGGATATATTGGAAAACATATAGAGCATTGCTTTAGAAGTGTGTATCTAGAGAATTAAGTGGAAAATGGAAAGATCTGAGAAGATTCTGTTCCAGTTATCCCTGGATATATATATATATATATATATATATATATATATATATATATATATATATATATATATATATATATATATATATATATATATATATATATATATTTTTTTTTTTTTTTTTTTTTTTTTTTATACATATTATAAGTGTTTTTCTATGTCAAAACTCGTGTCTCTGTGGTGAGTATAATGAATTTGATTGCGTCTGGCATGGTGACATTTATTCCACACATTCTAGCAAATTCCTCAAATTTAGAGCTTGATCAGTTTGCTCTCATGCTATCCATGATAAAAGAGATAGTTAGTAATCTTGACTTTACTTTTCTAGAACTCATACCTTTTATATTTGTGCATAGAATCTTGTAAAATCTACTCAACAACTTATTAAGAATTCATAAACCAGTTAAAGGAAATAAAATCTTGAGACTTGTCATCTTAGAAAGGTATCAACTTCATATCACTCAACCTTTTCTTAAGTTGAAAGTGTGTTTCACACATCAAGCAGTATTACATTTCCTTCTGCATAAAAATAAAAGTCTCTGAGATTACATTTATTGTCTGAAAACTCCTTTAGCTAACATATCACTTTATCGGACTGATCATAGACAGCTCAGTGTGATATGGCATTGAAGCGTGAGAGTTGTGCCATCATGATATGTTTCAAAACAATAAATGCAAAAAAGATCAGTTTGTGAAAAGCTTTTTTTAGGTCTATGAATGCTGCATACAACTTTTCATCTTTCCATGAGCACTCTTTTATTAGAATTTTACTGGCAAATTTTTCCTTTCCCAAGTTATCTGTTTCTCACTGATCTCCTTCACCTCTTTCCAACAGTCGCATAGTCATGACTTCTGGGCATGCTAAGCAAACTCATCCCCTGTAATTACCATACTCATTTCCATAACCTTTAATTTTATACAGAAGTGCACCACTCTACTCAAATAGTACTTATCTTTAAGATGTCTCATCATATTCAATGATCTACCACTTGATTTTATACTTTTAACACCTCACACAGGCTGCATGAGTCACTGATTTGCTACTATCATGTATTCACAACTCTGTGATTTTATTGTGTATTTCCTTTGTTTTACATTTACATATTTGTATAAAAATGGAGAATTTGACCATATTTGACAAATACTAAAATGTAATAATAATGACAAAATGCGATGTTTGAGTTACCGAACTATTGTTCGAAAACATCTATTTTGAGTGAAGCAGCTCCAGTGCGGGTTTAGCTGTACTAACTGAGTGCACAATGTACTATCTGTGTAGTACTACGCCTCAGGGTATCGCTGAAACATCTCATTAAAAATGAGGCCTCACGCACATAGGAAACACTATCCTCAAAATAGAATCAGCACAATAGCGCAGTAACCCCTACCTACACTCACAATAGCGCAGTCACCCCTACCAATAAGAACCAACCCCCATTCCCGACCTCCCTACATCCCGTTTTTTTTCTCTGGGAGGTCCCTCTCCTGATAAGAAGACACCTTCCATGTGAAGCGCGAGAACAGAGTCTGGCGAAGGATGACCGGGGGAGGGAGTGAAGCGGTGGAAGAGGGACCCGATCACCTGCACTGGAGCTGCTTCACTCAAAATAGATGTTTTCGAACAATAGTTCAGTAACTCAAACATCGCATTTTGAGGTACAATCAGCTCCAGTGCGGGTTTAGTTGCATCGCAAGTGGAGGAAGGATCCGCCGCCAGACTATACTGAAAGGGAAGGGTACTGTGAACCTCTAACCTGGCAGAGTGAGAACGGTCCGAGAGCAGCATACCTGGACCGGTGTGTGGAGGATGGTCCAGTAGAGCCGAGGCAACCTTTGAGAGGGGTGAGGTCTGGTCTCGTCACATGAACGCAGACCTCCCCAGAAGCTACCATCCCCTCCCCCCCAAAGTCCGACCCGTCAGGTCGGAGAGGGGGGTCTGGGAGGAGTAAGAGAGGCTCTGGAAGCAGCAAAGACTTCTTTTACCAGAGGGTAGGGAAAGGGTCCCGCGTTGTTGCCGTGTAAGATGGGGGTGAGGTCCGGACCCGTAGGGTGGCCCACGACCTCCCATGACGCTGCTATCCCCCCCAACTCCGATCCGTCAGGTCGAAGAGGAGGGTCCGGGAGGCGAAGGAGGTCCTGCCATGGAGGTGCAAGGGACCTCCTCCAGCGTGTGATCCAGATAGTGGGCTACGAAGGAGTGGTCCGAAGCCCACTGTCCATGCTCCCGTATCTGGTCCAAGGAGAAGTGGCGAAGGAAAGCCATGGTGGCCGACATGGCCCTCACTTCGTGCCCCTTTGGTGCATGTCCTGGATCCGCCTCCTCTATCACCCCGCAGAGGACCTTCGAGATGTGGATCCTGGATAGGGGCTTGTGGGTGTCAGGCCAGATGAACAGACGGGTATGTTGGGGACCGGAAGTCGACCCAACATACCGTCGCAAGGACTCCACAGGGCAGAAGGGGTGGTGGTGAAGTCCCTCCATCCACGCCTGGAGCACAATAGGTGCCAAGGAGTGTCCTTCCCTCATTCTTGGCCAAGAACTTGGGAGAAGGTGCTAGGGAGACTCGTCGCCCATCCCTGGAGAAGACCAGCCAGGAGGGGTGCCGGATAAGGGCGTGAAGTTGGGAAGCCCTTAAGCCAGAAGCCATGGCCACCAAAAACAGTGCCTTCCATAAGCTCTGTTGAGGGGTAGAATTAGTAAATGGAGGGCCCCGAAGGAAGGTCAGGACTTTGGACAGAGACCAGAAGGTCCTTGGGTCTCTTCACAGGAGGCCGCTGGTGGAAGTGACCCTTTTTCAGTAAATCCAGGACCCGTCCTCTGATGGTGATGTTAAACCCCAATGACAAGGGGTCCGCCAGAGCAGCCGCATAGGTGGTGACGGTCTGGGCAGCTCTGCGTCTGACATGGAACATATAGGACAAAAAGTCATAAACAAGAGGTAAAGAAATATAAGAAAAAGGCCAATTGCGGAGAAAAAGCTGGAAAGCTTTCCATGCCGACTCATACTGGCAGAGGGTGGAATCCCTGGACCCCTTGATGACATCAGAGGAGACCGCAGGCGAGAGGGAGGTGGTCAAGCACGCCTGCAGAAACTCCACGCGTGAAAGCTGGAGGATATTCCAGACTGACGGATGCCATGGCCCTGTACCGCCAGTCTGTTGAGAGGTAGAGGGGAAGGACACCAGAGCAGTAGACATTGGCACCAGGGCTGGGCCTTCCAGAGAGGGGCGATGAGAAGGACTCGGCCCTGAACGTCTCCAGCTTGCACACCACCGCCGTCATCACCGTCATCGCTGGGGAGGAAAAAGATAAACGAACCCCCATGTGTTCCAATCCATGAGAAAGGAGTCCAGCCCTCCCGTGGCCATGACCACGCTCCTGGTGATGTACTGTTGGAGCTGATGGTTCTCCGATGTTGCAAACAGGTCCAACTCGGGCAGACCGAACAACTCCTCTAGATTCGTGAAAACGTCAGGGTTGAGCGACCATTCCACTGAGGAAGTATCGCTGCTGGACAACACGTTTGCCCAGACATTGTCTCTGCCTGGCACATGCACGGCTGACAGCGTAAGATGGCGCAACGCTGCCAGGTTGAAGAGGGCCTTGGATTTCCTGAGGAGGGAGATCGACCGGGAGGAGCCCATCCTCTTCACACACTGGACTGCCACTTCGTTGTCCATGTAGAAGCAGATGTGGAGTTGCCGGAGGTCCGCCTGTTGCTGAAGGAAAAGCAGAGGCACCGTCAACTCCCTCCCGTTGACGTGCCTCTGCGCGTCAGCCTGCTCCCAGCGTCCCCAGCCCTGTCGACTGTCAGACGCCTGGAAGCCCCAACCGCTGTCCGAAGCATCTGTGTAGACTTGGAGCTGCGGCGCTGACAGCCTCCAAGGAACCGCAGTCTCCAGAAGGCCCGGAGACTACCACTGACGCAGCAGCCGGTGAAGGTGTGGTGGAACCGGGCACAGACGGTGCGGGGCCGCCCGCGGAAACACCCTGTTGCCTTCCCACCAGAGGCCCCAGCGGTGTCACCTGGGCTGCTAACGTCAAGGAGCCCATGAGCCTCGTCCACATGCAGTGGGTGAAGGTGGTGGACCAGGAGGCCCTCCTGACCCGCTGCAGGACCCTCCTCCAATTGTCCTCGGACAGGCGGATGGTAGAAGTCCGAGTATCCCACCACATGCCGAGCCATTGCAGATCTTGAGTGGGCTTGAGATGAGACTTGGGGAAATTGAAGTGAAACCTGAGTGATTCGCTGATGGAGACGGTCCTGGCGGTTGCAGCTCGGGCTTCCTCCCTCGAAGACCCTTGGACGAGCCAATCGTCCAGATACATTATAGTTCTGATGTTGACGTCCGCCAGCAATGATGCCAGAGTCTTCGTGATCTTGGTGAAGACCCGTGGCACGATGTTCAAACCGAAGGGCAGGACTGTAAAACGCAGGATGTGGGAGCGGTCCTGCACTGCCAGGTAGGAACGGAAACGCGGACCTATCGGCACATGCCAATATGCATTGGCGAGGTCCAGGGAGGTCAGCCAAGAGTGCGGAAGAAGGGACTCCCTGACCTGCTTGAGCGTCACCATCCTGAAGTGATGACACTCGATGTGGGCGTTGAGAGCAGAAAGGTTGACGACCAGTCGAGGGTCCTGCCTGTCCCACCGAGGGACCAAGAAGGGACGGGACAGGAAGACAGGGCCGGAATACTCCTCCAGTACCCCTTGGAGGAGCATCTCCTGCAATATTGCCGAGAGCTGAGGCGATGTTGATGAGAAGGGAGGAGGCATCCGTAGACGCGGGACATGGCCTTGAGCCCACTCCCAGGAGAGGCCCTGACGAACCACCCTGCCCGCCCACGTGCCGACCGGCCACTTGTCGGCCGCGTTGGACAGGCGACCCAGCGCTGGAGAGTCACCGTCGTGACCCCCAGGGCGCTGCGGTGGTAGTCCGAAAGGGCTGGCCCGAAGCCCTGCAGGTAGAGAAACCGCCGTCCTGACCCAGCGGAGCTCTCCTATCCTGTGAAGAGGACTGGGCCTGGTGAGAAACTGACGGGTAGGGGAGGAATCTGTTGGAGGTCCTCTGGAAGCGCGACGGGCCTTGGTATTGAGGAGGCCGCCCGAGATGATGAAGCGCGCGCTCTCGCAGAGCCTGCGTGGCCTGGTGGAGCTCCTCGGTAAACCACCGCAACCTGAGGGGACCGTGCGAGAGCATCCGCCACCGTCTGCATAGACCCAAAGGAAGCTCCCAGTGGATACCCCATGAGAAGGGCCGACTGCGCTGGAGATGGCAGAGGAGCCACAGCTTGCCTCCAGCAGGCTAAGTGGAGTAAGAGAGCCTGAGTGAAGGAAGAAGCCATCACTGGAGCCCCTTGCCAGAGGGCGATGCACAGTAGAGGCAGGAGGTTAGAGCACAGGAGTGATGAGGATACCCGTGCATTCAGATCCTGCCTCTGTGACAGAACCATCAAAATCTTCTCCGCCGTCAGCAAGGCCTGAAAAGAGGAAAAGGCATCCAACGTAAAAGCCTTGTCCTTTTCGGCCTGCCTTACCGTCTCCAACGAAGGGGTGCTCAGGGGAGGAGGAAAGGAGGGTGGAGAACGTGCCGACAGCCAAACTCCCACCTGGGCGTCCAGAGAGTCCCCGACCGGAAGTAGAGGAGTCTTGGGCTTAGCTGACAGTCTGGGAACAGGAGCACTTTGGGCCCGTGCCGCCGACTGATCCCACCAGTCCCTGGCCACCTTAAGGAACTGGTCTGCCTGGCCCGCCGTCCATGACACGCCCATCGAGCGCCGCGTCGACTCCTCACCCTCGGAGGAAAGGGAAGGCGGAGACAGGCCCGCAAACAAAGAGAGGACCGAGAGGGAGCGCGAGAGCTCGTCCACAGTCAGTAATGGCAAGGTAGGAGTAGGCTGGGCCGCTTGAGAGAGACGACGGAAATGCCAGGATGGAAGAGGAGAGTGGCACGACGTCTCCCAGCACACCTCCTAACCAGGCACTGGAACCACCTCCCCATGGGGGCCCCATCTCGGCTGAGTAAGATGGCTGACCCGCGACCTGTGACATCTGCCAATCTGGAGGCACAGGAGCCCACGACTCCGGAAGAACCTCCGCTCCAACTTCTCCTCCGAAGGGGGCGTCCGAGACAGGGGATGAATCCACCCCGTATGGCTGAGACGCCGGACTAGAGAGGGGAAGTGGTGTAGCAGGGTGAGGGTCCGCCACCAGAGGAGAAGCTGAGGACTGGGCATACGGCAGAGGAGCAGCAGAGGAGAGATGGGCCAAAATCCCCGAGAGGAACTCATGTATGTTAGGAGGCAGAGGCTCCAAGGGGAGGGCAGGGGGAGCAGAAGGTGGCACCACTGGAGACGGATCCCCTGGCACGGGATCGTGAAGTACCGAAGATGGCCCCGGTACCAGCTCCTCCACGACCGACGAGGGGGTGGAAGGGGGCCAGCAGAGGACGGGGTAGACGGGACTGCCGTCCGAGAGCCCCTGACCATGAAAGCCAGGCGGAAGGCTTCGTCCTTCCAGACCGCGTGCTTCCCCTAACAGGGGCTTAGGAGACGCCCAACAATTGGCGCAAAAGACCGCAAAGTACGTCAAAACGACATAAAAGTGGCTTAAAAACACTGCACACGCACAGGGAGCCAAACAGCAGAGGCCATGAGCAAACACTTTGCCCCACACCGAATGAAAGGGCCACAAACACACTCGAAAACACCTGCCGGCTCCCTCACCATATGGTCACTAAACACACATAATAAAAACACCACACTGCACTAAAACACACGAAAAGGGCACAGCACAGTGTAATCCGTCCATAAATCCAAGATTCTTGCCAAATAGCAAGAGGAAAAGCTGAAAGGAAACACCCAGACAAAACACCGGCTCTAAGAGCGCAGTTACCCCTACCTACAATCACAATAGCGCAGTCACCCCTACCAATAGGAACCAACCCCCATTCCCGGCCTCCCTACATCCCGTTTTCTATCTCTGGAAGGTCCCTCTCCTGATAAGAAGACGCCGTTCCATGTTTCAGCGCTCGTGGTAGCCGGACCTACACTCGAGAGAGAGAGACTCTCTCTCTCTCTCTCTCTCTCTCTCTCTCTCTCTCTCTCTCTCTCTCAGGCGTTAGCGAGTGTAGGTCCTGCTACCACGAGCGCTTCACATGGAACGGCGTCTTCTTATCAGGAGAGGGACCTCCCAGAGATAGAAAACGGGACGTAGGGAGGTCGGGAATGGGGGTTGGTTCCTTTTGGTAGGGGTGACTGCGCTATTGTGATTGTAGGTAGGGGTTACTGCGCTATTGTGCTGATTCTATTTTGAGGATAGTGTTTCCTATGTGTGTGGGGCCTCATTTTTAATGAGATGTTTCAGCGATACCCTGAGGCGTAGTACTACACAGATAGTACATTGTGCATTCAGTTAGTACAGCTAAACCCGCACTGGAGCTGATTGTACCTCAAAATATAAGCTTTTAAGAAATAAGGATCTGTGGATCCCATGTAAATAAAGTGTTTGTACTACATGGAAATTGAATAACAAATAGTATTGCTGAAAAAAATCATTTACCCCAGAGCTGATGAAATGCTTGGTAATGAACTCCCCTCCCTCTGCTAGTGTGTCTTGACTGTGCACTGCCCACTAAAGTAGATACTCAACCAGCTATGCACACCAGCACCATTAGACACTTAACTACCACACATTCAACAACTGGCACCATTTGCATAGTACTGTATTCCTCAAATTTTCTTGCCATCCATCATTGCCATTCTCTACACTAACCATGTATGTATTTCTTTTCCTCAGGCCTACATCTCTCATCTACACATCACCTTTCCTTCAACCTCTCATTTCCAATCTTACTATCACTGACTCCATCAACTTGGATTTTTGCTATCATATGTGCAAACAATTGTAACTTCATGTATGTTTACAAGTATTTATTTTATTTATTTATTTATTTATTTATTCAGAAAATCCAAAACGAGGCTGATGAAAGTTCTGAGGATGAAGAAGTTCCCAGCTGATTACCTGAGAGGAATCAGTCCACTTGCTTCATCTGCTTCACACTTCATGGAACACATTTATTACATTTAAGGGATTCATTTACAATGTTTAAGATCTGCACCATAATAGCAGAACCTGTACAAACTTTTAATTAATGTTGAACCTTCTCTCCTCCATTTTTATCAGGGCATGCAAATCATGACTATCATATTTGGTTTTCATGTTTGTCACATCATGATCTGCATATACTGTCTATTTTTAACATCTCATGTTATTACTGACGGTCCTCAGGAGAAGAGAAAAATTCATTAGTATATGATTTGAAACCTGTTGAGACAGTTTATTTATTTACTTGACATGTGTGTGTGTGTGTGTGTGTGTGTGTGTGTGTGTATATATATATATATATATATATATATATATATATATATATATATATATATATATATATATATATATATATATATATATATATATATATATATATATATATATATATATATATATATATATATATATATATATATATATATATATATATATATATATATATATATATATATATATATATATATATATATATATATATATATATATATATATATATATATATATATATATATATATATATATATATATATATATATATATATATATATATATATATATAGAGAGAGAGAGAGAGAGAGAGAGGATGAAGAAAAGTCGCAGTAAAACCATTTCAGCTTGTGATGTTTCAGATATGCGCAATCCCATTTTCAAACTCTTCTCTTGAAATCTTCTTGGTGGGAGGATGTACATTCCCACACTCACTTGTACACACGTACACGTTTTTACAATGTTGGAAATGAGATTGCACGTATCCGAAACGTCACAAGCTGAAATGGTTTTGCTGAAATTTTTTTTTTCACCCTCTATATTTTATGCTTCAGCAGATCTACACTCAACCATATATATATATATATATATATATATATATATATTAGTTTTTCATTTGCTAGGTGGGACAGTATGGTCACATGCTCTTTACCTCGGTTTGAAGGATACTTCATTGCATTTCTTGTATATCTTAAGGAATAGGAATCCCTTCCTTTACATTTTTATCCCATAATGAGGCTGCCTTCCTTTGAAGGGAATTTTAGCTTGGAAAGAAAGTCAATGTATATTTTTTCTTCTTCTGGCAATGAGTAATGTTTCATAACACAAGCGTCATCATTGTCTTCTTAGTCTCTTTTCACAAGAAGAATAGGTAACAAATCCAATATAAGCCAGTGGTTGGCAACCTGCTCTGGAGCAGGTAACTCTTTTAAAATGTAACTCTTTTAAAAGACATCCACCTACATGAATATATTTATCTAAGACCATAGAAAAGAGAGAGAGAGAGAGAGAGAGAGAAGGGGGGGGCAGTAGACATAAGCATTTCTATGAGGATGATTCTTGTATGATACATGTCCCTGTGGGTCCAGCAGGACAACTTTCCTGTCAAGTTTAAAGAAACTGTCTCTTCTTGAATTGTGGATTGCCAACTTCCAACTTATAATAAAGTGAAAAGTGCTACACTGAAGTGAACCACACTGCCTTTGATATTTGACTTAGTGTAGCTTAATTCTCTGATGTAACTTGTCATTGACAAAAATATTGCTTTATCATGCATTACATCTCAGATAACCCGAGTGGGTCTTACCTCAGAAAAAGGTGTAACCTTCAATAATTTTTCTGCCTTATATGTGTGTGTGTGTGTGTGTGTTATATTATTTTATGTAGACTGGATTTCTTGTTCATAAATTCCATAATTGTAGCATTGCTTATACATGTGTACTTCAGTCAGCATCGTCAACTATGCCACGTGTATAGAATTGGTACCACGTGGCATGTACCTTTAAACTCAATTTAAGGTTGTGCTATTAGATGTGTTCTTCACACATATGGATAATTTACTGTATACAGGTTTACAATGGCAATAGTGAATTTAATTATGACAGACTTTACTGACTGCAAGCAAAACATTAGAGCAGTGCTACTTGTCTAGAAACATTAGGCACCATCTGTTATATGTTGCTTGCATTATGAAGAATTGTATATAGATCATTAACATTACTTACTGTGTATAAGATGAAGTGGTACACCTTCCTCTCCACTGGTCAGTAGGAGTTACACATTTATACCAACATGATAATCTAGTGCCCAGATAATTATTTATGAATACCATTGTCTTATGAGGATACATACAGTCTGCTCCCTTAAAGGTCTCTGCTTCATGTTCAGGATTATTTTTATTATATAATTGATGTACACCTAAGAACAACTAACTAGGGTTATGGAAAAACAGTACAGGTTCCCACCATATATTTCACAAAATAACATCTTTACCAAGTAATATCACAGCTGTTACAGAATGAAAACTGAAATGTCAACTACTATTGCTTATACATTCTGAGAGTAAATCACAACATACAATGTTATGAAATGTCAAAGCTATAGGTACAAAAGTTTAGGAGTATGCCCCTTAGAATAATTATTGTAAGTAGCCATGTCTCCCTCTTTGAGCTGCCATTGCATTTATGAAATTTACTTTGACTCAACATCAGTATTCAGATCATATACCATTAAGTTTACTTAGATAACTGATTGTGGAATTTTGTTGAAACAATATTAGACTTGTTAAATGTCATGTGATTTAAGTATATTCACCAAAAAATATTCAAGTTAGTATCAAGTTGATATTGAATAGGAGAGAGAGAAGAGAGAGAGAGAGAGAGAGAGGGAGGGAGCAGAAGGCTAATTTGGTTGTAATTTAAAGTAATTAGCATGGTTCATCTTACACAACATTGAAAATATATTGCAATTATGACATACATACTTGACTTGTTTGGCTCTTATTACTATAAATTCAGAGGGCTCACAAGTCCTAAATGGTGTTACTTTATCTCTAGAAAAGTAACACAAGAACACTATTAATATATAATTTAGTCAAATATAAACAGGCAAGAAAAATCAAATCACTCTTAAGTGAACCAGAGAGCACTTAACATAATTGAGCTGTTATTACAAGACCTGAAGAGCAAATACAATAATGTTTTATCATTAGTATTGTATAACATGCCTCTACGAAAAACTGTATATGATAATTTGTTTCAGATCATGAAAATTTTTTTTTTCTTTCTCACACCTGGCACTTACAAGGCTGAACTTTTCACACAGATAATTACAAGTTACAAGCACGTGTGTCTTAGTAACAATATATTAAGATTCTCATTTCATTGTTTACATAAGCTGTTTGCCTTCTATGTGATGGATACTCGTGTGGTGCATTAATGTTGAGCAAGAAGTCAGTCATGGGATGGTGACGTCACTTTTCATCCTTTGGATGCAAGACATGTATAACTGAGATGTGTAACAATTTTATGACTTGTAACACGTTAGGTTTGTGAAAAAAGTCCCAAAGTTTCCTATGTTCGTCATTTGTGGATCAACTGATGTGCATATTTATAAACATGGCAGATTGTCTTACTATTAAGGATCCTAATGTACAGTTATTGAAAAAGAAATAGTGAAAAAATTCTATTCTATATTTAGATCTGAGAAACGAGATTTGAAAAACTGCAAAGGAATCCCAATTATCAAAGCAAATTGAATTTTAGAAAGGAAGATGGGCAATGTTTGAAAACAATGACACTGCCCACCATTTTCACCTACAGCAGTAATGTATATATCAATCACATTACAAACTTATTTTCTTCTTTTCACTCTTGCATTTTTTTGTGCCAATTCATCCATTACTTGTCTAAAGATAAAGCAAAACTACTGGACATTGTACAAATTCTGAGGAAACAAATTAATAATGATTCTCATACAAATACAATACTGGCTTTAACTAATTTACTATTGTAATGACAAAAAACAAATTGAATAAGTAGTCAAATTACCATGGGTATTGGATAACTGATTCTTTCATATATATATATATATATATATATATATATATATATATATATATATATATATATATATATATACATACTAAAAGTGCAGGGAAATCACATGGAAGTCTTCATATCTCCTGCTTTATTTTCCATTTTCCAACGTTTGGCCTCAAACAAAAGGCATCCTCAGGGCCTAAAAAAGTTAACATATTAAATATATATAGTCTAAAAAAACATTGTATAAAGTCTAGAAAGACATTGTTTAGACATTAAGCTAAAATACAAGCAAAGAAATGAATAAAATTACAATGATTTAAAATACAGAGTAAAAAAAAAAAAAAAAAAAAGAGATCACAACACGTCAAAAAGAAAAAAATGCAGAGAAAAAAAACCATACACGAGAGACAAACCTTGAAGTGTGCTCTTTTGTTTTTTTTACTCTGTATTTTAAATCATTGTAATTTTATTCATTTCTTTGCTTGTATTTTAGCTTAATGTCTAAACAATGTCTTTCTAGACTTTATACAATGTTTTTTTAGACTATATATACTTAATATGTTAACTTTTTTAGGCCCTGAGGATGCCTTTTGTTTGAGGCCAAACGTTGGAAAATGGAAAATAAAGCAGGAGATATGAAGACTTCCATGTGATTTCCCTGCACTTTTATATATATATATATATATATATATATATATATATATTATATATATATATATATATATATATATATATATATATATATATATATATATATTTACACACACACAATAAGTCCTCATTATACAGTACAAATGTGTTCCTGAAAACCTTACCACAAATTGAAATTACTGTTTACTGAACCCATTTTCATGTATTACTTAAGACATTCCTTTTCTATTGATGAAATCTGCATTAATTATGTACCACTGTTTCCATAGTATGGCGAAGGCAATATGTCATCCAACCTTGGGAACAGAAATACAGCCTGTGATTCCTGACCTAAAGGTTGGGTGTAAAAGTTTTGGCAAATAACCTGAACTAAGCTCTTTGACCTCTCTTAATATGAATAACATTCTATTTATATTTTCATGTCCATTACTATGAATAAAGTTTTCACTCATAATCATTATCCAATTACCAAGTATAGTAACATATTCAATGCTCTGTTATATGAGAACAATTTTGTGGATTTACTTCATTAATACACTAAAATAACTTATTTACATTTTCAAGCTGCCATTTGTAATGGACAATAACTATAATGCTGATTACTCTCATTTGCAAAAGCTAATATTCTTTAGGGATATTTCTGCCTTCATGGTAGATATTTTCATGCTCTATAAATAAATAATAAACTAAAAATATCCTTACTGATACATCCTCTACTAGATACTTTACTTTTTCTTCTTTTCCTTATGTAAGATGTGATTGATGGAAAGCTGATGTACATTTTAAGCAAAGTGGATTGAGTATTCTGAAATGAATGATGATGATAAATGGGGCTGCTTTTCCTGAATTTGAAAGAGTATTTGAAACTAAACTAATAAAAGGGCAACATAAGAATCTTGCATAATGTGAAATTGGTGAGAATGCCTTGTGGGAGTGAAAAGGCCCATATAAAGAATCAAGATGTTTAATTAAATGATTATAGAATAAATAAACACAAAAGTGATAACAATAAGCACATAATATAAACTGACCCTATTTGTGGTTGACAGCAGGCACAATGCTACATACCTATCACTGTATATGTAGTAAGTGCATCAAAGGAATACTGTGAACTAATTGTAAAACCATTACAGTGAAGACTCAATATTCAAACACCTTTGAGGTCAAACTTTATGATACTCAAATGTCCACACACGTGGTTGTAAACAAAGGCTCCCTGGCCTCTCCCTCCTTGCCACCACCAGTTATCATGTAGTGGTTGCAAGAGCAACAACATTCTATTGCATTCTGGCTGTAGTTTTTCATTTGGAAACTTACAATGGCACCAAAGAGGCTTATTACTGGTGAAAATAAGGAATCTAGTGAGTGCTAGTGTTATTGAGCCACAGCCTTCCACTAGTGAGTTCACAGGAATCACATCAGGAGACAAGTTACCATACGCTTTCATGGATGGTGGCTCGTCCTCCGACGAATAACCTCCCTCCTCTTACCCACCCTTCTTCCCACCTCATCTATGTTATCCATCACCAGCCTTCACTTACAGTAAGTGCAAATAAAAATTATAAAAAAATTACATTGAAGTTTTTGTAATCTTAAGGTTTTGCTAAGGTTAAAACAAATTATCTGATTTATAGGTATCAGTAGTCAAACTTTTTGATACTTGAACAGCTATTTGGAATTAAGTTCAAGTATTGAGTCTCCACTATGTTAGAAATAATAAGTGCTATTTTTCATTTTCCATGTTAAAAAAGAGAGAGAGAGAATACTGTGTGATTACCCACTCATTGTTTCTGAAACTCGATAAGAATAAGAAAAAATCTTTAAGAGGATGTAAACAGCAAGAATGAGCTTAAGTTATTTTCTTCTTTCTTGCACCTCACTTTTGGAACATTGGAACAATGACCAGAAAAAAAAATAAATAAATAATTAAAAAAAATTTTGAGGCTATAAACCATACAGTTTTGAAGTTTAGCCAAAAGTATCTTAGAGAGAGAGAGAGAGAGAATGCATATTCTTTAGGTATGTAGTGTCTCCTATATCTAAATTACATTAATTGTACTTATCATATATCATATATAAGACCTCAGTGCCACAACTTTTGACAGTTGTCAGTTTCTTTGGAAATAACAAAGCATGGATAGAAATGATAAGAATACAGTTGAATCCTGTTTAAATGAATATTGATAATATGAAGATCTCGCACAGCTGAATTTTCATGACCGGAACTAACAGATACACAAATACATCTAAAGTGAGCAAAATCTGAAGCACAATTTAAATTTTGTACATTGCTATGTGCAAATCCTTAATCTTTGGTTAGACTTTTTATTTCACTCTCCACTGGCGGCTACAAACTAGAGCTAGCAGGCAGTAATCACCTACCTAAACCCTAATTACTCTTAATAAGGTATAAAGCACTAGTTCAAGTGCTTTGAACTTTCATTAAAGCCAGTATGATCTCACTGAACCTTTCCCTTTGTGTCTTACATCACAAGAGGCAGTCATAGGCTGCCCTCTAAAGACAATTCTTCCTCCACACAAAACTACATGCACTAGCTCTACACACAACCTTCACTCAAGACTTAAAATTAAATGACACACACACACATCTTGTGTTATCACAGGAATATCCTTCAGTGAAGTGACTGAAGTGTCACTTGGCAATTTGGGTTTAGAGTGGAGGTCCCAACAATGTCAAGTCAGCAAAAAAAAACATGTAAACATTTCCTAGAGAAAACATTAGCCAAATGGAAGAGTATAGTCACAGAACACAATTTGTAAAATTATGATAACAACTTATCTGAGATTACCTAATGTAAGACATACATTCCTGATAGAAGAATCACAAACCTATGTAGATGTAACACTGTGGTTGGTGCAGCTTGTTGTGGTGGTGCATGTGAAGTTAGATAGTTTACTGCCAGAAATAAGTGGAAAAGATTGGTAATAATTCTTTGTTGGCTTCTTGATAATGCCAAGGCCTTAGATTCAGGAGGAAAAGACTTGGAAATGCAAGATTTCCAAGTGACAATGCAATGATAACATGTAGGAAGTGTGAGGTGTGCAGGTGGTGGAAAGATGATAGAGGGGTAGAGCTGAGAGCACTGCTGTGAATGGAAGGGGTGGTGTGAGCATTTGGAATGTCAGTGCCATTGTAGTTTTATAACTACTAAAAGTTCTTCAGTAAATGTGACACTATAATGTTGTTTGGGCCAAACTTTGTCTAGATCTCCACTCATTAAAGAAAATTTGTAAATATAATCCTAGTTACCTGATTTTGCCTTAATCAAAGTAGTTGTTCATACTGCACCTTTCAATTAAACAGGACTGACTCTTATTGGAAAATATGGTAAAATATAACAACTGTACAAAAGCTGTATGTACATGACATCTTGTACCACCAATACCAATAAAATGACAACAACAAAAAAGAATACCATTGTGAGCTTGAAATGTCTGTACTAATGCCACATGCATAAACTTTGTACAAAAATTTTGTAGCAAAGCAGCAATATATAAATATCTGCATAAAAATGTCTTTATATAAAGAAAGCACCAGCTGTTCCATCTTGGCAATAGTTAAAATTCCTTTATCTTCATACACTACTTGTTATATTTACATGGACTTAATGAAAATGTTTTCTGAACATTTTGCATGTGCAGAAAAAGTTAAGATATGCAAGAGACTGAAACATGATTATGAGATACAGTGGTACCTTGAGTTGTGTGTTTAATTTGTCCCATGATGGAGCTCATATCTCTATTTGCTTTTCTCAAATAAATTTTCCCCACCAAAATTAATTGAAAACTTGAAACACCATTAATCTCTTCCAGCCACCCAAAAAACATCCAAATTTCTTTTTAGGTTTTTAGGTAGGAAAAAGGTATTTATAAATAACAAATATTATGTAAAATACAATAAAACCTAACCAAAGAGAATGTAATTAAACTGGTTTTATAAAGTATATTTATCTTGGATATCAGACAACTTGGGATAACAGAAGATGCCAGTGGAGGTGGAGGGTGGAGGAGGTAGGCAGAAGTGATGGGAAGGGTTTATTTTGTCTTGTGCTTTATCAGTTATTTTTGTTTCCTATAAACTCTTGCTTAATCATTGAACTGAACTTACTAGTTACACTCATAATACTACATTTTATTGCTGATCTTAACTGCTATAAATTTTGTTGTTTTTTACTTCACTCTTGCTTAATTTTCTTCATTGCTTTTTTTGGGGGGGCTTTTTGCCATCTGTTCCTCTTTCTCATCTGCAAGGTATTTCACAAAAAAAGCTGTCCAAGGAGGCCTGTTTCATCCTCCTTTTCAGAATGTTTCAAGAAGTGAATTAGATGTGTGTCATTACATAGTGCCACTTCTTAACACCTAGTCAAGCAAAAGAAATTTGATAAAATAATAGCACAAACAGCACAAACCACAGACATAATACAAGAAATGCTTCCAGGATGGAAGAAGAGAAAAAAAAAAAAAAAAATGTGTGAGTCATGGGATGCTGGGCGTTCATTGTGCCAACAAGCAACAGCGTACCTGGAGCTCGCAAGTCAAAGCAAAAATTGACCATGTGACAACTCGCATCTTGGATTTCTCCCAAGTTGTGGTGCTTGTAACTCAAAAATCCACTGTATAGAGAAATTAAGTTTTAGAGCAGCTTTTCATTCTACTTAGTGATAAAAGAAATTTGACGACTAACAATTTCACTATGAACAAATATCATTAACGATATAGTATAACAACCCAACTTTTCAGTAAATCTGTTAGTACATTGTTTACCCAAATGACATGCATGTCTACTACCACTATGAAACAACATGTGAAAAGCCAAGTTACAATGAATACAAATAGATTTCCCAAAGAAATTAACATAATGAGTAACAACATGGATCTCCATAGAAAATCTAGCTAGATAATACTCGTACCTTTGATCCTTATAAAACAGTTAATAGAGCCAAGATACACTGAGGTCATAGTGCCTCTTCTCCCTCCTCAACCTCCTCCTCTTCCTGTTCCTCTTCTGCATTAGTCCACCATGACACCAGTCCAAGCCCTTGGTCATTGATTGCACCCTGTGGAAAACCAAAACAATTACATTTTGTAAATATCACATAAGAAATGTATGCTGCTGTAAAAAAGCTTGATGGCAATGTCAAGTGCAAAAGCCAATAAATGTTGAAAAACTTAACACAGGAAGACAGAAGGTGCATGTAAAATTAGGCATGACTGCTAATTTCTTCCTCCTAGTCAAGACCATTTGATAGACTTCAAACATTTGTATTGGGATATGGTGGGGAAGGGGGGTTGGCTTGTTCAAGACAATACTTAGAAATTACTAGCCTTTATTTCAGCCTCCAGGATTTGAGAAAAACTAGGAGTGACTGTATATATAATGAATAGACACACTATGTACATATGGAATAATTTTACTAAGCTGATGACAAACTGCTTTGCAATGCTTGAGGGAATCATTAATCCCAACCTGTAATGCTTAAAGTGATTGATATGAAATGAAGTCTGGATCTAGTTGAGCCAACTTTATATCCTGTTTTTGGTAACTGATCTTCATAAAAAAAAATCTGGAAAAAAAAAAACTCAGACAAAAAAGTTCAGGTGTCTGGAAATTAAAATGTCCTAAACCTTGCCCAAGTTGGGGCCAAATACTGTCTATGAAATACTGGATAAGTTAGATAGATTTGTGGCCTCAAATAAGATTCATATATCTCAGACTGTTGACCAAGCTGTATGTGGAAGATGGACACTCATGCACTTGGATAGACACCTGATATCTTGAGTTGTTCCCAGTAAAACATACCTGGGAGAAATTGGATACTCAACTCAGATAGACATCGAATGCATATCTAATACATGTTCTCATATAGGAGTGAAAAATTGCCTTCACATCACGAGCTGTAAGTCGTCATGACCCGCTGGATGGATGTCAGTTAATTGGCTTTGTAAGAAAAATCAGTACAGGTACTCACTGATGGGGGATGACATGAATGAAGATAAAGCAGCTGTGCAATGCAATGCTGCTGCTGATGATGTACTGCACAGTGAAGCAGAGCAAGCACGTACAGCTCCTCCAAAGTGTGCAAATAAGCAAAAGTAAGTCTTTGAAGAAGACATGTCTTCAACAGCCAATCAGAGGCAAGTTAAAATAAAAAAGACCATATGATCGGATTGGCTTCTGGTAATGCTCTAGCCAATTGTGTACTATCTACTAATACATCTAGGTATTTCCTCAACCCCACACCAGGATTTAGCTTGTGTCTCATCTAATATAATAGTAATTTTTCTGTGATAAAGTGAGATTTATTTCCATTATTACAGAAATACATTCTAATAAAAAAGGGGAAAAAGTGAATGGGTGATAACTGCAATAAAAAGAGGTTTACTGTAATATGGATATGTACCAACATACTCAAAGAAATACTCTTTTATGTAAGAGGGGAAAACTGACCAAGAGCAACATAAAAAAAGAAAATAATAATAAAAAAAAAAAAAAATTGCTAGTCCTCTTGCAGGTCCAAAAGTAAAAACGGATGTCTTGTAACCTCCCTCTTAAATGAAATCTAATCATACGATGTTAGAAATACAGAAGCAGATATGGAGTTCCAGAGTTTACCAGAGAAAGTTATGAATGATTGAGAGTACTGGTTAACTTTTGTATTAGAGAGTTGGACAGTAGGGTAAGTATGGGTGAGATGAAGAAGAAAGCCTTCTGCAGCAAAGCCACAGGAGGAGGGGAGGTATACAGTTAGCAAAATCAGAAGAGCAATTAGCATGAGAACAGCAGTAGAAGGAAGCAAGAGAAGCAACATGTGAGAAAGAGACTCAAGACAGTTAGTTAGAGAAGAGGAATTGATAAGATGAAAGGCTTTTGATTCCACCCTATCTAATAAAACTGTGTGAGTATAACCATCCCATACATGTGAAGAGAACTCCATACATGGGGGGGATATGGTCCTTGTACAGAGTTAGCAGTTGGAGGGGGGTGAGAAAAACTAGTGAAGATACCTTAGAATACCTAACTATATAAAAGCTGTTTTAGCAAGAGTTGAGATGTGAAGTTTCCAGTTTATATTATAATTAAAGGACAAACTGAAGATATTCAGTGTAGAAGACATGGACATATAAGTGTCACTGAAGAAGAGGGATAGTTGTCTGGAAGGTTATGTCATATTGAACACTACACTCGACCCTCGTTTAATCCGGAAAGTGTCCACATAATAATTTAGTACTTTGAGTCTAGACGGCGAACAAATTAATTCAAACGAAACAATGCAAACTTCGCACACTTCTAGAAATAGCCAATAGATGGCAGTGCCGCTGCAGCAAGCAGTTATAAACAAGTCCAGCTGACACTAGTGAACACTGTGTATTGTGTGGTATCAGTAAGCAAGTTTGTACATTTTTCAGTGCCTTAGAACTGTTAACTATGTCTTCCAAGGGTTTAGGCAAAAGTGAGTGGCCTTGGCTGTGACAAAACCTGGAATTAATAAGAAAATTAGAGAAAGGAGCTAGAGTTGCAAGTGTTTGTGTTGCAGGTGATATTTGTACATTGTTGTTCCTACAGAGTGGTAGTCCCTTAGCCAGGAGTCCTATCAGGAGCTTGACGGTATCTAATGCAGCATCTTTTCCACTTCTTACATTTTTCCTTGGTGCATCTTACCACTTTTACTTGATGATGCATCCTTACAGTATTTGGCAGAATATTCTACCAGCTTATCTTTTGATGTCCTAATGTCCAACATAGATTGCTTGGCCATACCATACTCCTCACAAATATTTGCAACTCTAGCTCCTTTCTCTAATTTTCTTATTAATTCCAGCCACAGCCTATGCAAGAAAGGTGTGACGAGTCAAACTGATACTTACATACACAATGTATGGAATTTTACCCTCCTTCCTGTCAGACACAGCACTGTCTCCTGCAGCAAGGTTTGGTCCAGTGGGAGTGGTGTCCAAGAACTGTTCAGCAACAACCTTAAAGCGGATCCTTCCACCTGGTAAAAAAAATTATCTGTTGCTTTTATCTTTTAACTGTGTCTAAAACTGCATGGAAGCATTCCATCACAAACACAGAATAAGCACAAGTTTCATCTAGTCACATACTAATTTTAATTTAATTCTGTTCATAGAAAAATACCTTCAGACAATGTCATATGAAGGTATATATTACTTACAAGAATTTTAAAGTACAGTGGACCCTCGGACTTCGAACATAATTTGTTCCAGAAGACTGTCTGATGCCTGAATTGTTCGAGATCCAATACTGTTTTCCCCATAGGAAACAATGTAAATTATCTTAATCTGTTCCAAGACCACAGGTTTTTACTGAATAAGAATTGAAGAATGTAAAATCAGTATCATTTTTCTTTCTTCAGGTGGCAAGCTTCATGGCACGCATAGCACATGTCTCTTACACCTTGTCACTACAATAGTTAAGAAGTATTTTTGTTAGTTACGAGATCAGTGTACTTGTATGAAATATTTCTCAACCATCCTACCTGGTAAAGTGACTAGTCAAATGAAAAACTGGTCAAATGTCCTGACCCCAGCAGGGAATAAGAGCACGGCAACAACATGGAACCAAAACAAACAGGGAACTGATGTTTACCTCCTGCCATTGGCGCCAGTGTCACTCGGATTAGGCTGCCTTTGGGTTTTTTCAATGTCCAAAGTTTGTTTGACCTCTAAGGTTAAAATTTTTGAAATTTTTGTTTGAAGTCCAAATGTCCACTGTACTATATTGAAATAGGACTGCTCTTGAACTCAAGGTACAGTACATAATCAACATGCTCATCAGAAAGACTGTTCATGTATAAGATATATAAAAGGGTCTGAATCATCCTTCAAGTAGACAAAAGGTATTCCCCCCCAAAAAAAAAGCTTATTTACATCAAGTTAGTTAAGACGGATTCTCTCTCTCTCTCTCTCTCTCTCTCTCTCTCTCTCTCTCTCTCTCTCTCTCTCTCTCTCTCACCAATATCCATGAACAAGTGGTGGGTGTCATCTTCAGTTTGGTAGTCCCACACCCAGGTCTGATCTGTCTCATCAAAGTGTGAGTTGGCCATCATGGAGTCCCTTCTAATGTAAACATCATCATAGAATCCCAAGCTTACTGCAACACGGAAGGAGACAGCCTAAGATCAGTGTTCAAGATTGGCTTCAACATCACAAGACACTTATTAATCCAATATCAACACCTGAAAAATCCTGCACAATCTATCCATGTACTTCATTGTGCTCTTTTAGATTGTAAACAATGTCAAATCTGCAGAAATATTTATAGGATATGCCACTAAATGTATAAAAGAAACATTACTATGAAGAACATGTCAAAATCTTTCCTTAACATATCTAGCATCTTAAATTTTATGACAATTATTATTTCTTTTTATAAATGCAAGGTAATGCAAGTCCCTAATGAAATAATTAATAAATGTAAGTTTGGTTAGAATTGCACAATAATAATAAAAAAATAAACAAATAAATAAGTAGATAAAAAATCACATACATATGTACTGTACATATATTAGTTACTGCTGTCAAGACTGCACTTTAGTAAGTTTTTGCCTAAACAGTGTAACAGTTCCCTAGAAAAAAAAATAAGATTCTAAAAGACAATAACTCTGAAACCAGTGATACAAAATTTAATCTGGTCTCTTTCTTTCCTGAGTTGGGTACAATTAATCTGATCACACAAACTTCATGGCAGCTGAACATATTGTTAGGTAGTGTTCACCAGTACTATGAATCAAAAAAGCTTTTTAGATATGTGGATAAATGTATGTATTACTCAAGATCATAGAATATCAAGTATGAGAATACATAATATGTCTAGAGTATATCTGACTTACACCTTGGTAAAGATGCCATTCCATTTTTAATGATACATATGCAAATACCCTGCAAAGGAATCCTTGTTTTCAAGTGTTCATAGAAATGAGAAAACAATGAAATCTAAAATCCAAAATGTATGAAGCAACTAGATGTAAAAATAGATCAACACTTGTGTTTGAAGACTTGCAAATCACCTTGTATTCCATCAGCATTGGCAGACTTGATGACACCCTCCAAAATCTCCTCCAGGAAAGGGCGGAACACCACATATCTGAAGGTGACGCGAGTGTGTGAGGCCCCGTCTCCTGGGAAAATGTATGAGTCGCCCAAGGAGGTGATGTCAAACAGGGCGATGCAGAGGCCCACATTGAGCACTACCTGTGAGGGAAAGGAGGTTGGAGAAACTGTGAGGCAACCTCTCACTTCTTATAATCATCAGATCTGTCAAAAATAAATATGAACTATACTAATATTAACATTTTCTTCCATTTTTTCATTACACTGAGCCTATGGTACTTTTACTTCATGTAGTTCATTGTATCGTTATTAATGGTAGTAGTAGTAGTAGTAGTAGTAGTAGTAGTAGTAGTAGTAGTAGTAGTAGTAGTAGTAGTAGTAGTAGTAGTAGTAGTAGTAGTAGTAGTAGTAGTAGTAGTAGTAGTGTTATACTAATCTCTTTTTGCTGTTGTGATAACAGGAAGATCTTAAAGACTTCATTATTTACTTTTATCAAGATTCAAACCCCAAGTCATGCAATAAAATACACCATATTCTTTTTATTCATCGTTGGTCAATAAAATTCTGAAGGGCAGATGTTTCATCTGAAACTTAGTTGAAATCAAAATCTTTCTTAGAAGCAGAGTTATTGTTGACAAATTTTAGATACAGTTTTCTCTCTACCCCCACACTGTCACAGGAAGGTTAGGCAAAAGAAAATAAACAAATTTCAAATAAATTAAATACTAGATAAAGACAAACCTTATTTGCTAATTTGCGGTTGAGTTCTTCAATAACAGCATCATTGAGTGTCTGGCCAAAGAGCCATGGAGGGATGCGCACCATGTGGCGGATCTCAGCTAGCTGAAACATTGTCTCTGATCTGCACCCTGGACAGACACACACAACAGGAAATTTACTTGTAGAGATATTCTTCTGCACACTATTATATATAGTAAATAATCAAAACCAATATTCAGATTGTTGTGATAAGACTATGAGAATACATTTGCATGCAAGAAAAGTGTACTACAGCATCATGATTATGAATAAGAATAGGATACAAGAAACCTAATGCTAAATTTAACGTCCTGATAGTGTAACTCAAATCATCAATCTGGGTCAGTTTCACTTACTGTCATCAGAGTGACAGCAGCCTCATCTGTCAGATTAATACCTTAATACATGTTCATTGTATACAAGCCAAGGTTGGCTAACATCTACTTACTCTAACCCTTGACCAAATAAAGACTGTTTCCCATCATCATATGGTCTTTGATGGGATGACATATATTACCTACTATTTATAAAATGCCGACTTCTCTCAAGGTGACTGGCTCAATTCATGCACGTTAATATTGACAGGAGGCAGTACATTAAATAGAACTGTGGTGGTTTAAATGGCAGAAATGATGCAAGCAAATTTGGTATATTATTCTGAAGGGAAGTTTGGAACAAAACTAACTGTAGCTACTGAATCTACATTAAGTAGTGACAAGTACATAGCACTGCCAAACGTATGTTTTCAAAACATTTGTCATGTCTGGAGAACCCAAGAATTATTGAAATCACAATAGTTATTGACACCAGTAGGCTGGAGGAGATTGGGAGAGGAAAACACTGCCAAGGAGAGGGAGATGAGATATAGGAAGGAAGTACTCTCAAGTATCCTCAAAAAACAAGACAGATTAATAAAAGAAAACACTGAACTAAAGGAGAGACTAGAATAATGTGAGGAAGTAAGAGAAGTAAACCAAGTGATGAAAGAAGAGATGGAGGAGTTAAAGAAACAAAATGGTTTATTAATGGCTTCATGCAGCAAATAAGAGGAATTATTAAAACACCTACAAGAGAAAATTCAGGATGGGTCAGGCAAAGTTGAAAGTTGAATAGATGAGATCAAATTGAAGGAATTAAGAAGTGCCTGGAGGAAGGATCAGGAAGAAGAAAAAGTAAAATTTTCAGAGGTAGTCAAGAGGCAGATAGAAGAAAAGACAAAGGACACAGTAATACAAATAATTAAGGAAAAGGAAGATTTGGTGAAGAACACAGTGGACAAGAGGAAACGTATCCTAATTTTTGGGCTGAAAGAAAAAAAAAACTATCAAGTTCATGAGAGAGAGAGAGAGAGAGAGAGAGAGTTGGCTAAGAGTGTTATTAAGTTTGTTCAGGACAGCACACAGGGATTGGAACAACAGGCGGAGGAAGTGATCAGATTGGGAAAGTTTAGTGAAGGGGGAAAGAAACCACTGAAAGTGAGAAAGAGATCTCAAGTGGCGGCGGAGAAGATAACGGCAAGAACAGCTGAAGCTGAAGATACTGAATTTACAGATATATGGATGAAAAGAGATATGAACCTGGAATAGATAGAAAAGCAGAATGTTAAGAAATGAAGCTAAGAAAAAAAAAACATGAAAAGGAGAGTTCAAGAAGAAGAAATTCTAATGGAGAGTTATAAATATGAGACTGAATAAGTGAAATCTTTGAGAAAAAAAAAAAGGAGATAATGGAAGAGGCAAGAAATTAAGAGTGACTTATATAAATATAGATGGGTTGCTGTCCAGTGTGTTGGAGGTTAGAGACTACTTGAAGGAGAAAAGACCAGATGTAATGTGCATTGTAGAAACAAAGCTAAAGGAGGAGGACCATATTAACTTTAGGAAGAGGGATATAAAAGCTAGAGAAGAGACAGAAAGGGAAAAGGGGAGGAAGAAGTGTTAATAATAGTTCCTGAAAATGTGTAGAGGAAGTGCACTATGGTGATGGCATGGAGGAACTTATGGGAGTAACAATCAAGACGGAAGAAGGGAAAAAATGGATAATCATAGTCACATATGTACCACCTAAGACAAATACATGGAGAACTGAGGAAAATTAGAAAATGCAAGGAGAGGTGATTATATGATAAGAAGAGATGGAAAAAATACTGTTAGTGGGAGACTTTAACTGTAAAAGAGTAAACTAGAGAGAGATGTAAGTAATGGGTAATGCTGGATCGTGGAGTGAGGAGTTGTTACAGTTAACTATGGTGAATACACTGGATCAGTGGGTGGAAGAATCAACACAGTACAGAGGGGAAAAAGAACCATCATTGCTTGACCTAGTTTTCAAAAGAAGGTGGAGTCTCGTCCCAGCATACAATACCAGAGTCCAATGAGAAGTGACCATGTCACATTAGTATTGGAAATGCAGGAAGAGGATGTGATAAGATACAGGGAGGACTACAAAAAAGAGAGACAAAATTATGGAAGAGCAAATTTTGTAAAGTTAAGACAATTTTTTGGTGGCATAGAATGGAAGAATATTATGAACAGCAAGACAGTACAGGGGAATTATGAACTATTCTTACAGAAGTATATTGAGGGAGTGAGGAAATACATACCAATCTATAGAGTAAGGAAGAGTATACAAGCCTGGTACAATGGCAGATGTTCATAAGCTAAGAGGGAAAAAGATAAAGCCTGGAAGAAACTCAGAAAGCAGAGAAATAAAAGTACCAGACAGCAGTATAAGGATGCGAGAAATTAATAAATTAGAGCAAGGAGAGAGAGGAAGAAAGACACTTTGAGAAAGATGTGGTGCAGAAAAGCGAAGATGAACACAAGCTTTTCTACAAGTATATAAATGGTAAGATGACAAATAAGGAAGAAATAAAAAAAATTGTTAAAGGAGGGAAGACATACCAAACAGCAGAAGAAATAAGTGAAATAATGAATGAGAGTTTCAAGAATTTTACAGAATCAAATAGGACATTGCATTGTCAAGGCTTGCAGGAAATCATAGAGCACAAAGAAAAAATTGGAAGAGTACTAGAAAATTTGGATGCCAGACATGCAGAAAAGCAATGGGACTGGATGATGTGTTGGGTTGGGCACTAAAGGAATGTAAAGATCAGTTATTAGAACCAGTTTGGGAATAGTTACAAGCTCATTAAAAGAAGGGAGAGTACCACTGGAATAGAAGAGAGGTAACATAATCCCAATATTCAAAGGAGAAAAGTCAACTGAGCCATTAAATTACAGATCGGTGTCACTTACAAGTATCGTGGGGAAGATATGTGAAATTGTTATCAAAGAAAAATGGGTTAAATATCAGGAAAAAAAACAAGTAATATCGAACAGATAATTTTGGTTCAGGACAGGAAGGTCATGTGTGTTCAATTTATTAAGTTTCTACTCAAGAGCAGTGGAAGGACTGTAGAGCAGAGATGGATGGGTGGACACTGTGTACCTGGACATAAAAAAAAGGCTTTTGATAAAGTCTCTCATAACAGACTACTTTGGAAATTGAAGAACATAGAGGACTGAGAGGAATAATATTAGATTGGATAAGGGATTACTTAAAGGACAGAGAGAGAGATGAAAACTGTGATCAGGGATACATACACATCCTGGAGTAAAGTATCATGTGGAGTGCCACAAGGGTCAGTGTTAGCTCCCATATGTAAATGACATACAGTATGGAATGACCAGTTATATTAATTTGATTGCTGATGATGCAAAATTGTTGTGAGTAATTAAGATCCAAGAAGACTGTTTGCTACTGCAGGAAGATACAGGGGATCCTCGTGATTCAACCGTTCGCAGTTCGATTATCGCCAATTCAAACTCATTTAATTAATACCTAATCCTCAAAGTTCGACCAACTGACTTGCCAATTCGACATTCATATCTCACGCACCACCCACCAGGTCAAATTTGCAGCCACCCCAATTTCACACAAGCTCGCTTCCCCCTTTGTCGCGTTTGTCAACTATAAACAAACATGGCGGCCCCTTCATCCCCAGCAAGCCGTTGCTAATTTTTCGTTGCTATTTTTGGCCTTTAACCCTTAAAATACGGGGGGTTGATTTACTTTCTGTCTGTTACAGCGAGGAAAAATCACACCTGTCAAAAATGCTAAAAATATTTTTTCCTTATAAAAGCATAACATGTTTTCAACATGTTATGACCTCTGAGAGCAACGTTACTGCATATCAAAAAATTATCCCCGAACCCATGGCAGAACCCGCCGCTAAGAAATACCCCCCAAGCTCCGATAACACCGCGCGCTCTCTCTCTCTCTCTCTCTCTCTCTCTCTCTCTCTCTCTCTCTCTCTCTCTCTCTCTCTCTCTTTTGGGTATTTGAATTTAATGTAAAAGTAGGAACTTTTACACTTTCATGTCAAGAAAATGGGAACTCAGATATATGAAATGATGTGCAAAACAGGAAAAGAAAAAGAAACCACATATTACAAGTATTGTGGATTTCTATAATAATTGGAATCTGGCAACTCTTATTAGCAATGGGATTCATGTGACTTGGCAGACAAGCACAGCCCTGTAGAGGCAACCATGGGTGACACACACTAACGCATTGCTCGTGGGGAGTACGTGAGGAGGTTTATGAACGTCGCTGTGAGGGTTGGTCTGTCTCCCAGATCACTATCAGAATCATTACTGAAGTCTTTACTTTCTTCTATCTCGATAAAAAAAATCACTGTCTTCATTTTCATCACTGTCCTCAATGTCACTACCGAGTAACACTGACATAACATCACTCAGAGTACCGTTTCTTCCGTCCAGGTCACGGGGGTTGACAGATGTCGCCTCAAAATGGAAAAAGATGACCTATTGCGAGGGATTATATGTCTCAATGCTCAAGGAGGCAAGAGAAAAAAGATGCCAGATACCTCCACTTGCCCCAAGACTGATAGTGAGGGGGAGAGATTCAAACGTTTAGCGAGGAAAAATCATGATTCCTGGAATGATCCTCGCTTCTCCGCACGTGACACTACAATCGTCCTGAAACAATCACTGTACGTTAAGGGTTAATGCTCCCTACGAGAAACTCTTCAGACAGCTTTGTCCACTCATAAACAACAGAGCTGCTCATCTTGGCCAATTGTTCCTTGGAAGTTCTGTTTTGGAACATCGCAATCCCAAAGAAATATAAACAAACAACTGAACTACTTTTCACTGTTAGGCTAGGACAAAAAATATATATATATACAAATGTATTTACATCTGCTTATCAAAATTCTATTAATTTGAGATTATAGCATCACTCCAATTAACAAGAAAATTTATTTTATTATAAAAGTGTTAATTAGAAACCATAGATCTTAATCTGACAAAAAAGCTAGAGGAAAACGGTGCGTTTTGTCTGACTCAAGACGACTGAAAGCCACCTCCAGCCCCAGCCCTAAGAAGCACAATTTCCTACCTTTCAAATGGGTGTTCCTAGATCAACAGTATCAACAATCTAGAAGAACAGGGACAAGTACCGTGAGACTGCTACAAGTGTTTTTATTTCCAAAACTGTACTGTACAGCACCCTAATGTGTTTAATAAGAAAAAAAAAAAAAACTAGATATAAATGAAGCCTTTAATAGTACTGATTTAGTCTAAGTTAGTGTTTTTTAGAGGTTATAGTGATGTTTTGAGGGGGTCTAGGCTGGAGGTTGGTCCCTATCCCCCTAATTCTTATGTATCTTATGGAAAAAATTGCTTCACGATTAGAATAAACGCTGATTCAACCGATGAAAAACCACCCTAACCCTGTCAAATTGCAAGGATACCCTGTATAGACAAAATTTATGAGTGGAGTAATAAGTGGAAGTTGAATTCAATGCCAAAAAATGCCATGTAATAATAGAATTAGGAAAGAGTAAGAGAAGACCAATATGGAACTATCTGATGGGAGAGGAACAAATAATGAGGACTAAAGATGAAAAAGATCTGGGAGTGGTTATACAGGAAACTCTGAACCCCGAAAAACACATAAGTAAAATATATGGAACAACATATAAAATGTTGATTAAAATTAGGGTGGCATTTCAGTACCTGGACAAGGATATGATGAAAAAAAAATATTATGAATATGATACGTCCACAGTTGGAATATGCAGCAGTGGTGTGGTCACCGAGCTTCAAAAAGGATATAAGAAAATCAGAATGGATCCAGAGGATAGCTACAAAGATGGTGCCGAAAGTAAAGGACCTAACATGTAAAGAAAGGCTGAAGGAAATAGGACTGCCAACCTTACAAGACAGAAGGGAAAGATGTATAAATTTAGTTAATGGCATTGAAAAAAATCAAGATAGACAAGAAAGACCTGGTGCTGGTGACTGAAGCTGGAAGGACAAGAGGACATGCATAGAAGACCAGGAAGAGGCAGCGCGTGAAGGATATTGGAAAATACAGTTTTCTACATAGAACAGTGGAAAAGTGGAATGCTTTGAATGATGAAGTTGCTGCAGCACATACTGTGCATAGCTTTAAAGAAAAATTAGATACATGGAGATATGGACAGAGGACACTATGAGCCTCACTTGAACCCTGTACAATACAAGTAGGTAAATAAAATAATACAAGTAGCTACATGGAACACATCCATTGGCCAAAATTAATAAAGTTAAAAGGTATTTGTTTTCCCCCTAATCCACTTTTCTAGTGGGTTCCCAAGCTTGTAGTGTGCTGGGAAACAGAGAAACATAGAAATAAGATATGGCACTGTAGCATTGCAATGTAATTTTCAAAACACAACAAGCTCTAATGTACAGCATGGATGGCCCCAACTGGCACAGGCACTCTCCTCAGGTCACAAGAGTAAAAGATATTTCCAAATTGGTAAATTTGCAGTTTCAACCAATATACCCATCTTACATTTCTTTTTCTCTGTCTAACAAGCTTGTGAACCTCCTGAAAAAGCGAGGTTTTAGGGTGGAGAAACCAAAAACCTAACCTAACCTAACTTGACTGACAGACTGCTACAGCAACTGCACAATATTAATAACAAACACATGAACACACTCAGTACCCTCTGACTGACTGCTGTGGAAGGATCCGGATGTAAAATTGTCATAAATCATTATAAATTTTTTCCTGAAGTCATTACTCATTTCCAATAGGGTAAAATGGGGTTAGAAATGCTCATAGAAGTATGATCTAGACCGTGAGAATGTGTATAGTTACGTGTGGCGCATTGGTTGAAACTGCAATAATTCCTCCAAATCAAACCTCACTGTAGACTGCTGTCTTAGACACAGTGACACTAGAGGAGTACTACAGACCAGGTGACCTCTAGGTCATCTAATCTTAAAGTTGCTGATTCATTTCATCAATCAACATACTCAACCTACACAGTGGAGGTAGTAATCAGTTTCTGAAATATGTGCCTTACTGAAGCAACATGTACTGCTGACTCCGTGGGTAAACATGGATATGGTTACGTCCAGCTGTCTACGCGCATGGTTAATAACGGGCACTAACTTCTAATTTTGTCTATAGCCCTGGACAATTTATGAAGAGTATGTAAATTTGACAAACCTTTTCAAATAGTCCACGCCAACGGTCTGCACTTCAAAATACATAAATAAATAAATAAATAAGAAATATATACTGAGATTTTCAAAGGACGCTGAAATGAACAAACACGCCGTTATCATTTTCCCACACATTTCATGCCCAAGAATAATACTTTTACGCCTCCTTAAACACCTTTCACCACACGAGATACAACACACTGCACCGGCTGTCCCTAAGCCATCCAACACACCACTCTCCCCATTATTTACCTGTAACACCTGGTTTCTGGAGGCCTGGTGGACTACAAACACACTCTAATCGCACCAGTGGTTGTTTGGATGCCTCTTGACGTGCCCTTTGGTTAGCACAGTGCCACGAGGGCCTCACGCCGTTGTGCCATGTGGTGCCAAGTGTTTACGTCTGCAGGACAGCCGAAGTCGAACAAACCGACCGCCGCGCCACCTACTGCGGCCCTGAGGGAGGCGTGAGGCGAGGCGCTTAACTGTTTGTTGGTGATGAAACAGGTGTGCAATATTATGAAATAGAAGGAAAAGTGTGGTAAAAGAAATTCCAGATGTATGGCTATGATTAAATGCTGTGTAAATACAAACTGATAAGATAAAGAGCTACGTGCCGTGTACTGCAAGACTGCAAGGTGCATTGGGTGGTTGATGAAACCATTATGCAATACATGAAATTAAGTGGTTGGTTATAAAAGTATGGGCTAGTCAAGTGTTAATAATCAATCTTACATTCATATAGATTTTGTCCCCCTTTCTACCGTAACAAGCATCTCTTAATAGTTAGCTTTTTAGGTACCCTCACGTTATAACATCCTTGCAGCCACACCAACTACCCTTCATTCATTAAGGCACTTATAAAAATATATGGAGTTAAAAGTCAAATGTTAATAATCTATCTCGTACCCATATATAGGTATTTTGTCCTCTTACTACCGTACACAATAACAAGCCTCTCATGTGTTTTTTTTTTTTTTTTTTTTAACCCTCACATCAATATTCCCTTGCAGGGCCACGCTAGACATTCTCTACCACAAATACCATGTAGAAAGACGACCTAATATTCACGTATGTTTTGTTACTATCCACCACGTGAAAGTATTATGAAAATCATTTGTAAAGAAAATGACGATCACCTTATAATTAGCATTACATTTCTTAGCTAATGCCAGCAAAAACTGATAACACGTAGAGAAAATGATATTGTGAAGAAAACGACTAAATTAGGCATTACAACATTTCTTTTAAACTAATAGCACAACAAAAAACTGATAACACATACTTGTTTGGTAATGCTTGAAAAAGTGGGTATATACTGTATATCATATTATTGTATGAGAGAGAGAGAGAGAGAGAGAGAGAGAGAGAGAGAGTTGGCATAAGACAGCAATTAGCAAAAAGGACAAAACTGGCAATCACCTACCAGCGTAATATACATAATAAATTTACTGTTTCACTGAGTATGTCTGTTATATAGGCATATGCTTGTATGTTGCATGTATATTACGATAATTAAAATTAACTCCACCACAGAGCCTACGCATACGACATAAACTACTATAAAGCTTTCCTTTCATATATGCACGTATTTTTCGTTTTTCACAAAAACAGTGAATGATATAACGCGAATATCATAATCACTTAAACTATACAACAATAACAACAACAGTCTTGCAAGTGATTCGAAGATCAATATTTATATTGTGTCAAGAGTTTGTCTACATCAAGGATGATTATGAAGAATTTTTACCCATCCGTACTAGCATTGAAAAAAAAAAAATAATAATAATGCCTCTGTTTGTGCATAGTTTCCAACACCACCAGTTTCGATATTAAATGATGAGAGGAGAGTTTGAGAGGAGAGAGCGACTGCGCGGCACCAGCCTCCCGGTGACGCTGCCAGCCGCTCGTCACATAAACCCTTTAATAACAATGTAATATACACTAAATAATTATATTGTAGCTTGGAATGGAAACTTTACTTGATATTATTTCTTTATCACGTGTGTTTCAGCCTTTCCCTTTCAGCATGAATAATATACTGAGCTAAACATGCGTCATATGGTGACGATAGTTTGGGCTGTAGGAGTGAGGAGAATCCACAGAATATTCTCCTTTTCAGTATGTCAATTCCTTTTCGAAGGTTTGGTGTTGTGGGTCTTGGCCGCTGACACCAAACTGGGCACACGCTTCTCTGGGTAGACGAAGGGGGAAATACAAGAGCATCTGTAACAAGTGCCTTCAGTGTGCGGCGTAATCCAATGCGTTAAAATCTCACTTTGTCGACTGTGTTATCGTGACAGTGCATCCTTCGCAATATACCACGAAGAGACGGTGGCGCTAAATTAAACAAGACTTAGTGGACACTGGAGGCCTATACCTGCTGGATGAGGGGCGGCAGAATGGGCGTATTGATCTGCGAGGCGCCGTGCATAGTGGAGTGGCTAGATTAAGGAGACACGTGAGGAGACGTGACGAGTGAGGCTGAGGAGGACACAGGAGGAGAAGGAGAACGAGGAGGAGAAGGAGGAGACGCGCTAAGGGATTTGTGTGAGGGAGGAGAAGGAGAAGGCGAAGAAGGAGGTGGAGGTGGAGGAGGAGGAGGAGGGCACGAGTGAAGGATACAAGGAAGACACCATGGTGGGCGAGACTCCAGGATTCAACGCCAACATGAAAGGGGTGAGTATTGAAGGGAAACTGTTGCTTCTGCTGCGCCTCCCTCTGTCTGTCTGCTTGACTGCCTGCTGGGGACACGCACGCACAGGACTTAAGGCTGTCTTCAGTATGTGTGAGGGAAGGAGGTTATAACATGATACAAACATCCTTTGATATTTAAACTGCATGTGGCACAGGTGGTCTGGGAGTATTATTCACACACACACACACACACACACACACACACACACACACACACACAGAGAGAGAGAGAATAACGGCATTAGTAAACGTATTAATTAATGAAGAAAAAAGAAAAAAAGGTTCACTTCAAACGAAACTGGAGAAGAACAAAGTAACCACACCAAGACTCCCTCCTCCAGCCGTCAGCACACAGTAAGGGGGGGGGGGAGGCGAACAGTCTCCCACTGACAGCGCCATTGAGAACGCTGCCTCCCCTTTTTTCGCTCCTTCAGTCGCCGTTCCTTCGAGGCAAGACGGGCGGGGCGGGAACAGGCGGGGCGGGGAGCGGCGGGGTGTTAAGACGCTCGTTAATTAATTCGCGACCAAGGTTCCTGTCGCTCTTACACCCCAAATGAATGTTTCCTGCCTCAACCACCCCAGACAGGCACTGAAGCACCCTCCAAACCTCCCTCCTTCACGCTACGTCTAGAGAACACGTCGATGAAAGATTCTCTTATCTATTCACGCTACGCCAAAGTCAGCCATTGTCCTTAACCTGTAAAACTAAAGGACTCCCCAACCTTCTTCAAGCGAAGTCAAAGGATCCCGTAACCCGCCGAACTAAAGAATCTTACCACGTTTCTGCTGCTTTCTTGTGTCATGGGACGAACAGTTAGGGTATAAACTATAGATCTCAAAGCCCCCCCTTCCCCAGTGACATTTTTACATTGAAGATCCTGACTCTATGTACTTAAAGAACTCCACTGCCTTATAAGACTCCAGGGACGACGGTAAGGGTAAAACCTATAGATTAGACGACGCGCTCTCCCCTTAACATTTGTACTGTACAGATCCTCAGTATGCACGAAGAACTCGGTGCCTTGTATGAATCTATCTCTAATTTCCTATAATACGTATTTCCATAAGACCATTCGCCTAAAACTCGGACATTTGCCTCCTTTTGAACGAAAAAAATAAAAACAAGGTAGTTTAGGTGAAGAAACAAAAACAGCAACTGATTCTCTAGTTCTGAGATTAGAAAAGAAGAAAGAAAAAAAGATCTTCGCTTGACCGCCGTGGGAGAACAATTCAGACCATGGCAACCTCTCCTCCTCCTCCTCCTCCTCCTCTTCTCAGCTTCCCTCCTTCATCGTCCTCCATTATTCCTTGTATTCAACATTGGTCTGTTCCTCCTCAAACCTTCGTCCACACGTTTGCTAACTAGTAGAACATTCTCTCTCTCTCTCTCTCTCTCTCTCTCTCTCTCTCTCTCTCTCTCTCTCTCTCTAATGGAAGAGAGAGAGAGAGAGAGATGCATTGTCTGCGGGGTATAGTGGAGTTTGGGAGTTAACAAGACATCACGGGAGGGTGTACCAGATGTGTGTAATTCACCTCGGTCGTCTGCTGGTCACCCAGCCAGTCTTCCCCATTACGGAGCGAGCTCAGAGCTCATAGACCGTTCTTCGGGTAGGACTGAGACCACAACACACTCCACACACCGGGAAAGCGAGGCCACAACCCCTCGAGTTACATCCCGTACTTATTTACTGCTAGGTGAACAGGGGCTAAACATTAAGAGGCTTGCCCATTTGCCTCGCCGCTTCCCGAGACTCGAACCCGGACCCTCTCGATTGTGAGTCGAGCGTGCTAACCACTACACTACACGGTGTGTTTCACTGTTTGATCTGCTGCAGTCTCTGACGAAGCAGCCAGACGTTACCCTACGGAACGAGCTCAGAGCTCATTATTTCCGATCTTCGGATAGGCCTGAGACCAGGCACACACCACACACCGGGACAACAAGGTCACAACTCCTAGATTTACATCCCGTACCTGCTCACTGCACATCTGTGTGTGTGTGTGTGTGTGTGAGAGAGAGAGAGAGAGAGAGAGAGAGAGAGAGAGAGAGAGAGAGAGAGAGAGTGAGTGAGTGAGTGAGTGAGTGAGTGAGTGAGTGAGTGTGTGAGTGTGTGTGTGTGTGTGTGTGTGTGTGTGTGTGTGTGTGTGTGTGTGTGTGTGTGTGTGTGAGAGAGAGAGAGAGAGAGAGAGAGAGAGAGAGAGAGTGTGTGTGTGTGTGTGTGTGTGTGTGTGTGTGTGTGTGTGTGTGTGTGTGTGTGTGAGCAGCACAAAAATGGACCGTCTCATGTATCACAGCAATCCATCTACCGCGAAACTCCCTATTATTTTACATCATAAAACACGACGCGCTATTTTCGCATTAACTTTAAGAACGTCACTTTTTGCTTGTTTATTTTCATCCTTCTGTGTGTTTTCCTGTCGCTGGTAGTGGTGGTGGTGGTGATGGTAGAGAGAGAGAGAGAGAGAGAGAGAGAGAGAGAGAGAGAGAGAGAGAAATGAAAGGTGGAGGTGTCGAGGAAGGAAGAAAACAAAGGACCGTGCAAATATTGAGAGAGAGAGAGAGAGAGAGAGAGAGAGAGAGAGAGAGAGCCGTGACTTATCGAACTAACCTCACGCCGACGGGAGGAAGAGAGAGATGTATGGAGGGGATGGGTTACGGTGAAGGGTTTGGTGGGTGGAGGGGGCAGGTGGAAGAGTTACGTCAGGAGAAACACAGTGGAGAGGTGGACTTGAGTTTAGCGTCACTGCTGTTACCAAGGTCACTGACGTAAGGATGAGGAGGAGGAGAAGGAGAAGAACCAGCAGGCGATGTGATGGTGGTGTACTGGTAGGAATATATCAGTTTTATAAGAGTGAGATGGTGGGAAGGGTTTGAGAACTCTGGTATATGAAAGAATACGGGTCCACACGGGTGATTTTGTGGTGTACTTATCCATCACCACGAACGCCGCCGCGGTACAGAAACACGAGTGCGATAAGCGATAGCAGCGGCACCAAGAAAAGGCGACAGATTTGACATCAGATAACGTCCAGATAAGGGAGAATGACTACTAGTTGTTCTGAAGCCGTGACGAAAGGTGGCTGTGCGTGTCTCCGTCGAACGAACCACCCCTAACCCACGTCCTGTCCTTGCCGGGAACTCCCGCAGAAGGGGTACCGGAGGGAGGGGGAGTGCTTTGTGTGCCTCGCTAGTTGTGTGCAAGAGTTGACGCCCCGTGAGGCAGGTCTGAGTAGGGCAGTCAATATGCCTTCACAGGACGAGGCCACTTATGATGTGCCGCGGCCCTTGGTGGCCATCCAGGAGGAGGACTACTACATGTCCCCAAAGGCTGACCCGGTACCCGTCAACTCCAGGCCCGCTTCCTCCAGTAGTTCAGAGGGAGTGGTGGAAGTGATCAAAATGACGGTGAGTGTTTCACTGTTTGATCTGCTGCAGTCTCTGACGAGACAGCCAGACGTTACCCTACGGAGCGAGCTCAGAGCTCATTATTTCCGATCTTTGGATAGGCCTGAGACCAGGCCCACACCACACACCGGGACAACAAGGTCACAACTCTGTGTGTGTGTGTGTGTGTGTGTGTGTGTGTGTGTGTGTGTGTGTGTGTGTTACGGTACTGTGACTATTTATGGTTTACCTTGAAAAAAATAAAAATAAAACAAATAAAAGGTTGTCTTTCAAGTGGTGTGTGTGTGTGCTTTAGTTTGTCTTTGGCTTCCAGAAGTTGAGTCCCAATATTCTTGATCAGTATTGCGTGGCGGGGTCGCCTGTGGAATGATAAGCACAAGGCACTCACTCACGTGTCTCACTGTTATCTGGGAGCTTATTATACTCCTCGCCACCCGCAGGTGTGAGCTAACTTGTCGCGGGCAGAGAGAGAGAGAGAGAGAGAGAGAGAGAGAGAGAGAGAGAGAGAGAGAGAGAAACTCATTCCCTTCAAATCAGTCTCCGTCAGTTAATCGCCATTGAAATCTCAGGTAATTTTCCTGACCAGCTATTTTATGTGTCAGGAGTTAGCATGGACGAGTTGAGCTTCCACTTACACTAAATTCTGCCAAAAGTCAGTGTTCAAGTAACAAATTCCCTGCAGAAAAGCAAAGCAATTTCATTATACATTGATAATAGGCATGGATATACTATTCAAATAAGAAAATACGTACAAACACTCCAAAAGAACTAATCATTTCACTACTTCCACATGAAGTAGACAACCTGCTCCAGTATTTCCATCTCCCTATGATCTAAACTCATTTAAAGAGGGAGATTACAAGACATTTATCTCAAAATTTTGGCTGACTCGGCCCTGTTCGTGGACTGGCATCAAAGTGGGCCTTTTTGTTTAATCGTTTTTTTTTTTTTTTTCTTTTGCTCTTGGCCAGTTTTCCTTTCTTGAAATAAAAAAAAAGTCATAATTAAAATAAGTAGCTTGATTTATTTAAACTTTTAACCTGCCAAGTCCAGTTACGAGACATACGCAGGTGGACACACACATACCCATTAGCCCGAGTCCCAGGCAAGTCACAGGTACAGGTCCTTAAAGACAGCCATGCGCAACGGACTTGAACGTACCGCCCCGCCTGTGACAGGGCCAGCCGGAGCACAGCACAGCATAGAGGGGCCGGAGGGAGTGGTGGCCCTAATCAGCATGCAACCGCGGCACCTGTGTGTGTACATGAGGTCTGTCACATCGGCTATTTCAGGGATGCATTCACTAACATTACTGCTGCTGCTACTATTACCACCACCACCACCACCACCATTACTACTACTACTACTACTACTACTACTACTACTACTACTGCTGCTGCTGCTGCTGCTGCTGCTGCTGCTGCTGCTGCTACTGCTACTGCTGCTGCTGCTGCTGCTGCTGCTGCTGCTGCTGCTGCTGCTGCTGCTGCTGCTGCTGCTGCTGCTCATTGCTACTGCTGCTGCTGCTGCTGCTGCTGCTGCTGCTGCTGCTACTGCTGCTGCTGCTGCTGCTGCTGCTGCTGCTACTACTGCTACTACTGCTGCTGCCATTACTACCACTACTACGACTACTACTTCTACTACTACTACTACTACTACTACTACTACTACTACTACTACTACTACTTCTACTGTCATCACTGCCACTATTTCTTCTACTAATACTAATACTACTAACTACTGTAACTATTGCTTCTATCACTGCCACTACTACAGTACTTTTAACCTTATCGATGAATCAGGTCCTCCTCCTCCTTCCCCCCCCCTACTACTACTACTGCTACTGGTACTATTACTTCTACTACTACATTACGCATCTCACGTCAGCAATAACGTTTATGCGAGACCCCTAAGTCTACATGGCTGTGTGCTTATACCTCAGCCTCAGCGTAGCACGAGAGAGAGAGAGAGAGAGAGAGAGAGAGAGAGAGAGAGAGAGAGAGAGAGAGAGTGAATTAATCCTATAATCCATGCCTAAGAATTATGGTTAGTTAATTATTGTCACTTTTTCTCTCTTGTGTAATACCCAAACCTGTTTACTGCTACTACTACCACCACCTATTCTCTCTCTCTCTCTCTCTCTCTCTCTCTCTCTCTCTCTCTCTCTCTCTCTCATAACCTGCTTTTCCTAATTCACAACGTCCTCGCACAAAACTGGGACGGTGTAAGATTTAATTGAGCTGGATAAAAGCAAAAATATAGCCAAGTGTCTTTTTATATCTTATCAGCTGAAGTATACGAAGTCTGTCTTTTGCCTTTTATCACCAAAACAAGATAAGGCAATGTGGCGAGACAACGTTGGGTGTTTGGTTACCAGGCGTCGTAAGATTCAACTAACGGAGAGTCAATTTCTAGTGTTTTGCCTTCTTAAATAGTAATGAGTGAGGGAGTCTGTCGAGCGAGATACTAGTCGGTCACGAGATTATTAAAATATTTGTTGGATGCTGTAATTGGCCTGAATTGAAGAAGATATGAGTGAATGCAGAGAAAAATCATGATGTAAACTGTAAAGGGTTCAAGTTCGTATTCTGAAGCGCCTTGGTCTCTCACCACAACATATATGACTAGCAGGGTTCTCAAGACTGCTTATATAGAAATCTTGTCAATCTGTCACTAGAACCATGAAAAAGAATTCTTTAAATGCACGATGGAATTTAGCTGTAATAGACTGATCCACGATACGTTCTTAAGGGTCCATAACACGTCAATATTTCTCCCACCACTCTCAATCTGCAAGGCACAGTCGCCCTTAGAAGCTTGCAAAGAAGGTTAAGATATTAAGGCACGACAGGGTTCTTCAGAGTGTTACTTAGCACTGTGTTCCTATGGCTCAACTCACGCCAGGGTGGCTGACGAAGAGAGAGAGAGAGAGAGAGAGAGAGAGAGAGAGAGAGAGAGAGAGAGAGAGAGAGAGAGAGAGAGACGGGAGGGGGGAAGGAATAAGAAATATATCTCAGTATGACTAGGAAAAATGAACATTATTCCTTGATAGTCGTATTGAATATCCAGATTTTTATGGACTCTCGTGGATTTCGGGTAAGTTCTAAGGTAGATAATGCGAGGGGGAGGGGGAGAGAGGCGCAGTTAGGGGGGCGGGGTAAAACAGGATGGGGAGAGGGAGGAGGAAGGAGGAGTGTCAGTATACTCACTACAGTTATCTGTTCTTGATAACTCAGCAGGTTCATGAGCGCACCACCTAATGTCATTATGTCTATTTCAGTCACTGCTTTCTTAGGAGTGACTCATTTTTTCCTCCTCCCGCACTGTTGCTCATATTGTCACAAGTACGGCTACTGCTACTAACATATTCTCTACGATGTCACTACTACTACTACTACTACTTTTTCTTCTTCTTCTTCTTCTTCTTCTTCTTCTTCTTCTTCTTCTTCTTCTTCTTCTTCTTCTTCTTCTTCTTCTACTACTACTACTACTACTACTACTACTACTGTTGTTGTTGTTGACGTTGCTGCTATTATTGCTGCTGCTGCCGTTGCATAAACACTGCATGTTAAGGGTTAAGTCCTTGAAATCAACCATTCATGGGTTTTCACTACGTACTGCTACCTATTAGTATTGCTGTGTGTGTGTGTGTGTGTGTGTGTGAGAGAGAGAGAGAGAGAGAGAGAGAGAGAGAGAGAGAGAGAGAGAGAGAGAACTCTATACTGAGGTAAAATGAGCCTCGCGTATCAGCCAAGACAAAGGCTCACCACACAAAATAAGAGAAGAATACGAAAAACACGAGTGATAGGCGCACAAAAATCGAGAAGAAAGAAGAAAGCAAGGTCAAGAATCGCCTGCCTTGTGTCTGCCTCACAACTGTCCAAAAGGCGCCGCGTGACCCAAACACAACAAGGACACGTACGCTTCCTGTTTGGCAAGACGATTTGATTTCAGTGTGATATGATTTCTTCGTCGTTCATGGGTTACCTGAGGAGAGAGAGAGAGAGAGAGAGAGAGAGAGAGAGAGAGAGAGAGAGAGAGACGTGGCAGATGGAGGGGAAGGAAGAGAAAGGAAGGGAAAGAGATCCACAGGGAATGTTGAAAAAAAAAAATGAGAGGGGAAGGGAGGGAAGAGAGACGGGGGTGAGTATAGGAGGAGGAGGAGGAGGAGGAGGAAGAGGAGAAGAAGAAGAAGAAGAAGAAGAAGAAGAAGAAGAAGAAGAAGAAGAAAGAAGAAAACAGTATATATCTTTGTTTATGAGTCCACCAGCCATTCCTCCGTGAGCTGTTTATAGTATAGAGGGCACACCACACCACCCATTACAATGTGCCCACCACACACACACACACACACACACACACACACACACACACACACACACACACACACACACACACACACACACACTCCCCCAACACGCACCATTCCCGAAACCCATCCTCATGTACTGTAAATACACGATACATAAACCAACGCCCCTCCCATACACGATACACGATGCATAGTTACATTTTTTACCTCATACACAATACATTTAATTTTTCCCTGAAGTAAGTACATTTTTTCCCGATACACGATACATAGTTACATTATTCCCAAGATACACGATACCTACACTTTCCCCTCCTCTACGATTATGAAACCAACCAATCACTTTTTTAAATTTTTTTTATTAATACCATGTGGGCTTTTCACGGGAATTTATGGGCTAAAGGGGATACTTTTTTGTGGTACCTCCTATCTCAAAGCCCACCCGCTAGGAAACCCTTGCCCTGAGTGAGGAAGCCCAACCTACACTCGGACCGTGGACAGGATTCGAACCCGTGCGCTTGGAGACCCCTCGGACCCCAAAGCGAGCAAGGTTCCACTGTACCGTTGTATCTCTTTATCGGATTGGGCTGCGATTGGTCAAGGATTTGGAGATCATAATGAAGTCGTTGGTAATCAGTCTCTTGATTTAGATATTGGTGTACTTATTCATTCCATTGTATTCTATAGTTCATTGTTTTATTGTTCGTTTTTGGCACTTTCCTTTTTTTCGTGTGATTATGGAATCCTGGTTTATTTTTTTCTATTATATATTTTAGTACGTTATTTAGTGTTCTTTTTGACATTTTTTTCCTCCTCTCTTTGTTTCTTATTGCATTCTATAGTCATTTACTTATCATTCGTTTCGCCATTTTTCTCCTTTTCATGTGATTGATGGCCTTGCTTTTTTTCTTTCTATTTTATTCTTTGGTCCGTTATTTATTGTTCGTTTTGACACTTTTCCTCCTTTTCTCGTGTGATTGTGGGATTGATGGACCTTGTTTTATATTTTTTTTCTATTGCATTCGTTGTTTCATTATTCGTTTTGATACATTTTTCCTCTTTTTTCGTGTGACTGTGAGGCGTAATTTATATATCTCTTAAATTACTGTTCGTTTTGTTTTATTTTCGTCATACTTTCCCTGTGATTTTGGGTTGACGGACCTTGTTTTATGTTTTTCTATGGCATTCGTTGTCTATTGTTCGTCTTGACATTTTTCATCCTTTTCGTGTGATTGTGGGGATTGATGGACTCTGATTGGCGACTGAGTGGGTGTCAAGGTGTAGGTGTAGGGACGCGCAGGTGACTAGCAGGTGATATGATAAGGGAAAGCAAAGGTGCGAGAAAGACAGGTAATGAAACTCACTGACTGACTGACTGAATGAATAACTGACTTGGCAGGTGACGTACAGAGTAAAGGTAATCAGAATGGCAGGTAGGGAAAGTGATGAAACACTCTCTCTCTCTCTCTCTCTCTCTCTCTCTCTCTCTCTCTCTCTCTCTCTCTCTCTCTTTCTCACTTCCGTCTGGTCTGGTTGGCGTGGAGTCGCTAGTCGTATCACGTGCCGCAGCCAAGACGTAAACAAACATACTTCCTCTACCATGCTCCGCCGTCACGTTCCTCCTGCTTCCCCCTCGCAACACCCAGCTCCTCTCTCTCATTCTCCCTCACTACCCTCGCGTTCCATAGTAGTCGCGTTTGGGAGCAAAGGAGAGGCAGAGAGAGACTGTGAGCCCCGCTGCACCTAAAAATAACAGAGGATTCGTGTGATTTACGGTCTCTTTATGTGGTTAGGCTGCTCGGGGAGTGTTCTGGGAGGTGGAGGAGGAGGAGGAGAAGGAGGAGTAGGTTGTTGGTGCTGCAGTACAGTGAAGTCCATTCCTGCCTGTCTGTGTCTGTTGTGTTTTGTGCTGGCCTCCGAGTAAATGAATTGATGGTTAGGTTGAGATGAATACAGGGAGCGTAGAGAGAAGGAATTGGTTGTTAAAAAAATGACGAGAGAGAGAGAGAGAGAGAGAGAGAGAGAGAGAGAGAGAGAGAGAGAGAGAGAGAGAGAGAGAGAGAGAGAGAGAGAGAGCAATTACTGTGGAAAGAAAAATTAAAGTTATTACTACACACACACACACACACACACACACACACCTCAAATTATAGTTATACTTACATTTGCTGCCAAGGATGATGATAATAGAGGTGGTGGTGGTGGTGGCTATAGGAGGACTCTGTAGAAGGGCGGCGTTCTGGAGGGCGTCCTGTACCGAATCACCGAGTTACCGAGGGCAGCAGCAGCAGCAGCAGCAGCAGACGAGGCGTATAAGCAGAATAGCCGGTCATGGTGGCTGCCTGGGAACTGCGCTAGTTATTAGTAGTTAACAACCGTGGCTAGGCCGTGTGTGTGTGTAATTCACTGTTTGATCTGCTGCAGTCTCTGACGAGACAGCCAGACGTTACCCTACGGAACGAGCTCAGAGCTCATTATTTCCGATCTTCGGATAGGCCTGAGACCAGGCACACACCACACACCGGGACAACAAGGTCACAACTCCTCGATTTACATCCCGTACCTACTCACTGCTAGGTGAACAGGGGCTACACGTGAAAGGAGACACACCCAAATATCTCCACCCGGCCGGGGAATCGAACCCCGGTCCTCTGGCTTGTGAAGCCAGCGCTCTAACAACTGAGCTACCGGGCCATGTGTGTGTGTGTGTGTGTGTGTGTGTGTGTTGGAGTGCGACTGTCCGATAGCCACCTCTCTCTCTCTCTCTCTCTCTCTCTCTCTCTCTCTCTCTCTCTCTCTCTCTCTCTCTCTCTCGTAACCAGCTCCTCAGACGCCGTAAATTGTAGTAAAGCCCAGGCAGGTTTTAGTTATTATCAGTTATTTTGAGCGGATCCCGGAGACTTACTGCCATTTATGTGGCGGGGAGGCGGAGGATCGGGGAACAAGCAAGGCGGGTCGGGGCGGGCCAGGGCGATGCTGTAGGTAAGTATAGTAAGTAGGGACCTTGTTTTGCTCCCTCCATTACCCTGTGGTATTCCAGTAATCGTCCGCCGCCGCCGCCAGTCAGCCAGCTAGCCAACCAGCTGCCTAACAACACACACACACACACACACACACACACAGAGGACCGGGGTTTGATTCCCCGGCCGGGTGGAGATATTTGGGTGTGTCTCCTTTCACGTGTAGCCCCTGTTCACCTAGCAGTGAGTAGGTACGGGATGTAAATCGAAGAGTTGTGACCTTGTTGTCCCGGTGTGTGGTGTGTGCCTGGTCTCAGGCCTATCCGAAGATCGGAAATAATGAGCTCTGAGCTCGTTCCGTAGGGTAACGTCTGGCTGTCTCGTCAGAGACTGCAGCAGATCAAACAGTGAAACACACACACACATATGTCTGAGTTAAAAATGCACTTGATACTCGATGTCTATATTTGGTTTTCATCTTTATAACTGCATGATGATTATTACTTTCTCCTCCTCCTCCTCCTCCTCCTCCTCCTCCTCCTCCTCCTCCTCCTCCTCTTCCTTTTTCGCTTTCTTCCTCTCTTTTCTCCCTCTTCTGTCTGCTACTTTCTCCTCTTCTCTCCGTTATTCTCCTTTTAGTTATTTTGTTCTCTATTTTAATCTTTCTTCTTAATATCATAGCTTTTGATTCACCTTCTCTTCCTTCTCCCTTCTTTTTTTTCTCTCTTCTTCTCCTCCACTCCTTATTTAAAGCAGCAGAAAAAAAAATGAATGAATAAATAAATAACAACAAAACAAGATAAAACCTAAACATCGCTCCCCACCAATAAAAAAAAAATAAATAAATAAATCACCAGAAAATTAAAGAAAGTAAGGTAAAGCAAAAAAAAAGCTGACATAATAAATAAATAAATAACGTAGAGAAAGAAAATAATAATAATAATAATAATAATAATAATAATAATAATAATAATAATAATAATAACTTGGAAATGAAGCCTCACGTAATATTTTGCTGCATTCACTTAATAACTAAGCTTCGTTCTGCGCCGTCATTACCTGGACTCTCTCTCTCTCTCTCTCTCTCTCTCTCTCTCTCTCTCTCTCTTCGTGACCTCGCTTTACCCTCCCCTCCTCTGTGACTCCTAATTTGCACCTCCATCTAATTTGACCCCATAAGGTGACACAAACTGCCTCCCTTCCTTGCCCCCCCCCCCCGACTGCCTCCCACCAGCGACCTCTCCCAGTGACCAACCCGCAAAACAGCAACGTTAAAAACACATTAAGGGTTAACTGCTTGCCCGAGAGAGAGAGAGAGAGAGAGAGAGAGAGAGAGAGAGAGAGAGAGAGAGAGAGAGAGAGAGGGTTAAAGATAATAGTTCATAGGTGATAGGTAGGAGAGGGGACGGGGCTGGGGGATGTGGGAGGGGTGGAGAGTTGAGGGGAAGTGAGAGGTAAACAGGAAGTGGTGAGAGGCGTGATGTTCAAGAGAGGGGAGAGAGAGAAAGGGAGAAGCGAGATAAGGGGAGAAAGAGAGAGAGGGAGGGGAGGGAAAGGGAGAGGGTGAAGAGGAAGGAAGGAAGGAGAAAGGAGAGAAGGAAGCACTTTGAGTTCTGGGAAAGTTTTCGTTTTGAATGCGAAGTTTTTGAGAGAGAGAGAGAGAGAGAGAGAGAGAGAGAGAGAGAGAGAGAGAGAGAGAGAGAGAGAGAGAGAAACGTGCACGAACACTCCACTCGACTATAGAAGCGATAAAATGCAAGTTACATACACGTTTACCTTCCGTTCAGTCTTCAGGTAAGTGTGACGTACAAACAAGCGGTGAAGCGTGTTGGGGTCTGGAACGCTGAGTGAACGCTGATGGAAAGCTGCCCCCACAACAATAAATAAACAAATAAAAAGACAGAGGAAACAAAATAAATAAAAAGATAGATAAAAAGATAAAACAATAGATAAAAAAAAATTAGAAGTTGCGTAGGAATAGAAGAAAGAATGAAAGGCGATAAGGAGTCAATAGGTTAGGTTAGGTTAGGTTAGTGGAATTTTGTATCTAGTTTTTATTTATGTATTTACTTGCTTAGTTCTGTGTTTATTAGTTCTTCTTTTCTTTTATGATCTTTTTGTCTTTATCGTTTATACTCTCTCTCTCTCTCTCTCTCTCTCTCTCTCTCTCTCTCTCTCTCTCTTCAAATAGGTTAACAGGTTTGGTTAGGTTAATTTAGTTTTGATAGTTTTCTACCTAGTCTTTATTTATCTATTTATTTACTTGATTCTGTGTTCATTAGTCTTTTTTATGATTCTCTCTCTCTCTCTCTCTCTCTCTCTCTCTCTCTCTCTCTCTCTCTCTCTCTCTCTCTCTCTCTCTCTCTCTCTCTCTCCAAACAGGTTCGCTTTAACTAAACACTGCCTGCAATTTACGAGAGCAAATGATAATATCTTCTCTCATTATTAATTCATTCACATCTTCAACGCACTTACTTCTTTTTTAGCATTTCTGAATTGACTCCGCTCTCTCTAAGCACGCTGCGATTTTTTTCTTTTCTTTTTATTCGTTTACCTTTATATTTGGTGTAGCATTTTAACCGCGCCGTTGATTCAAAAAGACCTGAGGGAACGGCCATCGCTCGAGGGACATTCGTGGAGGCTTAATAGGCTTAGGTTAAGGTGTTTTTACCCTTTTTAATTTCCGTGTGAAGAGTTGAGTGTCTCCGGTTAAGGTGGTGGTGGTGGTGGTGGTGGTGGTGGAGGATAATAACTAAGTGGGTATTCTCTTACTGTTGCCTTCCTTGAATAGCCTCCCTTTCCCCCCCTCCCCTCTTCCCTCCCTCCCTCTATGTTTTTCTTCCTCCTCCTCTCTCTCTCTCTCCTCATCTCCTCTTTCCTTTCCTGGTCAAGCACATGCCTCTCTTTCTCTCTCCTTATTTGTTTCTTGGTGCTGATCCTCCCTTTTTGTTAGAACTCTCTCTCTCTCTCTCTCTCTCTCAGATAAGATCCTTCTCCCCTATACCTTCCTCTCTCTTCCTTTCTCTACCACCACCACCACTATACATACCGCCACCTCCTCCTCCTCCTCCTCCTCCTCCTCCTCCTCCTCCTCCTCCTCCTCCTCCTCCCACTCACCCCCAGGCGGCTGTTGCTCACCTGCCTATGAGCCGCGACAGGTTAATTAGTGGTCGGTGTGGCACCTGAGTTATGCCACACGGAACCCCTGCGTCAGTCTCGTTATACGCTCACGCCTTCCGTCACGGCCTCGCTTTACGAACTACTTACTTTTGAACTTTTACCAGAGCAGTACTGTAACCCGCTACTGTTTGGCGAGTGGTGCGGTGAAGACAGTGGCGGTTCCTTATCTCGATCTGTATTTTGGTTAGTTCTCTCTCTTTGTCTTCATTATCTTTTTACGGTCCGGTGGTTCGCTTCTGTGGCGTCTGAGCGGTGCGGTGATGCGGTGATAGTGAAGGTGAAGACTGTAGTGGTGGTGGTAGTGGTTGTATATGGTCTGCCTAATAGTTTGTTTTGTTCGTATTAGATTCGGTAGGTTTGTTGAAGATTGGATTTTGTAATGGTAGTGGTGGTGGTTGTTTTGGTGGTGGTGGTTACTGTGTTGACTACATAACTCTTCTTTTGGTTTCTCTGACTTTTTGTCTTTATTCTTGTGGCAAACTGTGACATATAACTTTTTTCTGGTAAACTCTGCAACTCCCTATACCTGTTTCTGTATTTCCTGATTTAATTTTAGAGGGAGGTTTCAAGGCATTTATTCTTTTATTTTGGTTAACTCTCGGATCTGCAAGGGGACTAGCAATTAAGTGGGCCTTTTTTTTATTTCGTTTTATAAGCCTTTGGCCAGTTTTGTCCTCTTACATACATTTAGAAATTAATTGATTTTGCACAGTGCCCGATCGTGTGAAACTAAATACATACTTCGTTTCTCTAATCAGCTATACATACATACAAGAAGCTGCTATGCATTCGTTTCCTACACATTCTTATTGCCCTGACTCCTCCCTCCTCTTCACGGAAAGTATTATCGGCTTCCCATGAACATATTTCATTTTCTATCTTCTCTATTCTTTTTACTCTGTTTCCTTCCTAACCTTCTTTTTCTCCCCCATCGGTCCTTTTTTACTCTATCTTGTTTGGCTTACTTACATAATAAAAAAAAGTGAAGTCAACCTTCCCACTCCACACACTTCTCGTTCGTTCCGCGATAATTGCATTTGTTGGGTTAATAATTGTTGTTGCTATTATTATTATCATTATTATTGTATTAGATTTTCCTTTCTTTTCTCCTTCTCTCTGCTTGGTTTGTGCGTGCCGAGGTCTGGCGAATCCTTGCTTATCAACTGGCAGGTACGTACATGTATTGTAGAGTAGACGTTATTAGTATTGTATTTGACTCTTCTCTCTGCCTGGTCTGTGCGCTCTGAGGTCAGGCAGATCCAGGCAGGCAGGTATAATAGAGTACAATTTCCCCTCAGGTGGTTACGAGCAGTCACCGTCCTTCCTGAGCAAGTACATGGGGTGTATGGTGAGTGAAGGACCGCAGCTTCACCCAGCCTCACCCAGGTCACCCACAGATCACACAATATGGGCTCAGCAGGGGGCAATAGCTGGTGGTCACGAGTCCTGCTAGTGATCATTTAACCCTCACCAGGCCCTTTGTTCTCTCGTTAGGTCAGTTTTTAAGGTCACACAGATGATTAGGTACACTCTTACGGTTTTTCTTTTCTTTTTGCTGGTACATAACGTTAAGGTATCTATGCTATCAAGGAAAGCGCTCTTAAAAACTCCCTTGATTCCTGCGAGAGCTTATTAAAAGTGTCGCCCTTGCAGATCGCACTATCTTGCTGCATCCCTTCCTTATCTTGGTACCTGCTTTTGTGTTTATCATCTTCCCTCATTCATTCTTCTATTTCTTACTTCCTTCTTCATTTCTTCACTCGTGTTACATTTTTCTTTCTTAGAGTGTTTCATTTCTTCTAGATTCTTTATTACAACAAGACTATATATATAACACAGATCCAATGCGGTGTAGTGACAATGCTTACTTATGTGGAATCACGCACTCATAACGACGCTTGCCAAGGAAGGGACACATTTTTCACTGAAGGCACATGGTATATTCCTACTGTCCATTTCTCACAGTGAAGTAAAATTATTTCCCTGGAGTTTATTTTACTCCCGGTAAAGCAATGTTATTTCCCTACAGTTTATTTCTACCACATCATTCCATCGCTTCTGTTCCTCCTCCTCCTCCTCCTCCTCCTCCTCCTCCTCCTCCGCGTACAGTTGAGCGACAGGCCACTGATGCCAGACAGGAAAATGGTGATAATGAACCTGGGCTGGGTCAAAAGCTGCGTCTCCTTCCGCTCCCTCCCTCCCCCATCACCCTCCTTCAGTACTGCCTCTGCCCTCCCTCTTAGCCTTCCCCCCTCCTTGCCTTCCTTCCTCCCCCTCTTCACCCTCCTTCAGTACTGCCTCCGCCCTCCCTCTCAGCCTTCCCCCCTTCCCTCCTTGCTTGCCTCCCTTCCCCTCCCTCCCTCCCCCATCACCCTCCTTCAGTACTGCCTCCACCCTCCCTCTCAGCCTTCCCCCTTCCCTCCCTGCCTTCCTCTCTTCCCTCCCTCCTCCATCACCCTCCTTCAGTACTGCCTCTGCCCTCCCTCCTAGCCTTTCCCCCTTCCCTCCCTGCCTTCCTACCTTCCCTCCCCACAGCACTGCCTCTTCCATCCCCTCACCACTGACTCTCCTCTTCCCAGCCTCTCTTCCTTTTCCCTCCCTTAGCACTCATCACTCTGTCTTCCCATTCTTCAGCACTACCTCTCCCATCCTAGCCTTCCTTCCCTTCATCCTCCCTTTAGCACTGCCTTCCCCTCCCTCTCTCTCTCCCTTTGCCTCCCTCCCCTTCAGCACTGCCTTGCCCGCCCTCCCTCCCTCCCTCCCTCCCTCCCCTCGTGTTGGGTGATCCGCGGTGGTGAGGCGGGGCTTCCCATGGACAAAGTCAACACCTCACACAAAACCACATCGATAATTAGTCTCTGAAGAGGGTCGTTGAGGAAGGAGGCTGGGAAAGAGAAGAGCGCTGGAAGGAGGGAAAGAAGTTTACAAGTGTTACGAAGGGAGGAAGACAGGGAGGCTGGTAAGAGGTAAGGAATAATGGAAGTAGGAGGAAGAGGAAGAGGAAGAGGAGGATGAGAGGAGGAGATGCGACAGGTGTTATAGCGGATAGAAAGAAAGAAAGAGAGAGCAAGGAAGGGAAAGAACGAGAAATATATTAGGAGTTAAAGTGGAGAGGAAGCTGGAGGAGGAAGAGAGGAGAGGAGAGGCGAGGAGAGGAGAGGAGAGGAGAGGAGAGAGAGAGGAGAGAAGAAAAGAGAAGAAGAGAGGAGGGAAGAATGTCAGTAACAGGTGCGGGGGAAGGGAGGAAAGGAAATAATACTAGTAACAGGTGCAGACAGGTGAGAGAGAGAGAGAGAGAGAGAGAGAGAGAGAGAGAGAGAGAGAGAGAGAGAGAGAGAGAGAGACCCAGGAGAACAACACTCGTCGCATGTAGAAAAACTAAATGGATTAGGGGAACAAAACACATACTGAATAACTGGGCTAGGTGTGTGTGTGTGTGTGTGTGTGTGTGTGTGTGTGTGTGAGCGGCGAGGCTGTGGCGGCGGGAGGAGGAGGCGGGAGGAGTTGGAATGCCGGGTATGGCGACGGCGACGATGTGGCGGCGGCGGCGGAGGAGGCGGTGGTGGCGGCTGTGGCGGCGGCAACTGGGCAGGTGTCGGTTGGAGGGCAGGAGGAGGAGGAGGAGGAGGTGACCACTATACCACCACCACCACCACTACCAAAACGCCCCCGCCTCCGCCTCCGCCGCCGCCACCACCGTCTCCTTGTGTACAGGACTTGGCGCCGGGGTGTCTGCCTTCCTACCTCCCCCCTACCCACCCCTCGCCCCTCCCTTCCTCCCTCACCAGCCATATGGAACACTTCGCTGGTGTCTGACGCGCCCCTCCTGACGAAGTAAAGAGGCAGCCCTTGTTGCCTCCACCACCAAGGAACACAAAGGAAGCAACGAGAAGGAAACCACGCATCTCCCCCCCCTTTCTCTCTCTCTCTCTCTCTCTCTTACGGTAGGGGTGACTGGTGCAGGTTGTGGTGGTGGTGCAGGTTCCCACGCTAGCCTTCAACATCTCTCCTTTCTCCCCCCCCCTTCCCACTAACCTCGCCTCTCTCTCTCTCTCTCTCTCTCTCTCTCTCTCTCTCTCTCTCTCTCTCTCTCTCTCTCTCTCATCTCCAAATCTTCTTGTTCATGTTTTTACTTTTGTTTTCTCCTTTTCCTCTTCCTTTTTCTTCTCTTTCTTTCTTTCTCCTCTTCCTCTTCCTCCTCCACCTCTTCCACTGTCTTTTTTCCTTAACATTTTTGCTTTCCACTCATCTCTCTCTCTCTCTCTCTCTCTCTCTCTCTCTCTCTCTCTCTGACCCGTCATGTATTTTGCAACTTACTCTCCTTTCCTATTCCTTTGGTTTTTCCTTCACCTTCACATCTCCTTCATCTCTCTCACGCCCTTTCTTTGCTCCCTTCCTCCTGCTTTCCTTCCTTCCTTCTCTCCTTCCCTTTTTTTATGAGGTTTCCCGTAGATCATATTTTTTCCCTCTCCGTTTTTCTCCTTTTTTTTTCAATATACCGAGCACACACACAACCCCCATTCACACACACACACACACACATCACCATTTACGACTCTCTCTCTCTCTCTCTCTCTCTCTCTCTCTCTCTCTCTCTCTCTCTCTCTCTC
>NC_059291.1:23351692-23354192 GCF_017591435.1 Portunus trituberculatus
ATATAAAGAGTGTGTTGAAAAAAAAAAAAGATGTCTTGCGTGTGTGTTTTAAGGAGTGGTTCTGAAAATGCTCCGTGATATAAAGAGAGAGAGAGAGAGAGAGAGAGAGAGAGAGAGAGAGAGAGAGAGAGAGAGTAACTATCATGTGTGTGTGTGGTTTAAAAGAGTAATTTAAAAAAAGATGAGAGGAAAAATATGGAGATGTCAGTGAAATGATGGTGTCACGTGAAAGGTTTTTAGGGTAAATATGCGTGTTGGGGGAGGATAGTGTAATGTGCACGTGTTGATCTTGAAGAGGAGAGCGTACTGGTTGAAGGGAAAGGCATGAGAAGTGGGGAGGAAAGGTGTATGTTCGTGATAGGGAAGTGTGGCTCGTTGAAAGTCTGGAAAATAATGTGTGTTTGGTACAGTGAAGTAATAAAAACCCCTTCAGTACTGGACACTTTCTTACTTTGAGTTTTGAGTACGATTAGACGTTTTTTATTGACATTAGAAAGGGTTTATAGAAGTCAGAAGGTTACTGGCCAGAGTCTTCACTGTTTCAATCCCCACATGTGAGTTTCTGAAGCTGTATAAAATCACCAAATAGGAAGCAGAATGGATATGGAAACGCGTCCTTGTACTGAAAGGGGTTAATCTAGTAAAAAAAAAAAAAGTATTGAATTAATGAGAAGTTAAGAAAAGTGGGGGAAGAAAAGGTAGGGAAAGTGCAGCTTGTAAAAAGTTTGGAAAATATTGCGTGTTGTGTAGGGTGAGGTAATGAAAAACATGATAATTTGGTAAAGCACAACGTACTGGATTAATGAGAAGGTATGAAAAATGGGAAGAAAAGGTGTTTGTGCGTGATAGTAGAATAGAAAAGTGCAGCCCGTTAAAAGTTTGGAAAATATTGCGTGTTGTGTAGGGTGAGGTAATGAAAAACATGTTAATCTGATAGAAAAAAAAATGGAATAAATGAGAAGGTATGAAAAGTGTGGAGAAAAAGATGTAGTATGTATGTATGTATGTATGTATGCGCGTGATGGTACAACAGGAAAGTGTAGCCCATGAAAAGTCTGAAAATTAATGCGTGTAATGAATGTAATGTATAATGAAAACAAGTTAATTCAATAGAAGAAAAACGTACTAAATTAATGAGAAGTTATAAAAAGTAGGGAAGAAAATATATATGTAGTACAGTGGTGTTGTTCTTCATCTTTCTATTCAATTCAGCAAAAAATATACCAATGATTCTTTATTCATTGTCATTCTTTCGTATGTCTCATGTCTGGTTTGTACATACATGCGTGGTGGTGGAACAGGGAAGCTTAGCGCGTGAAGAGTTTGCAGTGAATAATGTTGTGTATAAAAGAACGTAATGGTAGTGATGTTAACTGTAAAGAGCAGGTGAGTGAAAAATGTGAATCGAAGGGGAAACATAACGGATACGCGAAATAGTATGGAAACAAAGGACAGGTGGGGAGGAAATTATTCATACGTGATAGTAAAGTTGAGTTAGTTATTACGTGAGAAGTTGTTGGAAAATACGCATGCTGAATAGAATAACGTAAGGGAAAGCATGTCAGTTAAAAAGGTAAACGTGACTGACAAAAGCAAATTGGAAAACAACAACAACAACACCAGGTAATTAATGAACAAATCAATACTTAGGATAAAAAAAAAATACTTAAAACGTTACTAACAAATGGAAAACAGAAAGGTAATGAACAAATGCGCATCGAAAAACACAATTAAATGAAAACAAAGAATAATGAACTAACAAACGAGCAAGACATCGAGAGAGAAACGTACTTAGCTAAGGAAAAAAGAAAACCCATCGTAAAAAAAAACATACGAGTAATCAACTAAAAATCCACATCGTAAAAACGTCATTAAGGAAAACGTACCGAAAACAAATGAGAGAGAGAGAGAGAGAGAGAGAGAGAGAGAGAGAGAGAGAGAGAGAGAGAGAGAGAGTGGTCAATTGAAGCGTCATTAACAGAGTTGTAAAGTGGACACATGGGGATTCGAACGCTGGACTCCAACACTCCACTCATTCCGATACTGATAGTGGAAAGGGAAGGGAAAGCCACTCGACTAACCTAACCATGTAACCCAACCCAACTCAACCCAACCTAACCTAATTTAGTCTAAGCTTACCTAATCTAACCTAACCTAATTCAACCTAACCTAACCTAATCGCGTCTTACCTAACCTAACTTAACGTGACCTAATCTAACCTAACCATTAGCTTTGATCTAACCTATCCCAACCAAACCACTACAATATGCTAACCTAACCGAACTTAAGCTTATTTCACTACAGCTAGCCTGAAAATAACCTAACTAAACACAATCTAACCTAAAATCTAAGAGAAAACAAACTTAACAACCAAACCTAACTTAACTTAACCAAACCCAACCAAACCTAACCTAACCTAACCAATCCTACCCTAATCTGACCCTACCCTAACCTACCTAACCAACCCTAACCTAATCTAACACTAACCAAACCCTACATA
>NC_059291.1:23356692-23359192 GCF_017591435.1 Portunus trituberculatus
CGCTCTGCTCTGCGAATCCTTAATTGTAGTTGGGTGTATATATTTTTGGGTAGGGAAGGGAGGGAAGGGGGGTGGGGAGGGGTTGGTGAGGGCCGCGAGGGGCCAAGGGACACCTCACGTTTTGTTAATTAATAATATTAGTATCCTGTCTCTTTCTTTCTTTTTTCTTCCTCCCTTCTTTTATTCCTCGTCCTTTTATGCCTCCATTATTCCTCGTCCTTTTATGCCACCACACCACCACCACTACCACCACCACCACCCATATTAGTACATCTTAGAACACGCTGGAGGAAGGTTATCCACACCTCCTTATTAGAGTCCTCCTCCTCCTCCTCCTTTTCCTCCTCTTCTTCTCTATACCTCCTCTTCTTTATCTTTCCTCTCTACATCCCTTATACCTTCCCGTCCTTTCTTTCTCCCTTTTTACCCTACCACTACCTTTTTACCTGGGCCTCGTCTCTTTTCGGTCCCTCTGTCACCTTCCCTGGCGGAGAACATTCGGCCCTCTGAATGAGCGGCGGCCTGGGAGCGAGGACGAAACTAAAGCTGAATGAACAGAGCGGGGAGTGGGCGGCCATAGCTGCTGGGTGGCGGCGGGCGAGGGCGGCGGAGCGGGTGGCACGAGGGCAAGGGAAGGAAGGGATGAAGGATGGAGCTGCTTTCAGTGCGTGGATGGTGGTGGTGGTGGTGGTAGTGGCGGTGTTCACGTCATAAAGACCAGAGGAGATGACGGTGGTGTTATTGGTGGTGGTGGTGTGCGTGTCTGGTGGTGTCAGTAAGAGTAGCAAGGGTTACAATAGGCATTGTGAGATCAAAAATAGTGTCAGCAGCAGCAGCAGCAGCAGCAGCAGCAGCAGCAGCAGTAGTAGTAGTAGTAGTAGTAGTAGTAGTAGTAGTAGTAGTAGTAGTAGTAGTGGCGGCGGGAGACTCAGTGAATGACGAGAGGCAGGGAGGAGGTGATGCCAGGGCGGGAGGGCGGGAGGGCAGGGAGGGAGGGCAGGGCGGGCAGGAGGGAGGGAGTGGCCACGTGGTGCTACGATCAATAATGGTTCGTACGGAGACCACCACCACCAGCACCACCGCCACCACCGCTGCCACCACCCTGACACGCGCAGTGCTTGCCGCCCACCGCCTCCGCCTGCCACCCACCACCGCCTCTGCTTACTTCTGTCGCCGCCTGCCGCCCACGCCTCATCCCACACGCTGGGCAGGAGGCGCACTCCCCTCACCGTGCCCAATGCTGCAATACCCGCCGCTAATCCAATTCCTTAGGCCACGTACAAACTCATTTCTTTTGTCCTCTCGCCGTCTTGGTCTGCTCGCCTCCCTCCCTCCCCCTCCTTCCCTCCTTCCTCCTCTTCTCTCTCCCTCCCTCATTCGTCCCCGCAAGCACGCCTCCCTTCATCTCTCCTCTCCTCTCCCTCCTTCCTCCCACTTGCTCCTCCGCCACGCTCCCTCCGCCGCCGCGCCCTTGGCAAACCGTTCCCTCGTCTCGCTCTTTTTATCTCTCACTCTCTCAACCTTATCCCTTCACCCCGCCTCTCCCTTACTTAAACTCTATACTTTCCTCCCTTCCTCTCCTTTCTTCCCTTCCTCACCAGCCGCCATCCTCCCCTCCCCTCACACACACACACACACACACACACACACACACACACACACTCCATCGTCCTTTGGTAATGATGATGACTTCGCTTATCGTCGTCACCATCACCTCCACCATCACCATCCTCGTTTTCGTTCTCTTCACTGTCTTTTCTCTGTTTTCTGTTCCCTTCCCTTTTCTCTTTCTCTTCCTTTCCTTTGTCGCCCTTCTGGCCTTCCCTTCCCTCCTCCCTGTATTTCTCTTCCTCCTCATTGCCTTCCTAAATTTTCTCATCACTATCCTTCTTGTCCTCCTCCTCCTCCTCCTCCTCCTCCTCCTCCTCCTCCTCCTCTTACTTAACCTCGTCTTTCCTCAGCTTCTCACCATCACCTCCTTTCTTTCTCCTTTACATCTTCCTCTTCTTTCTCTTCTCCCTCCTCCTCCTTCTTCTCCTACTCCTTTTGTTTCTTTCTTTCTTTCTTTCTTCTTATATCTCTCTCTCTCTCTCTCTCTCTCTCTCTCTCTCTCTCTCTCTCTCTCTCTCTCTCTCTCTCTCTCTCTCTCTCTCTTCCTTCAACAATACATGGAAGGAAGAAAATTTGAATACATGCCTTTAGTAATTTCTATATATCATTTTCTTTCTTTTAATTCTTTTATTTCCTTTCTTCGTCGTCGTCGCCTTCAGGTTTTTCTCAGGAGGGAGTCTGAATTCAATTTATTTTCTTTTATCCTTTGATTTTTTTTTTTTTTTTCCTTCTTTTTTTTCATTCTCCATATTATTGGCGAAGATAAGGAACAAAGGAACGTGGATAAATGCATTCTGTTACGGTGATATGCGCTCTCTCTCTCTCTCTCTCTCTCTCTCTCTCTCTCTCTCTCTCTCTCTGTGTGTGTGTGTGTGTGTGTGTGTGTGTG
>NC_059291.1:23364192-23371692 GCF_017591435.1 Portunus trituberculatus
ATTCTTAAATACATCGACGTCCACAATACATATAAGACGGTGCTTATGTGCTTCACTGAACGTCGAATGTGCAAGACAATCTATATCAGTGATAGGTGCTGATAAGAGCCAATCAGGCGAGGCCGGAAAGAAGTATGAGCCAGCCAGTGTTTCCCATCGAAGATAAGTTAGTTAGCTCAGTGAAGGAAAGGTGGGCCGGTATGTGGAGTGACGCAGATCGGGTGGTTGGAATGTTTACTGGACAACTGCACCACACGACGCGACGCTACCACCACCACACCACCACAATACACCACAATAACATACCACCACACCACACCACACCACACAATACCACACAATATCACCACCACCACCACATCACACAATGCCACACATACCACCCCCATCACACCAACACACCACCACCATCACACCACAATACCATACCAGCACACCACACCACACCACACCACACCACATCACACCATACCACACCCACTATCATCACCACACCAAAACATCAGCATACCACACCAGCACACCACACCACACCACGCCACACCATACCAGCACACCTTACCACACCACACAACTCCACATAACGCTCATCACCACCACACACTCTCATCCTACCACACTGCTCCTCCGCCACTCCTCATTCGCCACAGTATTAAAAAACAAAACACGCCTTAATAATTATACAAAACCTTTCATTAATACATCAACCGAAAAATCAATCCCATAAAAAAATTACCTTAAAACTCGAAAAAAGGAATTGTGAAAGTATGTGTATGAAAATGTATTACCTCTCCCCCCCCCTCCCATCCTCACCACACACTTCATTCTCTTCACCGCATATCATCACACTCACCACATTTACTACCATACACACCCTTCCAGCCACACCACACCACTACGTACACCAATCTGATCAGCACCACACATTACAAATACGTTTCCTCCCACCGCCAAGTACACACCACCACCACCACCACCACCACCACCACCACCACTACTACCGATTACCACTACCACCACCACCACCACCACCACTCGTCGGCCACACTAAGTATTTATCACTTGTGTGCCATCGCGCATAACAGAATACAGGAGGCTCTTTCTTTCTCACTTATAAGAATTCAGGGTACGTCTATGCTAGGCCTCAAGGACACACACACACACACACACACACACACACACACACACACACACACACACACACACACACACACACACACACACACACACACACCGTAGTGGAACAAGATACAGCTGATTACATACATGCATACATAAATACACATACATGCATACATACAAGAGTAACTACTACCTACACACACACACACACACACACACACACACACACACACACACACACACACATGACAGCAAACTTGACAAGAAATGCAAAGAAAACGGGTGAAGGTAAAGGGGAGGGGCACTTCTATAAATTCTCGCTTTTTCAGTAGGCTTCTTATGCAGGGCCACGCTCGCACCTCCAGAAAGTTAGGCCTCGACACCCCCATCCTCTGCCTCAGCCTAGTGCCTTCCTAACCACGTGCCCTACCCTGTGCCTCCCTATCATTCCTACATCCACTCTAACTATCACCTATTCCTTTCATCCTCCCCACCTGTATCTTTCCTTCTTCCCATAGCCTCCCCACCTATCAACATCCATTCCTTACGTCTTTCCCACCTGGTATCCTTCTCTCTCTCTCTCTCTCTCTCTCTCTCTCTCTCTCTCTCTCCCAAATAACGCTGCCACTCTTCCCACGGCAATATTCTTCCCCCTTCACACACGAGCGTACCTAAACCCGACATTCTTCCCATCTAACGTCTACTTCTTCCTCTCCCCACGTTCTCCCCATCTGGCGCCCTCTCCCCCTCATGTCCTTTCACCCACACGATCTCCCCTCCTTTCTCCATGTCCTCTCTGGCATCTTCTCTCTCCACCTGTGCTGCTCCACCTAGTCTTTCTCACCCCACTGTATCTTATTAAAGCCCCAATCTCTTCTCCCCGTATCCCCCAGAGCCTTTGTCCACCTGCTATACCTCCCCGCTTCTCCTCCCCCCCTCCCCGTCCTCCTCCTGGGTCTCGCAGTGCTAAGGGCGTCGTGCTCCGGGCGTCTGGGAACATCGGTATACTCCTGTTTGGTTGCGCTAATGAGACGTTCGGCTAATATCAGTTATTTGGGGATATACCTGGGCTTATCTCCATCCTCCCTCCTTGTTACTCTCCCCTCTCGCCTCACACCATCTGCCCAGTCTCTCCTCCTCCTCCTCCTCCTCCTCCTCCTGCGGCTCTTCCTCGTCCCTGCAGCGTCACACATTTCCTAACACCGGCGCCCTGCATTCTTCTTTATCCCATTAATATTTAGAGGTACATCCTGACTACTACGATACGTGTTCGTCTGGCACTTCCCCTCCGCCATCCTCCTCTTGCTTTCCTCCCCATGTCACCTTGAGTGCCTCGTGGGTGAGGGGACGGGGGTTGGGGTGCAGGAGGAGGGCGAAGGTAGTACGTGGTCAGTGAAGCGGTCAGTGCTTGTGTAAGGCCTCTGTGTGGTGCCCGGCGGAGGGTGGCAGAGGGTGGATGGAACACACTTGGTGATATTGGTTTTCTGGTGGAGGTTAAGTGCTGAGGCTGCGTGGACGTCTGGCTGGCTGGCTGGCTGGCTTGGGCGGCTCGGGTGAAGGAACACACAAGCAGGAACACAAAGAACGAGGAAGGAAGTACAAACAGCAGCATATCTTTGTGTCCTTACGAGGATGTTTGTGGTGAGCTGTACTGCATGCTGGTGTAAAATAAGAGATGTAGTATTATTGGAAGGACGTGTGTGTGTGTGTGTGTGTGTGTGTGTGTGTGTGTGTGTGTGTGTGTGTGTGTGTGTGTGTGTGTGTGTGTGTGTGTGTGTGTGTGTGTCGAACCGGTACAGTGTGCGTGCATAACATGGCTAATGAATGGGTGCTGTGGTTTTGTTTTTATATATCTTCCGTCTGCAAACACCTGCTGGTTCACTTGACTGTCTGCATACCCTCTCCTTGACGCGGTGTGCTAAGGAGCCTTCGTCTTTACATCTATCCATCCTACTTGACATCAGATAGTGCAGCTTGCCACAACCTGCCTCATACATCATAAAAAAAAAAACTTGTTACTGTTTCTTATCCCATTAACTCCTTCAATCCTAGGAAATATTTTTACCTTGAGATTTGTATGCCATCAGACCATTTTATTTACATTAGGAAGGATTTATTGAGTTCATAAGATTAATGGCCACAGTCTTCACTATTTTAATCCCCCACATGAGTTTCTGAAGCTGTATAAAATCATCAAATAGTAAGCAAAGTGAATATGAAATCGCGCCATGGTACTAAAGGGCAATATTTGTTCCTTTTCTTTCTCTCTCTCTCTCTCTCTCTCTCTCTCTCTCTCTCTCTCTCTCTCTCTCTCTCTCTCTCTCTCTCTCTCTCTCTCTCTCTCTTCACCTTTCTTCCATCCTTCCCCTCTACTTCCTTCCACCCTCCCCTCTTCTTTATTTCCCTTGCTTCCCCGTGCCATGCCCCTTCACCCGTGCCCCGTTACACGCCCTCTCTCTCTCTCTCTCTCTCTCTCTCTCTCTCTCTCTCTCTCTCTCTCTCTCTCTACTCCCCCAGTCCCCGCCCCAGTGTGATCCTGCAGGTGGCGTCCAGGAAGGTGACACCCAACTAGGTCGAGGTCAGATTTCCCCCTCCACCTGCCCCTCCTTCAGCCAGCACCCATCTCTCTCTCTCTCTCTCTCTCTCTCTCTCTCTCTCTCTCTCTCTCTCTCTCTCTCTCGTGTGTAATTGCATACCATATATCACTTTCCACTAATTTCACTGTAGGCTTTTTCATTATGATTTAAATGTCTGGTCTAGCTATTACCTCCACCACCACCACCACCACCACCACCAGCGTCATCATCACTGCCAATACCATTATTATAACTGCGATTCGTGTTACTCTCTCTACTCTCTCTCTCTCTCTCTCTCTCTCTCTCTCTCTCTCTCTCTCTCTCTCTCTCTCTCTCTCTCTCTCTCCACTCTCCCTATTTCTCCCTTTCACCCTCTCCCTCCCTCCCTCCCTGCCTGCCGCTAGATTCCGGAAACAAACCTGTCCTTGGCCTCTGAACCCCACTCGAACCCTAAGCCTATACTATTTTCACGCCAAAACCACAAGATAGGCTTACTCTTGCCCCTCCCTCATGATGGCGGCACGGGGAGCGACGGGGGGCGAGCTGGAAGGGGGGTAAATGCACAGGTGGCGAGCAGGTGTGGTGTAGCTGGGGCAGGGGAGGGAAGTGTGAGGCTGGTGCAACCCCCTCCTCTCTCCTCCTCCTCCTCCTCCTCCTCCTCCTCCTCCTCCTCCTCCTCCTCCTCCTCCTTCTTCTCTCTTTCTATCTCCGTCTTTCTGTCAGAAGTTTAGTGTTGTGGGTAATTCGGCCTTGTCCTCATTTTCTTGTGGGTGGGTATTTTTTTTTTTATTATTTATTTACTTGAGTAGTGGTGGTGGTGGTGGTGGTGGTTGTCGGCCAGGTGGTGGTGGTGGTGGTGGTGGTGGTGGTGTAGCGTCTGCCTCGTCACGTTGCAGTTCTTTGTGGGTGAAAAATGACGGCGATACGTTGAATAGAAAGCAGTCAGGTCAGTTCAGTGGTGTGTGTGTGTGTGTGTGTGTGTGTGTGTGTGTGTGTGTGTGTGTGTGTGTGAAGTCAGTCAGACAATGGAATCATCAAAACCCTGCTTGTCCTGCCTGCCCCGCCTGCTTTCCTTCGTTCCGTGGTTAGTGACAGCAGGGATCGGGGGAGTCACGGCATGCGGCCACAACAATGCAATGCCCCACCACCACCACCACCACCACCACCAGGCAGGCAGGCAGACACGCGCGAGGGACACTCCAGTACTGCGAGATGACGAACGAAATCAAGGAAAAATAGATGGAAAAAATGGTGAAAACAATAATACAACTAGAAACAAAGAAACGATAGTAGTAGTAATAATAGTAATGCAAATACTACTACTACCACTCCTACCCATACGCCTCATCTTACCCTCCTTTCCCCTCCTACTTTCTTTATTCTCCCTATCAAACTCACCCTCGCCGCCGCATTGTTGCCTCCCCCGCTGTCCTCCACCGGTACTTCTATGCTTATTGCTCTTTTGAACTTGCTAACTTTCACGCCTCCTCCCCTCCAACACCCATCCCCATCCCTCCCCAACATCCTCCCTCTGCCCACAACTATTTATTCCCACCCCCTGTTGTGTCAATCTCGCCTAATGCAAGAGTTAACGGCGTCTTTATTCCTTCTTCCCTTCCCTTCCACTGGTTATCTCAGGAACTCTCTATCTTTTTTTCTTTTTTTCTCCCTCGTGTTTCTTTTCTATAATTTGAGCATAAAAAAAAACATCCCTGGAACTAGATTGACCTTCAGATTGTATATTTTATTTATCTATTCATTTATTTGTTCTAGAGCGGCAACTGTGCGTTTTTTTTGTTTTTTAATTGTGACTTAACCGAGCTTCTCCATGCGCACGTCAAAAGCTGGTGGTGGTAGTGGTGGTGATAGTAGTAGTAGTAGTAGTAGTAGTAGTAGTAGTAGTAGTAGTAGTAGTAGTAGTAGAATTCGTAACAGTAGCAATAGTATTCGTAATAGTAGCAGCAGTAGTCGTAATAGTAGTAGTTGTAACAGTAATAGCAATGGTAGCAGTAGTAGTAGCAGTAACAGCAATAGCCACCCATGGAACAGCATCCTTCTCGCTATACGAACACCTCTCTGCCACTGGTTCCCGCCTTGTACAATGGATAGAGACGCCTTTGTAAGAATAATGTAGAGAAGGAAGCTCCCGAGTTAATCCCTGACGCTGGATGACTCGAGCAAAACTAGCACAAGCAGCAAAACACACCGGATGTACTGTATACGTATAGGAGCGCGGCTGGAACAAGAATGGTGCAGTATAAAAGACATCCTCTCAGATCTCACACACTCATGCCTACACCAGACCAGGCGAGGATACAATACAAACAGGTCCACTTCATGCCGGAAATAAGAATGAATGTTGCTATTTAGAGATGCCTGAGGAAGGAGGGGGAAAATGCGTCTATACGGTATTATAAGGTAAAAATATCTGAGTTTATAAAGAAAAGAAAAAATAATGTGCAAGAATGCGTCTGTCACTACTGCACTGAAGATGAGAGAGAGAGAGAGAGAGAGAGAGAGAGAGAGAGAGAGAGAGAGAGAGAGAGAGGACATTGTTGGTATCTACACACAGTTGGACTTGAGCATCTCCGCGGGGCTCACTGGGTTCAAAATAATCATCGACTAATCACTTCTCGTCGTAAAATTGCATTCATCCTCCTTTGTGATCTGGTTTGTTATTGCTCTCTCTCTCTCTCTCTCTCTCTCTCTCTCTCTCTCTCTCTCTCTCTCTCTCTCTCTCTCTCTTCTCCATATTCCCTTTCCTCACATTCATTCTCCGCAGTACTCTCTCTCTCTCTCTCTCTCTCTCTCTCTCTCTCTCTCTCTCTCTCTCTCTCTCTCTCTCTCTCTCTCTCTCTCTCTCTCTCTCTCTCTTCCTGCTGGCCTACCCTGACGGAAGCCTGGGCGGGTGAGTGAGTGACAAGGAAAGGACGAGGGCGGGAGATGGAGGGTCCTGGCTTGGGTACAATGAACACTCAAATCGACACACACTAAGGAGGAGGAGGAGGAGGAGGAGGAGGAGGAGGAGGAGGAGACACGGGTGAACCTTGTCTTGTATTTATCTTACGGGTGGATTAAAAAAAAATCTTGTGGTGATAAATATTGTGAGATAGAGCTAAGACCTGATTTTGGAAGGAATGAGAGAGAGAGAGAGAGAGAGAGAGAGAGAGAGAGAGAGAGAGAGAGAGAGAGAGAGAGAGAGAGAGAGAGAGAGAGAGAGAGAAGTTGAATATCTAATAGTTAAGTAAAAAAAAAAACAAGAGTACCTTCCATTTTTGGCTGAACTGATGTGATATAAAATTTTTCCGTGTTGTTGTTCTCTCTCTCTCTCTCTCTCTCTCTCTCTCTCTCTCTCTCTCTCTCTCTCTCTCTCTCTCTCTCTCTCTCGTGCAAATAATCAGGAAAGTTTTTACATTTCGGCCGAAAATGTTCGCACTTTACCGAAAATATATGATAGTCCCTTATCTCTCTCTCTCTCTCTCTCTCTCTCTCTCTCTCTCTCTCTCTCTCTCTCTCTCTCTCATATCACGTCCTAAGTATAATGAATGCTTCCTGTTCCTTGTGCACCTCTTTTTCTTTCTTTTTCATCTCCACCTGTTTTTTTTTTTTGTATATCCTCTTCTTCTCCCTTTCTTTCACACTCTTCCTCCTCCTCCTCCTCCTCCATTAGCCTCACTAATGCCTCCTCCCTCTGTCACCTCCTTCACGTTCTTCTAGTCTTGCGTTTTCTTTCTGTACTTTTCCACTCAATGCTTGCCGCCTCTTGCTCCCATCGCCCGTGTCTCTCTTCTCCCTCCTCCTT
>NC_059291.1:23376692-23381692 GCF_017591435.1 Portunus trituberculatus
GGGGCTACACAATAAGAGGCTTGCCCATTTCCCTCACCGCTTCCCGGGACTCGAACCCGGGCCCTCTCGATTATGAGTCGAGCGTGCCAACCACTACAATACGCGGTGTGTGTGTGTGTGTGTGTGTGTGTGTGTGTGTGTTGAAGCAGATGGAGTGTTGGGCGCAGTGTGAATGGGTGTGGGTGGGCGTGGCGAGTGGAGGAGGAAGGGTGAAAGGGAGCAACAAGGATGTGAGAAAGTGGGTGGATGGTTATAAGGAAGGAGAGGAAGAGGGAGAGAGAAGAGGGAAGAGGGAGGGAGAGGCCACCCACACTGCTTAGGATCAGACACTATATCCCTCTCCCTCTCCCTTCCCCCCTTCATCCTTTCTCTCCTCTCATCCTTTCTCTTCCTCCACCTCCCCTTCCTTCCCTCCACCCTTGCCCCTCTTCTCTCCCCTCAGCACCAGAATGGCACAGCAGGGAGCAGCGCGCACACACACACACACACACACACACACACACACACACACACACACACACACACACACAAGGACTTGAAGTGGAAAGAAAGTGGATTAAAAACAAATAAAAATCAGTAAAAACAGGAATGAATGAACGAACGACAGTTTTTTTTTTATTCATGTGTGTGTGTGTGTGTGTGTGTGTGTGTGTGTGTGTGTGTGTGTGTGTGTGTGTGTGTGTGTGTGTGTGTGTGTGTGTGTGTGTGTGTGTGGCTGTGGTTGCTGTGTGTGTGTGTGTGTGTGTGTTGCTGTGGTTGCTGCGTTTGCTTTCTTCTTCTTCCACTTTATCGCTTTACGGAGGATAAAAATAATAAATTCTCCGAAGATGAAGAGAGAGAGAGAGAGAGAGAGAGAGAGAGATACGTATACATCCTTTCTCTCTCTCTCTCTCTCTCTCTCTCTCTCTCTCTCTCTCTCTTTCCCAGTCCATAAAAGGGAGGTTTGCGGGTTAAAACTTTTCATTTATATCACCATTGCCATTACCAGGGAGTGGCTTGCTTAGAATGCATGAGAGTGGCAGACTGGCAGGTGCAGGTGAGGCGGGGAGACGTGCGGGGGGGGAGATGGGGGAGTTGGTAGGTCATGGGGAGGGCCAGGTGGGAGAGGTGCAGGTGGGCAACGGACAGGTGAGGTTAGCAGCATTCTTCAGGTGGACATGCTCGCATCACCCAAGGCACCTCACCACCTCACCTCTACTGCTACACACTTTCTCGACCTCTCTTACTCCTCTTTTTCCTCCTCCTCCTCCTCCTCCTCCTCCTCCTCCTCCTCCTCCTCCTCTTGTGTGAAACTGCCGAGGTGGTGGTGGTGGTGGTGGTGGATGCATGACTAACTTCCATACAACAAAACCAAGATGACAGAACAAAGATACAGCTCTCTCTCTCTCTCTCTCTCTCTCTCTCTCTCTCTCTCTCTCTCTCTCTCTGTCCGCGCGGGTTTAATTACAAAACAATAAGAGCATTCAATTGCACGCTATTATCAAATTATCCTATTCTATCTGTCAAAGTGTTTAAAGCCGAGTGATGGAGGTACTATGTGTGTTTGTGTGTGTGTGTGTGTGTGTGTGTGTGTGTGTGTGTGTGTGTGTGTGTGTGTGTGTGTGTTTTATGCAATCTTCACTTCTCAAACAGGCCTAGCAGTTATTTAGGTCTTCCTCTTCTTCCTCCTCCTTCTTTTTATCTTCCTCCTCCTCCTCCTCCTCCTCCTCCTCCTCCTCCTCCTCCTCCTCCTCCTCCTCCTTTCCTCTCTGCAGCCCAGCGGTATCTCACTCCTTTTTCTCCCCCTCTTCCACCCTCCCTTTCTCTCCCCTCCTCCCCTCCACCTCCCATCCGGCTTTCTCCTCCTAGTCTACTTCCCGTTCACTTCTGGTCAGTCTGGTTACTATAAATCATGCTATTCAGATCTACCTTTTTCCCGCCACCAATTATACACACACCTGCAGCAGCCACCACCACCACCACCACCACCACCACCACCACCAACACCGCCACTACTACTACTACTTCAAATTGCCATCGCTTTCGTGTTCCTATCTCCTTGAAAACACCATTAACACCACCACTTCTACTACCACTGCTGCTGTTATTAATGTTATGTCAGTTATTAATATTATACCACCACTATCATCACCACTGCCTTCTCTCCTTCCTTCCTTGAAAACACCACTAACGTCACTACTGGTACTGCCACCACCATCATTACTGCCATTAACCTAACCATAACTACTATTACCATTGTTATATGTCTTCCTTCTGCTTCTACTACTATACCACTACTACCACCACCACCACCACTACTCTTTTCCTCCCCTTATCTCCACAATTGACTCCGCTAATTAAACACCTGTCACCTTGGCGCCTCAGGTTAGAACTTTTCACAACGAGCAAAATTTATCACCGTCACTAACTCATTTATTTTAATTTTCTTTCTTTCATTTCCCTCAGTGCTGGTTTTCACACTGAGCTCATGAATTTATTACCGTCACGTTTTTTTTTTTTTTCTTTCGTTATTGTGGCTCAGTTGTATTTCTAGAAAGCTTCGTGTGTGTCATAAGTGTTCAATTTTTCTATCATTGTGACTTTATCTGTGTTATCTAATCTCCTCTCAAGTAATTCTTAATCTAATCCATAGTCTTACGTAATTTACTTCCATTTCAGCTTTTATTTGATAGTATTTCTTTTTAGCAGTGGTGAGGTTTTAAAGTTGACTATTTGTGACTGTTTCGTGTTGTTGTTGTTGTTGTTTTTTGCAAGGTTTTCTTTAGTTTTCCTTTTATTTTTAATCTAATTTAATTTTTATAAGTGTATCTGATTCCTGCATCTTTCTGGGATTCGCTGAGTTTGAAATGGTCTTCCTTTCATGTGTTTTCGTGACAATATAGTTTTGTTTTGTTTTTCTGCGATTTTCATTTTCTTTTAATTTCATTCTAATCTAATTTGTAATATAAAATTATCATCCTCTTTTCTCTTTTTAGTATCGTGTTTTTTTTCAGTTCCTCATTTTTTTTCATTTTTTTTCCTTTAATCTAAATCAAGTGAGTAATAAAATTTGCCCCTTTCTGGTATATACTTCTATGTATAATTCAAAAATAGTCATCTGTCTCGTATGTGTGTGTGTGTGTGTGTGTGTGTGTGTGTGTGTGTGTGTGTGTGTGTGTGTGTGTGTGTGTGTGTGTGTGTGTGTGTGTGTTTCGCCAAGATCTTGATGAAAATAGAGGTCAGAATTGGTTTAAGACTGCTCATGACTGTGTTCTTAGTGATGTGTTGCGTTGTGCACGGCTGGTGATCACGTGGCTGACTGTTGCAATGCCGCGCCTTGCTTTGCTTCATGACGACCAGATTTACGGAGTTAGGAAATGGTGATGAACATTTTATTTTATATGATTATCGTGACTATTAACTCAAGCTGAAGATTTACTGGTGTTTTAGTTTGATAATCAGTTTTACCACCACCACCACCACCACCATCACTACTACTACTACTACTACTACTACTACTACTACTACTACTACTACTACTACTACTACTACTACTACTACTACTACTACTACTACTACTACTACTACTACTACTACTACTACTACTACTACTACTACTACTACTACTACTGCTGCTACTACTATTACTTGATTTTCTCACTGTAGAGGTTCAAGGTTATTCGTGAAGTTTCGGTTCGTGACATCGCTTCCCACACATCTGTCATCTTTCCTTTCAGTCACACACACACACACACACACACACACACACACACACACACACACACACACACACACACACACACACACACACACACACACACACACACACACAAGGTTTTTTACGGCTCATCTTTCAGTTCAGAATCGTGTAAATCGTCGCCCCAAAATTAATTAAGCCGTGCAGCGTTTTAACGGCCATTTGACGTGATGCACCTAAGAGAGACTAGCTTTTACACTATAACTCTCTCTCTCTCTCTCTCTCTTGGTTCGTGATTTGATGTTGGGGACAAATATTTAGCAAGATTAAATGCCTCGTGAAGCAACATTTTAAGTCATTTTATGTACGATTTTTCATTAGCAGTTTTCAGTATAATAATTTTTAAACTTTTTTTTTTTTTTTAATCGCTTTGATGGCTCGTGTGGAGAAAGTGTAAGTAAGTCACCTTCTTAATGAATGACTCCTGCCACCTTTATCTACTGTACTCGACCCTATTTATTCATTTATTCTCAATTATTTATTTTATCATTATTATTATTATTTTATTTATTTATTTATTTTACTATTATTTTTTTTTTTTTAAGGAGAAATACTGTACGTGAGTTTACTGTTTCCTCCATCCGAGCATTGTATTCCCAAACACATTGTAGGTTCACCTCCTCCACTTCTTTCAAAAGGCTCTATATAGATGAAATTACATGCATTTTTCAAGGATGTTTTTATGGTTCTATTGACATATGAACAACATTTCTACATTATTAAGAGAAGGAACACGCTTCAGAACCCGGCTCATGATTTCTGTAACCTTTGAAAATAGTCGTATTGAGAGAACAAAGGGTTTATAAAAATCATGGCCTGTGTTGTTATTCTTACGGTAACGTGGGGCTTCTGCGTCTGTAAATCTTTATCTGCCAATTAGAACATGACACTTGTTACCTGATACCAGTAAGTGCAGACACTTTTACTGAACAAATACAAAACTAGAAGCACGAGTAATAAAAGGCTTTAGTTGGTCTATCAGGCTCTTTGCTGTCAGTGTTGTGTTTGGAAAAGATACTGTGATGTTGCAGCAGACTCTTTATGGTGCTTGGGGAGCCAGAACAGTTAAGAGGGTAAGGTTACCAGGGCGTTGTAACGAGGGAGGCTGAACAAACGGCCACAACAGCCTAAACCTTATTCATAAGTTTAAAGTTCTTGAAACCACAAATTGTACGAACGTTCAGCCTGTGCTCTCTCGTGTTGGTCTCGCCCTAACGGACATGCTGCTGCTGCTGCTGCTGCTGCTGCTGCTGCTGTTGCTAGT
>NC_059291.1:23389192-23391692 GCF_017591435.1 Portunus trituberculatus
AGGATATGGGGACGAAGGGAGGGAAGGAGGGACGGAGGGAGAGTCGAGAGTGGTGAGAGGGAAGGTAAAGAGATGGGGAATGGAACTTTGTGGGATTAAATTTTACGACCAGGAGGCACAGGTGAGCGTCCCAAGAGCGGCCCTGAGCCGCTGTTCGTCAGCGCCACCATCAGCCTCCATGACTCTACCGCGGGGCTCACACTTCCCTCACCTGTACTGCTTAACTTGTATTTCTTTATATAGTAAGGGAAATCCGGCCAAGGGCAACAAAAAATACTATACAAAAAATACCTACTTACATGTCAGTCCCCGAGCAAGTTCGAGAGAGTTAGCCAAAAGAACGGGAATTCCTGAAACCTCCATCTTAAATGAGTTCAGGTCAGGAAGAAACAGAAGCAGGTAGGGAGAATAGCTATAGATATGGTAAAAAGACACGGACATACATACGTTCACATTCACTGCCATTACCTTCCATTAACGTGGCTGAAGACCATTTCTCTCCCTCGTATTCGTCTGTGGATTAAAAAAAAAAATTGCACTATATTATACTTCATTACTTGTCTGTTTGTCTGTCTGTGTGTCTGCTGTTCGTCTATACTCCAGGTCACTAAGGAAATTTTCTAATTTATCCATTTATTTAAAGTAACTCTAGCGAAACTCTCTCATTTTCCCGTCTATTCCAAGTCACTAAAAAAAAGAAAAAAAAACAAATTTTCCCGTCTATTCCAGGTCACTATATAGCGAAACTCATTTATGCCGTCTATTCCAGGTTACTCCTGCGAAACAGTTTATTTTTTTCCGTCTGTTGCAGTTCACTCCAGCGAAACGTTTAATCTTTCTCGATCTACTGCGTGATTGTGGATAGAGGAGTTAAAGTCTTTAAGTTGTTAATCATAATACTCGGATGACTGCAGATAGAGGAGTGGCAACCATTCATACTGATGAATATTGCACTGAAAACATTAAAAAAAAAACATTAAAAATGATAATAGTCTTAAACAGAATCCATGTGTGTCTGTGTGTTTGTTAAAATGCTTAGACGAATACTGAATTAAAAGCATAAAAAAAAGTAATCGCGTTAAATAGAACCCCTAAAAAAAACAATAGTCTTTGTGAATTTCATTTAATTACAAAGAACCATTTTTAAACATTTATATGCTGAAAACTACAAAGATACCGATGCCGCTGCCGCCGCCACCACCGCCACAGCTAGTCACCAAGTGCTAAATATGCCACGAGTGATGAGGAAAAGAAATAGAAGAAAATACAAAAAGTGTTAAATCACCCGAGACACAAAAGACTCATAGTTAACAATAGAAAGATAAATCGTGTAGCAAGTGTCACCTACGTAGTGTGTGTGTGTGTGTGTGTGTGTGTGTGTGTGTGTGTGTGAGGCTCGGGTCGGGTCGCGGCGGTGGGTGCATGGGTGTGTGTCTGGCGTCGCGTCGTCGGGGTTTGAACGGGCGACACACACCAATGGCACAACTTTTGAGGCCATACCTGCGTGTCCTGAATGCTTATCACATCTAAGTACGAACGAACAGGAATTCAACCCTATAACCCGCTTTTTCCTCTCTCTCTCACCGATTTCCGTAACGCACTCAGCACATCACCACGGGAGGAAAACGCTGATCAAAGTACTGGGAAAGCGTATTGAAGTGTGTTTAATCTCGCGTCACTTAGCATGCAGGACAGCCATTGCAGCACAAGGGGGAAGGGAGGGAGGCAAGGTGGGGAGGGAGGCAGAGACGGAGGGAGGAGGAAAGAGGGAGGGAGAAAGTGCAATCTGGAGCAAGCCACGCCACTTCAAGGCCTCCAAGCAGGCAGGCAGACTCTTGGTGGAGTCTGGTAGGTGGCGGACTGGCGGTGGTGAACTCTGCTATTTGTGCTTGTAAAGTAGTAGTAGTAGTAGTAGTAGTAGTAGTAGTAGTAGTAGTAGTAGTAGTAGTAGTAGTAGTAGTAGTGGTGGTGGTGGTGGTGGTAATTGTGGTGCTGGTGATAGTAGTAGTAGTAGTAGTAGTAGTAGTAGTAGTAGTAGTAGTAGTAGTAGCAGCAGTAGTAGTAGTAGTAGTAGTAGTAGTAGTAGCAGAAGCAGAAGCAGAAGCAGAAGCAGCAGTAGTAGTCGTAGTAGTAGTAAAAATAGAAGTAGAAGTAGAAAAAGAAGTAGTAGCAGTAGCAGTAGCAGTGTAGCAGTAGCAATAATAGTAGTAGTAGCAGTAGCAGCAGCAGCAGCAGCAGCAGCAGTAGTAGTAGTAGTAGTAGTAGTAGTAGTAGTAGTAGTAGTAGTAGTAGTAGTAGTAGTAGTAGTAAGAGGAGGAGAAGATGCAATTTTGTTGTAATAGTATTAGTGTAGGTCACGATACAATAGAACTTCCAGAATTATCATTGTTATTATGAATAGTAATAGTGGTGGTAAAAAAACAGCTTTCTCCCTGTCCCCATTAACGCAACACCATTTATACTGGTAACACTTAAAACTGTTCTGTTTCGCGCTCCCAGA
>NC_059291.1:23396692-23514192 GCF_017591435.1 Portunus trituberculatus
TCTCTCTCAAGTTTGACGCTAATTACCATTCATGACTTTTCATGAAAACTAGATCACAACAATTAATAAAGTCACATGATAATAACCACAAAAAATAATGACAAACGCACAAAATGACTAAATAAACACAAACACAAATCAATAAAATATAGTTAAAATAAATATCCACCGCAATATTCATTTCAAAACTAAACTACGCAACACACACACACACACACACACACACACACACTAATACAACCACCTGTTCCAGTAAGTCGCACAGGTGGTTGGTAATTTAACCCCTTCAATAGTGGGACACATTTTTACCTTGGGATTTGTGTAGATTGAACCATTTTATTAACATTTGGAAGGGTCTGTGGAAGTCAGACGATTAATGGCCACAGTTTTCACTATTTTAATCCTCCACAAGAGTTTCTGAAGCTGTATAAAATCTTTACCATGCACCTCTATCCCTTCCCTCCCGCCCTTCCTGATCCTCCTCTGAAGCTTCTGTGGTGAGGCGGAACAAAACTTAACTCGCTGGTGTGCTGTTGGGTTACGATTACCACAGTTCACCTTCCGTCGGTTTTTTCCACGTGTAAAGTGACGCCGCAAATTGTTACCCTTGGTGTGATAAACGTTTGAAGTGTGGAAACGTTTGATGGGAGCTACGTGAATGAGCAGCGTGTGATAGCCTGTAGTAGTTTGTAATGTGTGTGTGTGTGTGTGTGTGTGTGTGTGTGTGTGTGTGTGTGTGTGTGTGTGTGTGTGTGTGTGTGTGTGTGTGTGTGCGTTCTACATGTTACTGGCTCCTCTTCTCTTTTATAGGTGTCTTTATCGTACTCGCCCGCCGCTTAGTGCTTTCCCTTTATGTCGTTCATGTTGGATCTATTAAGTGTCTTGTTTCACGTACTGTTCCGCTTCCATGTGTGAGTCAGTGGGTGGGAGGAATGTCGTGAGTGAAGGATGTCAGTAGGGTGTTTTGTTTAAGTTTTGTTTCAGTTGTAATTGAAAAAGCGAAGGAAAAATCAGTCTCTCACGAAAACATTTGAAAATAAAACTTTTTTTTTTTATTTGAGGGGAAGAGTTTTTTAAGAGATTAAGAAAAAAAAAATACCAAAGAAAAACCAACAATTCACCTATCACCAAACAGAAACACACATTTCACCTGTCAAACTGTAATAAAAGAACAGAGAACAGCGAGGCATCAAATCACAAGGAAACACAAGCATAAAACTGGTGCTATTACCATCGATACAAACCAACATACATCTTAGCGCATATTCCGTGAAGATAACTAACTCCCTTCACCCTTCCCCTTGCCCTGGAGAGAGGCCATAATTTATATAAATGAAGAAAATGCTACAGGACAGTGACGTTTTGACAATCTAAGGATACAGGATAAGAAAGAAGCAATGTATGAAATGTGGAAGAAGAGAGAAAGTCGGCGGAAGTACTTGATGGAGAGAGACCAAGATAAACTAGAAAAGACACACCATCAGAGAAGCACAAATACAAAGGTCACACATAAAAGATGAATAAAATATCAAAGAACAGTTACTTTTTGACAATCTGATACAGGATAAAGAAAGAAAACTCAGCGGAAAAACTTGATAGGGAGAGCAGAACAAAAAGACAAGAAGCAACACCAGGAAAGCGCAAATGCAAAGGCCATATATAGAAGCTGAAGAAAATACTAAAGGACAATTACTTTTTGACAATCTGATACAGGAAAAAAGAAGGGAAGTTAGTGGAAGAACTTGATAGGGAGAGCAGAATAAAAAGACAAGAAACGATACCAGGAAAGCGCAAATACAAAGACTACATATAACCTAACCTAACCTAAACAAAAAGACAAGAGACACAACATCAGGGAAGCGCCAATACAAAGGTAAAAGCTTCCCGACCTACACGTGACCTGACACCCACCAATAGGTCATGCTTGATAGTAAATCCTGTCTCGTGTGTAGTCGTTTATCAAGGCCACTAGGGACATGAGCGCCACTATCTCCACTCCTCTATCTCCTGGCAGCAGTATAGGAAAGAAGGAGTGAGTTTAAAAGATAGCCAAGCCAGAGGGACCGGATTTCCTTATCAGCTGCTAATGTGTGTCTGCCGTTCGGAGCAAGATTAAAGAAGCCGCGACAGGAGCAGTCTTATAGTGGGGGCGTGGCTGGTGATGGTGGTGGTGGTGGTGGTGGTGGTGGTGCCGCACCTCCTTTCAAGTGCAGACATTCACTGGTGCGAGATGACGCTCAACACTCTTAGTCTGTACAAACATATTCTTCTTTTTGTGCATCTCGGATTATTGTTCTGTCGGAGGAGGAGGAGGAGGAGGAGGAGGAGGAGGAGGAGGAGGAGGGAAGATGGTGGCAAGAAAGAGATCATTTTTATATAAGATGAAGAGGAGAAAGAGAACGAAAATATGAGGAAAGGAGAGGAGAGGAAAAAAAGAGGAAAAGGAGGAGGGAAGATGATAGCAACAAAGAGACGATGATTTTATACAGGATAAAGAGGAAAGGGAGAAAAAGATGACGAAAGAAGAGAGAAAGAGAAAAGGAGGAGGAGGAGGAGGAGGAGGGAAGATAGTGACAATACAGGGAGGTTGAGGTTATAGAAGATGAAGAGGAGGAGGAGGAGGAGGAGGAAGATAGTGACAATACAGGGAGGTTGAGGTTATAGAAGATGAAGAGGAGGAGGAGGAAAAGATGAAGAAAGGAGAGAAGACAGGATAGAGGAGAAAAAAGAGGAGGGAGAGGAAGAGAAGGGAGATCAGTTTCTATTTCGATGCTGTGTTGTGATACGAGCAATGTTACAAAATCCACCACCACCACCGCCATTACCTCCACCATCACCACCCACCACCACCACCACCACCACTGAACCGCCGACGCCCCTCAGACGTGGTTTATGCTCTGCTGCCTCTTCCCCTTCCTCCTCCTCCTCCTCCTCCTCCTCCTGTCACTCCTCCCTCCCTTCCCCGTCCATATTGCCCTATAATATATTACTCCTCCCTTTCCTTTCCCCTCCACCCTACACCACTTGCTTCTATACTGACAAACACAACACAACCTAACCTAACTCGATTCAATGTAGTCCAACACCTAATCTAATTCGCCATTCGCATTTGTCTAGTCACCCAACACAATCTAACCTAACCTAACCTAGCCTAACTTGACCTGACGTGACCTAACCTAACTTACAGTCCGCTTCCTTTTCTCTTTCGTTCCTCTCTTCCTCCACTTCCTTGTCTTTCCACCTTACCTCCATCTCTCTTACTCCATCTATCCATCTCCTTTTCTCTCTCCTTCCTATCTCTTCCCCTCTCTCCCAACTTTCCATCTTACCTCCATCCACCCCTTACTCCACCTAGCTACCACATTTTCTCTCTCTTTTCTCTTTCAGTCTTTCCACCTAACTACCTCCTCCCCCTTCCTTGTCCCATCTATCCACCACCTTCTTTTCTCACTCTTTTTCCATCTCTTTCCCTGCCTTCCAACTTTCCACTTTACCTTCAGCCCCCTCTTACTCCATCCATCCACTCATATCTTACTCCACATAACTTGGTCACACTATCATCACTGTACATCTCCATCACCTCTTTTTGACTGTGATGGTGATGGTGGTGGTTAGTGGTGACGGTGGTTGGTCTGGCTATGTTCACTATTGCTACCACCACTACTACTACAATTTCCGATCTTCATCACCATCACCATCACCATCTTCACCATTATATCACAACCACCATTGCAGTGTTTCCGCCGTAACGTGATGCTTAATATATGCACATGTGGTGTGTGTGTGTGTGTGTGTGTGTGTGTGTGTGTGTGTGTGTGTGTGTGTGTGTGTGTGTGTGTGTGTGTGTGTGTGTCGATGGGGTTTGGTAACAGTATATTAATTTCTTTTTCTCTTTCTCTTGTTTCAGGTGAGTGTGACGGAAGAGGAGGAGGAGGAGGAGGAGGAGGAGGAGGAGGAGGAGGAGGAGGAGGAGAAGGTGATGAAGTGAAGCCAGAGTTCGTAACTACAATGCATGTGGAGAGAACGTGAGTAAGAACATCTCTCTCTCTCTCTCTCTCTCTCTCTCTCTCTCTCTCTCTCTCTCTCTCTCTCTCTCTCTCTCTCTCTCTCTCTCTCTCTCTCTCTCCAAAAACAAGTAAGTGAGGTATATTTAAGGTGATCAACTACAGGTGAGAGACGTTTTTATGGTAGAGGAGGAGGAGGAGGAGGAGGAGGAGGAGGAGGAGGAGGAGTGGTGATGGTGGTTTTGGTGACGGAGGATGTTTGCCCGACGTTAACTATAGACAAACGTGATCCCTCTCTCACACACACACACACACACACACACACACACACACACACACACACACACACACACACGAGGACCTATACATATGAACCTATACCCATAACCTACCATGACCCATTGCCGTGTTGGGTGTGTGTGTGTGTGTGTGTGTGTGTGTGTGTGTGTGTGTGTGTGTGTGTGTGTGTGGATCCTCGTCCCCCTGCCCCCACCGCCCGCCCCCCCATGTTCATCCGGTCCTTTCCTAACACCGCCCATGCCCATATCAAGTGCAGTGTCTTGCCCGCCTACACCCTACTTACGCCCACACCCAAGCCGCCAACAGCACCACACAACACACACACACACACACACACACACACACACACACACACACACACACACACACACACACACACACACCGCGTAGTATAGTGGTTAGCACGCTCGACTCACAATCGAGAGGGCCGGGTTCGAGTCCCGGTAAGCGGCGAGGCAAATGGGCAAGCCTCTTAATGTGTGACCCTGTTCACCTAGCAGTAAATAGGTACGGGATGTAACTGGAGGGGTTGTGGCCTCGCTTTCCCGGTGTGTGGAGTGTGTTGTGGTCTCAGTCCTACCCGAAGATCGGTCTATGAGCTCTGAGCTCGCTCCGTAATGGGGAAGACTGGCTGGGTGACCAGTAGACGACCGAGGTGAATTACACACACACACACACACACACACACTCTCTCTCTCTCTCTCTCTCTCTCTCTCTCTCTCTCTCTCTCTCTCTCTCTCTCTCTCTCTCTCTCTCTCTCTCTCTCTTTTTTTCCTTTTCTCCTTTTCTTTTCTTTTTTTTTTCTTTTCTTATGTTTTCGTTATCTTATTCATGTTAATTTCTGTCCTACAGTCTCTCTCTCTCTCTCTCTCTCTCTCTCTCTCTCTCTCTCTCTCTCTCTCTCTCTCTCTCTCTCTCTCTCTCTCTCTCTCTCTCTCTCTCTCTGTCTGCTACACCTCCCCGCCAGTCATGACACACTTCCCGGGCAACACTCAGGTCGATACACTCCTTACACTCTTCCTCTTGCCGCTAAATATTGAATGCCCGTCATAGTTTTCGCCTTAGCAACGCAATATGCTCGGGATTCCTGCCACTTGACCCAACCCTACCACTCCCTGCCACACCCTACACCACCACTCTGCACCATCTCCCTGCACCCCTTCCCTCCTCCCCCTTCCCGTCTTCCTTTCTTTTCCTCCTTCACTGCCTCGGCTACACTTCACTGCATTCAGGCTACTCTCTTTTCCACTCTTATAATAGCCACTTTCTACACTTTTCTACACACAGCTACACACATACACTTTTATTTTTCCTATCCTCGCCGCTTTGTTTCAACTAATACTCAGCTGTGGTCTCCTTTCTACACAAAGCTATACTCATCCCAGCCACTGTCTTACTCAGATCACCCCAATCTACTCAAAACTGCCTTCTTTTCACTCATATCCTCGCCACGTAGCTTCCGCTAATATTCTAACTGTGCTCTCATTTCCACACAAAGCTACACTCAGGTCCACTCATATCCCAACCACTGTCTTACTCAGACCACCCTAAACTACACAAAACACCCTTTTCCAACTCATCTAACCACACTACTCTCACTTCAACGCAATGCTACACACACACACACACACACACACACACACACACACACACACACACACACACACACACACACGGCCCGGTAGCTCAGTGGTTAGAGCGCTGGCTTCACAAGCCAGAGGACCGGGGTGGCGATATTTGGGTGTGTTTCCTTTCACGTGTAGCCCCTGTTCACCTAGCAGTGAGTAGGTACGGGATGTGAATCGAGGAGTTGTGACCTTGTTGTCCCGGTGTGTGGTGTGTGTGCCTGGTCTCAGGCCTATCCGAAGATCGGAAACAATGAGCTCTGAGCTCGTTCCGTAGGGTAACGTCTGGCTGTCTCGTCAGAGACTGCAGCAGATCAAACAAACAGTGAATTATACACACACACACACACACACACACACACACACACACACACACACACACACACACACATCCCTACCACAGTGCTCAGACCACTCCAAGGCTCACCCTTAACCCCACACTGCCTCATATACTCCACCTCGTCACCCTTCTCCGAGCCACACCTGTCCTCCTTCACCCCAGCACCCTTGTCCAAACCGCGACAGCCTCGCCACAGAAGGACAGCACCAGAGACCCTCAGTAACACACCCTCCTTGAGACACTCCTGCCCTCCTTGCCCTCTCCTCTCTTCTCCTCTCCTCCCACTTGTTTCCTTTCTTCCCCAGGACCTCTTAGGAGAGAGAGAGAGAGAGAGAGAGAGAGAGAGAGAGAGAGAGAGAGAGAGAGAGAGAGAGAGAGAGAGAAACATTGGAACGAAGAGCAACACACAAACACAAGGAGCCACTGATACTCAAAAACAAACAATTAGAGAGAAAAGAATAATAAAACTGAGGGATGAGAGGCGAGTGAGAGGAGCCAAGTGGATGAGGCCGAGGAGGGTGCGAGGAGGCAGCGGCGGCGGCGGGGTGGTGGTGATGCTGGTGGTGGTGGTGGTGGTGGTGGTGGAGAATGAAAGAGTATCTATAACCATGCGCCATGAAGTTACTTGATACTAAGCCCCATGACGTAGGAAGTTAGTGAATGAGTGAGTGATGGACGGCCTCTCTCTCTCTCTCTCTCTCTCTCTCTCTCTCTCTCTCTCTCTCTCTCTCTCTCTCTCTCAATACTAAGGGGAAAACAGAGCAAAACAATAGTAAATGGCATGATACAACACGTTCTGACTCGTAACCATAAAAAATACAAATGTTTAAGAAAATGTCGTAGTTACACACACACACACACACACACACACACACACACACACACACACACACACACACACACACACACACAGCCATTGACCCGTTCATTTAGTCCATCAGATAGTTAACAGGGAAGACAAACGATCAACTAACTGGCCAATTAACCACTCATGCGCTCTCTCTCTCTCTCTCTCTCTCTCTCTCTCTCTCTCTCTCTCTCTCTCTCTCTCTCTCTAACGCTACGGTAAATATAAACGGGGACAGGATAAACCGTTTCAATAAACACATAAACAGCATCTTAACCTTTTTCCAGCATTCATTATTAGTCTCAGTGTTATTAACATTAGAATCATTACTGTATGTCTCCTCTTTTGTAATTCTTGTCGTGTTAATAACCTCTCTTATTCGTGAGACTCTGAGGAGCAAGAGGAGGAGGAATACAAGGGAATACAAAGGAAAGAACAGACAGCAACATCCCTACCGGGTCTAACAAAGTTGTGTGTGTGTCTATGCTATACCGCTGCAGGTTCTATAAAGAGGCAAAAAGGACAACAAGAATCGAGGGAAAATAAGGGAACACAGTGAGAGAAAAGGTCAAAGATGTGATAGGAAAGACTGAAAGAGAAATGCTGCGATATAGTAAAGTGAAAAGATAAAAAGAAAGGGGGAGAAGAGGAAAGGGAAGGAAAACAAGAAAACACAAAGAAAAAACGAAAGTCAAAGATGTGATAGGAAAGACTGTAAGAGCAATGGTGCTATCTAGTGCACTAAAGAGAGGAAAGAAAGAGGAAGAGGAGGAGGAGGAGGAGGAGGAGGAGGAGGAGGAGGAGGAGGAGGAGGAAAACAGTCAAAAGATGTAATAGGAAAGATTGAAAGAGAAATACTGCTATATACTATATACTATAATGAAAAGAAAAAAAGAAAGGAAAGAAGGAAGAGGAAAAGGAAGAAAAAAGAAGACATAGATGTAATAGGAAAGATTGAAAGAAATCAAATACTGCTTTCTAATACACTAAAAAAGGGAAAAAGAAAGGAGGAGGAGGAGGAGGAGAAAAGGAAGGAAAACAAGAAAACACAAAGACGAACAAAGTCAAAGATGTGATTAGAAAGATTGAAAGAAAAATGCTACTATCTATAGTATACGAAAAAAAAAAAAGAGGAGGAGGAGGAGGAGGAGGAGGAGGAGGAGGAGGAGGAGGAGGAGGAGGAGGAGGAGGAGGAGGAGGAGGAGGAGGAGGAGGAGGAGAAGGCACAAATACAGGCCTTCCTCGTGTCCTTAGGTTCGTCTTCTCGATTACGCGGGAAGGTTAGGCAGACCCTTTTTTTTATGGTTGGGCGGCGCGTTAACCTGACACTGGTGGTGGCTGCCTGGTGTGGTTCAGGAGGCTGGATGGCTGCTGGCTGGTCACTGGATGGTCTCGTTATGGTCACCGCCACCTGTACAACCAAACCACTCTTACTGTTACTACCACTGCCGTGCCTCCCTCTCCTCCTGTTACAACTCCTAATGTTTCTGGTGCTACTTCAAACACTATTAGTACTGTTTTCATTTCTACTACTACTACTACTACTGCTACTACTACTACTACTACTACTACTACTACTACTACTACTACTGCTGCTGTTGCTACTACTACTACTACTACTACTACTACTACGGTTACTACTGCTGCTGCTGCTGCTGCTGCTGCTGCTGCTGCTGCTGCTGCTACTACTACTACTACTACTACTACTACTACTACTACTACTACTACTACTACTACTGTGATGTAAAAGCATATAAGAAGCGGAAGGGACACAAAAAACAATATATCTTAAAAAATAACCCCAATAATAATAATAATGATAATAATAATAATAATAATGATAATAATAATAATAATAATAACAAAGGGGCTCAGGAGATAAGGTCAGTAGACACTCCTAACAAAGCCACACAAGGTCACCGTACAACTCTATCCTCCTCCTCCTCCTCCTCCTCCTCCTCCTCCTCCTCCTCCTCCTAGTCCTCCTCCTCCTTCTCCTCCTCCTTTAACAAGTCCCTTTTTCACCAACATTCGTAAGATTCCTCGTGTCTCGCAAATTACCCAGAAAACAGCAATTCTCCTCTTCACCTCTTATTACTAGAGGAGGAGGAGGAGGAGGAGGAGGAGGAGGAGGAGGAGGAGGAGGAGGAGGAAGGGACGGGTAGTGAGGTTACGGTTGGGATCAAGACTTGAGATTTGACATATATGGTTAGATTCAGTCTGTAGTGGTGGTGGTGGTGGTGGTGGTGGTGGTGGTGGTGGTGGTGGTGGTGGTGGTGGTGGTGGTGGAGATAATAGATACAAAAAGAGGAGTAGTAACATTAAAGGTGGTAGTAGTAGTAGTAGTAGTAGTAGTAGTAGTAGTAGTAGTAGTAGTAGTAGTAGTAGTAGTAGTAGTAGTAGTAGTAGTAGTAGTAACAACAAAAAAAAAAAAAAAACACAAAAAAACAAGTAAAACAATATAAAATCAACTTATACACACACACACACACACACACACACACACACACACACACACACACACACACACACACACACACACACACACACAATACCGGAAAGAAGAAAAAAAACACGCAACACAACTACAAATAAACAAACCTTTCTAGTAACAGGTAAAGAACAAAAGGACGGGAAACAAAGACCTAACACACACACACACACACACACACACACACACACACACACACACACACACACACACACACACACACACACACACACGAGGCACAGGTGAGATGGACGCTGCAGGTGACCATTGCCCTTCGGAGGAGTCTTTCCCATGTTAGGAGTGAGGGCTTGGCTAGGAAAGAAGAGGAGGAGGAGGAGGAGGAGGAGGAGGAGGAGGAGGAGGAGGAGGAGGAGGAGAGAAGAGAGGTGATGAAGAAGGGGAAAGAGGATTATTATACTAAACCCTCACACTTTAAATGAAGGCTCCATATCATTTACATCAAGATATTAACTTCTGAAAGGCAACTCCTTTAGTATATTAACCCTAACTAATTTACACTGGTGGTGGTGGTGGTGGTGGTGGGGTAGAGGGGGCAGTGTCTGGTGAAGGAGTGGTGGTGGTGGTGGTGGTGGTGGTGTGTGTCTTTGCAGCCTTATCGGGTACTGGGAAAGGGAGGAAGGGTTAAAGGGGGGTAGGGGAAGGATATCTGTCTGTCTGTCTGGAGTCTGGATATGTAGCGTCACTCTCTCTCTCTCTCTCTCTCTCTCTCTCTCTCTCTCTCTCTCTCTCTCTCTCTCTCTCTCTCTCTCTCTCTCTCTCTCTCTCTCTCTCTCTCTCTCTCTCTCTCTCTCACACCAAAATACAGCTCACGTCACTATTCTCATCATCATGTTACGCTCTTCACCTTTCCCTCCGCCCTTCACCATGCTGTACTCCCCCCCAACCTTTCCTCTCCACTCCCTCTTCTGCCCCTCCTACAGACAGTCTTGGAGGCATCTAACCCACCCCCATCCGCCAGCCTGTCCGCCGCCACCGCCGCCTCCCGTTGGGCAACACGATACCGTTTCAATGTTGCAAGGTTCGTGGTGGTCAAGCCGCAACACCGCCCCTCACACTGCCCTACTCGCCTCCTCCCACTAACTCCCACCACCTCCCACCCCTTCAGTATCCTTCAGTAGAACCTCGTTGACTCCTTGGTATTCTACGCAGCCTCACTCATCTTTATCCCTCTTACAAGTCACACTGTTCCTCACTCGTTTTTTTCATCCCTCCACAAGTTACACCATGTCTCGCTCATCCTTATCCTCTTACAAGCCAGTGTTCAGGTTCCTGCCTCATTCATTTTTATTTTTCTACAAGCTATATTATTCAGATTCCTAGGTCACTCATCTCTATCTCTCTTACAAGCCACAGTGTTCAGGTTCCTACTTCACTCATTTTTTTCCTTTCTACAAGCTACATTATTCAGATTCCTAGGTCACTCATCTCTATCTCTCTTATGTCACACTATTCAAATTCCTGCTCACTCATTTTTTCTATCTTTCTACAAGCTACATTATTCAGATTCCTAGCTCACTCATCTCTATCTCTCTACCAGCCACTAGAATTCCTGGTGGTCGCTTCTAACCCAATACTACAAGACGTAATAATGTTGAAGTGCATATAATCTTCTGTCATCACTTAGTTGACTCTCATTCCTCGAAAAAATGGTCTTTCCATGAAGTCATTCCCTTAAAATTCCCCCACAAGTGTAGTTCTCATTGTCATTCCTCAAATATTTTCTTACAAGGTTTCTCTCTCTCTCTCTCTCTCTCTCTCTCTCTCTCTCTCTCTCTCTCTCTCTCTCTCTCTCTCTCTCTCGTTCAGTAAAGGTAAGGTGAGGTGAGGTGCGGTGAGATTAAGCAAAGTTAGGTTGCATTAGGTTATGTCAGATGAGACTCGGTTAAGTTAGGTTAGGGGAAGTTAGGTTAAGGAAAATTAGGTTGAAAGTTCGATTAGGTGAGGTTAAAAGTAAGGTTAGAATTGAGGTTAGGTTGCGTAAGGTTAGGTTACGTTTACTATTTTCTCTCTCCCTCACAGTCCTTCACGCGCTAGGCTGATCGGGATAACCCCCTTTCCTCTTCTCCACAAACGACCTTCTTCCCAACCTTGCACAATCATTATCCTCTTCTCGCTCTCCTGTGTCCCGTTCCATCCATTCTTCTTCTTCTCCCTCCCACTTCACATTTCCTCATCGTCAACTAACACGATGATGACGATGATGGCATTTCCTGTCCACTCCTACGCTCCGCCAGTCTCTCTCTCTCTCTCTCTCTCTCTCTCTCTCTCTCTCTCTCTCTCTCTCTCTCTCTCTCTCTCTCATGGTCATTCCCTCCTCCACATCTCCCGTCTTACAGCTACGCTTACCTATACCTATCTCCTCCTCCTCCTCCTCCTCCTCCTCCATAACTCACGTATCCTCATTAAGATTCATAATAAAAAGGCAAATGAATGGAACTTTTTTTGCAAACGGAAGTTCTCACGATTATGAGACACTGGACCGTAAACACCAGTGATTCTTCCTCATTCATTCATTCATACTCTCTCTCTCTCTCTCTCTCTCTCTCTCTCTCTCTCTCTCTCTCTCTCTCTCTCTCTCTACTACTACTACTACTATTACTCCCAGCGCAGGTAAGTACAGTACACCATAGAGGGGGGGCGGTACTCGGCTCAGGTGGCAGTCAGGTCGGCGTGCGGTATATAGTAAAGAGGCGGGGTGGCGGCGGAGGCTAGCCATGTACCGCTTCAACCCCGCCTAAGGACGCATGAGCATTGTTATGGTGGTGGTGATGCCTTACTGTTAGTGGCCGAGATAAGGTGCCTTTCTCCTGGTGTTTGCAGATAAGACCCCTGTGTGTGTGTGTGTGTGTGTGTGTGTGTGTGTGTGTGTGTGTGTGTGTGTGTGTGTGTGTGTGTGTGTGTTACAGTTCCGTGCGTGGATGTAGGTGAAGACGTGTGTTTGCATATAGTGCGTGCGTAAGGGTGTGCGTGATTGCGTGACTCTGACTGTGTGTGTGTGTGTGTGTGTGTGTGTGTGTGTGTGTGTGTGTGTGTGTGTGTGTGTGTGTGAAGGCGTTGGAGACCGCGTACATACGTCAAAACGTGATATGTGTAAGTACTGAGAGAGAGAGAGAGAGAGAGAGAGAGAGAGAGAGAGAGAGCTGCTGGGCGTCGGGAGAGTGTAGAGGGTGTGAGTGGCGCCAGAAGCAGTGTGGGGCAAGGAACAAAGGGCCTCTCACACGCTGCCGCCGCTGCCCCCGCCGCCGCCACTCCTGCTGTAGACTCCCAGACGACCCTCCCTGGTCTCCTCACGCAGTCCCTCCTCCTTCTCCTCCTCGTCTGACCCTGTCCCGCCTCACGCTGTCCTCTTGGTTCCTGACTCCTCCTCTTTCTCCTCCTCCTCCTCCTCCTCATCCTCATCCTCCTCTTCCTCCTCCTCTTCCTCCTCATATTTTGCCTCACATTCCTCTTTATCACCGTTCTTCCTTTTGCTCCTCCTTTTCCTCTTCTTTCTTGTTCTTCCTTTTGCGGCTCACGTCACTAATGTTTATGTATATCCTTTCTTTCGCATCGTGTCAACGCGCAGTATTCTCTCTCTCTCTCTCTCTCTCTCTCTCTCTCTAGGACGACTGACATCTCCCCCATCAGACAAACTGCCAATCAAGCTTATTTTTCAACATTGCTTTGTCTAAATTTGGTAACACTGTAATCAACAATCAGATAACCTTCACGCCCTCGTCTGGATACTTTTTTCCTTCGCCATACATTAATATTGGAAGTAGTAGTAGTAGTAGTAGTAGTAGTAGTAGTAGTAGTAGTAGTAGTAGTAGTAGTAGTGATGGTGGTGGTGATGGTGGTGTACGTTGTGAATTGTGATGACGTGCAATGAGCTTTAGTGGTGTTGCTACGTGTTGCTTGGTGTGGTGACTGGTGACGGTGTGGCTGAGTAAGAGTGAGGAGCGACGGTGGTGCTGTGTTTGCAGTGTATTGGCGGTGTTGATGGTGATGTCGTGGTGCAGTTGTTGTGTATTTGTTGCGTGATGAATCGCTGCGGTGTGTGTGTGTGTGTGTGTGTGTGTGTGTGTGTGTGTGTGTGTGTGTGTGTGTGTGTGTGGGTTTAAAGTGGCGAGTCGGGTGTGTGGCGGAGTGGAGGGGTGTGGTGAAGGATGTGGTCGCGCCGTGGGAGTGTGTGTGGTGAAGGGTGGTGGAGTGTGTGGTGAAAAACTGCAGCACTTCACTCTCCATCCACTTTTTGTCCAGTGATGTGTGATGGATGTGTGAGAATGACACACAGACGAGCAGAGGCTGACGGGGATACAGACACACACTGATACACGAACACATTAAAACCATACCCAGAGCAATTATGTCAACTCAACGAATGAAGAACAACGAACCACTATCAACACTCGTGGACGACACACGTGGCTGGGGTGGATGCGAGGAGGGAATGAACGTGTGAAGTGGAGTGGAAGCGCGTGTCAGTGAGAGTGGAAGGATGGGCACGTGTGGGGTAAAGGTTGACAGGGTTGGATGAGTGGATGATGGAGTGGATGGAAAGGACCATTAGTTATGTGGAGATGTTCACTTGGGCGCCGTCACCCAGACACTCACTCCGTCTCTGTCACCGTGGAGGCGCCTGCCCCCTCTTCCCTGCCCTCCACACTTCCTCCCCCTTCTCCACACCCCCAAACAACGCACCCCTTCGTCTCCCTCCATCCACCCCGACGCTGTGGCGACCCAAGTGGTGGCGGTCAGTGTGGGGCTTGTCCCGCTAAACACACACACACACACACACACATGCTGGGTGCCTCGGCGCCGGGCGTGGCCCAGAACTATTCGACTCACAGAAATTCTCCACAAAAGTTTAAGCAAGTCTGCACACTCACAGGGAGGCCGCGCAGGGAGTGGCCGCTATGCTGTGCAGTGCCTCGCGTCCGCCGCCCGATGTCTGCAGGAGAAAATGTGGAGGCTTTGTAGTGGTTGTAGAAGTGATTATAGTAGTAGTAGTAGTAGTAGTAGTAGTAGTAGTAGTAGTAGTAGTAGTAGTAGTAGTAGTTTTCAATTATGATGATTTAAGAGAGAGAGAGAGAGAGAGAGAGAGAGAGAGAGAGAGAGAGAGAGAGACACACACACACACACACACACACACACACACACACACACACACACACACACACACACACACACACACACAAGACAGACAGATCGCTAACTTGTTCTTGTTCTCCCCTGACAGAACTGCATCGCCCGCGCTCTTTACGACAACGACGCAGAATCTCCTGACGAGCTGGCCTTCAGGAGGAACGACCTGCTGACGGTGCTGGAGCAGAACACGGCGGGGCTGGAGGGGTGGTGGCTGTGCTCCCTCCGTGGGCGACAGGTAACCATGATAAATACCTTTCCTTGTACTCTGGAACGCTTCATGCTCTCCTAGTATTTCTTTAAAGGCCAAAAATGATTAAGTGGTTCACGAGTGCTCTCTCTCTCTCTCTCTCTCTCTCTCTCTCTCTCTCTCTCTCTCTCTCGAATTCTTATTAAACATCACTAGAAATATGGGAAAGAAAAAACTGAAATAAAAAAAAAAAAAAAAAACTTGCTCCTTGTGTCGTCAGATGTACATGTACATTCGAATGAGATTTTACGTTCTTTTCCTTCATTTCCCTCCTCGTTAAAGTGTTCCTCTTCCTTCTTCACTTCTCTCTCTCTCTCTCTCTCTCTCTCTCTCTCTCTCTCTCTCTCTCTCTCTCTCTCTCTCTTCCAGACCAGATCTCTTCTTTTTCTTGTTTTCTTCCCTTCCCAATTTTTTTCCTCTATATTCCGGTTCTTCTATTAGTTTTTTTTTTCTTTCTTTTTGTCTCCTAAATCTTCCTCTCCCTTCTCTCTTACACTTGTTTCCTCTCCTCTCTTCTTGTTCTATCCGTTTCGTTTTCCTCCTCTTTTTCCCTTTTTCTCTTTCTTTATTATTATTCCTGTTTTTCTCTTCTTCCTTCATTCTCGTTACTCCTTTTTCATTTCAGTTTTATGGTCTCGTTCTTTCCTTCATTTCTTCTTCCTTGCATTTTCTTTCTTTTTTCTCTCTCTCTCTCTCTTTAGTGTCCATCGTCTTTCTTTCCAGTTTATATATATTTTTTTTCTTTTTCTTTTTTCTCTCTTTCTCTCCTCTGTTCCTCCCCCCTTGTGACACCCCGTCGTGCTCGTTCAACATTCTCCACCTTTTCTCTTTTCTTTTCTGACGATTTTTCCACTCCCTTCCTCCTGTTCCTCCTCCTCATCCTTCTTCACCATTCAACATCTTCCTCTTCTTCCTCTCTCCTCCACCCTTTGGCTCACTATCACCAACTCTCTCTCTCTCTCTCTCTCTCTCTCTCTCTCTCTCTCTCTCTCTCTCTCTCTCTCTCTCTCTGACAGTTACTATTAGTTTCATTGTTTGTTCTATGTGGCACTTTCTATTTTTTTCTCTCTTTCTCTCTTTCTATCTCTCTTTTATGGTTTGTCGCCAGTACTTGCGTCTTTTATTCTTTCACTCGCTTCTGCCTAACTCTCTCTCTCTCTCTCTCTCTCTCTCTCTCTCTCTCTCTCTCTCTCTCTCTCTGCAACCTTCAACCTGCTGCGTCTCCTTGTCTTGCCGCCTTCCCAACAACCTCTCTTAACCTCTCGTTTCACCCCAAAAGCAAGCAGTCCTCCTCCCCAGACCCCGTTACTCTCTCTCTCTCTCTCTCTCTCTCTCTCTCTCTCTCTCACACACACACACACACACCGCCTGTGCCTGATCTCCTCCTGCTTCTGTTCCCGTCTTGTCTCGTCTCGTCTTGTCTTGTCTGCCTCCGGTCTAAATGAACTGGTCTTTATCTACCTGGCTCTTGTGTGCGGGAGGTGGCGCCAGGAGGAGGAAGAGGAGAAACAAGGGATAGAGGAGGAGGAGGAGGAAGAGGGTAACAGAGCATTGTGGTGTCTGAATTAACGTCATATATAAACTGGCGTCCTCTCATTCATCCCGACACTGATTCCGCCCTATCTCTGACTCCCCCACACCTAGTAACATCAGACTACCTTGCAGGGCATCTGTCCAGGCAACCGGCTTCGCATCCTGCCCGGGGTTTACGATACAGGCTCGGGGGTCACCAGTCTGTCCGGCCTCGTGCCCCGCCCCGGCGCCACCAGCCCCGGGCCCCGCACCCAGAGGCCAACGTCCAATAAGGTAAGACCGCGTTACTTCTACTACTACTACTGTTACTACTACTACTACTACTACTACTACTACTACTACTACTACTACTACTACTACTACTACTACTACTACTACTACTACTACTACTACTACTACTACTACTACTACTACTACTACTACTACTACTACTACTACTACTACTACTACTACTACTACTACTACTACTACTACTACTACTACTACTACTACTACTACTACTACTACTACTACTACTGCTGCTGCTGCTGCTACTGCTACTACTTTGATCACTGTTACCACCTAGCATTATGAACATCACATGTAGTTACATCGGTCATCACCCCCACCACTCGCCATCACAACCACGACAGTCACCACCACTGTTCACCACCACCACCACTACTCCCCACAAGCTACACTATCGCCACTAATCTTGCCTCTAATCTCGTAAAATACAAATGTTTGGAGTTGTGTTGAGTGGCGGCCTCGGGAGAAGGAGGAGAGGAAAGCAGAAGGACAAGTGGACTCCGTCACCTCGCCAGCTTAAAGGAAGCACCACAGGCAGATGAGCGATCAAGAGGCATTGCCTCGCCAAACCATTCACTTCACGAGGGAGACAGACGCCCAAGGATGGCGCCATCTTGTTATTCAAAAGTGTAAAAAGCAAGTGGAAACAGTAAATCTTTGAGAATCTATGCAAATAAAGTGATAGTTGGCCTTCGTGTGGGATAAAAGTGGCGACAGGGTTCAGAGGTTACATACATAACACGAACTATATACGTAGATAATGCTTCCACATATACATGTTGAGGTGATGAGAAGGATATAAGAAAGGAAATATATTAAAATGTTCCTCGCATTCAAGTGATTCATGTATCGGTCAGAAGGCACTGAAGTGTGTTACGTCACAGCCAAACTCCGCAATGTGCCTCACAGGAATGACTCAGGATTATTAAGAAAAGCCACTGGCAGGAGTAGACCGCCCTCATACACACAGGTGGTGAGTCACGAGGCCCTGAGCTCCTCACCTGTTCAGGATAGAGTCAAGCCTGCGCAAAAAAAAAAAAAAAAAAAAAAAGCCGGCGTGTGGGTGGTGGAGGTTTGTGGGGGATGAGATGAGGCGTCGCTCTTCTTGGAAACTGATTGAACTTTTAGCTTGAATTAAAAGTGAATAATGCTAATAAAATTCTGAAGCACGAACACATCACCATAAGTGTGTACAATTCTGAAGAACAATAGGTGGGAGTTCATTAACAGCTTGAGTCAAAAGGTCACAGCCAGACTGGACGGAGAGAATACCTTTACAAGACATGTCAATGCCACTCCTGCAGGCAGGGGCGATGGTGTAGAACGCTGCATTTCCATTTACTGAGTCTGGGACATTGGCTTTAGTGAAGGGCTTAAATTTTCAAGATACAACTTAAGCATGAGTTGAATCGAAGAAAAAGATTGATGTGTCTAGATACTGGTCGGAGGAGCAACATTACAAATACGCCGTGTACTGTACTGTCTGTGAATTAATGCATTTCATGACAGGAGAAATGAAGTTTTTGGAATTCTAAACAGTATAGAAAGGTTTTCAAAAGATGCATTATTTACAGCACTATAGGCTATCTGTGAGGCACGGCACGTTACAATAATGCAAGGGAAAGAATTACATCATGCTTTCTTTCTATTCTTGAGCAGCATGATGGGAAAACGTGCGAAACAGCTGCACTGCCCTGCCTGAGACAGTCATCTTACTAATGCGTTTGTGTGGCGCGTTCAAGCGTAACTGCCACGCCCTCCACTTGTGAGGCAACGCCACTTCTCCAATCGGCACGTAACTGGGATCAGGGAACACTGCGTTTGTTCAGTCCTTCAGTTTATGGATTTTTTTTTTTTTCTTTATTCGAAAGTCGCTGCTAAGCACTGTACCGCAACGCCCCTGGCATGGTTGTTGCGTTGCTACTTCATACACACACACACACACACACACACACACACACACACACACACACACACACACACACACACACACAGAAGGTTTATGATGGAACAACAAATACACTCCCTGGAGAGTCTGTAATGGACTGGCTGGCTTGCCGTGAACAGCTGTCACAACACAGAGTAAGAGTAGACAGGCCTTTCTGGGTGAGACTCGACACCAATTGCAGAGGGGTTTTTCTCTTTCGTTTATATAATTCATAATTGAGGGAGGAGAGAGCAGAGGTCGTGAAGGAAAGGCTACACAGCAGGAACCACTGGCACTGACCATATGGCTGAGAGACTGTGGGACTCTGGGTCGATATCAATGCGGGGCCCGAGTGAAATCTAATTCTTTCATATTAATCTGATTAGTACGTTTTCTACATTATTTTACATTAGACTGGTTTCAATTTTTGGACTGAAAAAGAAATGTTACACTGACGAACACTCCTGATAACTATTAATAGATTTTAACCCCAGAAATCATCCTTCTCCACACCATACACTCTTCCATAGCCACAAATACATAAAATTAGATAAATAGTGAATCCTGATGGCATAGTATTGGGTGAGTGGCGCCACAGAATGACCATCTCGCCTGTTCCTAAAACATATGGTAAGGACGTAAATCAGCCACGCTTTGCCGCCACTACAAAACATTTTCAAGACGAAATGATAAAAGAAATGTAAAGTTACGTTTGATTAATGTAGATGCTATTGAGTCTAAATATCATCATCATCATCATCATCATCACCATCACCACCACCACCACCACCACCATTAAAATTTTCTTCCATAATCAGTGTAACTAGTAGTAGTAGTAGTAGTAGTAGTAGTAGTAGTAGTAGTAGTAGTAGTAGTAGTAGTAGTAGTAGTAAAAGCAGCAGCAGCAGCAGCAAGTTTCCCTCCTGTATTCTTCCGTTGCAGTCACTAATATGATTTTTCTCTATATATAGGGAACGATAAAACACATTCACCAATAAGCATATAGCCACTAGTCATTTATCATCACATTATTATTACCGAGTTCAGGTCTTCATATCATCCAAATAATACATATGGATCAAAATGACAATAAACCTTTTTAACTGAAGGAAAAAAGTCCAGCAGAAGATGAACACAAACAAGACATGGTGTGAATTAGTGAAGACTCGACTATTGAGCTGATTCATAAAAAGATACATACAATATATAATCTCATATCACCTCATTTTTACGCTACATCTTTTGCATCACTAAGAAATGCAAGTTAACCATCAACACAAATTTTCACTTAAGATATAAGCAAACCACATATACTACTACACCTTTCCAAAATTCTCGCTGTACTAGACTAAATCCTTCCGCAGGTGGTGACCCCGCGGCGTGTGGGGGACGTTTACACCTACGATACACCCCGGGCCCTAACACAAGCTTCCCACCTTGACTACGATGTGCCGCCCTCCAAGCACTCCACCATAGACACAAGTAAGTGCTGTGTGGAGAGTGGTGAGGATGGAGCAGGGTGTGGAACAGATGAACTGCACTATGGAAGGCATGGGAGGTGGAAATGGTATATTGGAAGAGACAAAGTATGGTGAGGCAAAGAATGTGATGCTGTAAAGGTAAAGAGCAGTGGTGTGTATTAAGGAAGGATGGAAAGACAGGTGTGTGTGATGGTGTATTAGTGAGGGTATAGGAAGATAAGGAACAAAAAGTGGGTCTATTAATACTGGAAGAAAGGTGGGAAGATAAGGAGGCAAAAAGTGGGTCCATTAATACAGGCAGAAATAGTTGTGTGGGTGGTATGACTGCTGTTCTTTTAAACCTTCACTTCATTCCCCTAAAAGGAAATCTCAACACCCTGACAGCCAACCCTCAGGCCAGTCACAAACCCCAACCAGCCAGACTAAATGTTTTGTTACATTCCCTCTAGTTTGCAAATGAGAGAGAGAGAGAGAGAGAGAGAGAGAGAGAGAGAGAGAGAGAGAGAGAGAGAGAGAGAGAGAGCGCGCGCGCGTGTGCGTGTGTAATTCACCTCGGTTTCCGCTGCTCACCCAGCCAGTCTTCCCCATTACGGAGCGAGCTCAGAGCTCATAGACCGATCTTCGGATAGGACTGAGACCACATCACACACAACACACACTGGGAAAGCGAGGCCACAACCCCTCGAGTTACATCCCGTACTTATTTACTGCTAGGTGAACAGGGGCCACACATTAAGAGGCTTGCCCATTTGCCTCGCCGCTTCCCGGGAAGTGTGTGTGTGTGTGTGTGTGTGTGTGTGTGTGTGTGTGTGTGTGTGTGTGTGTGTGTGTGTGTGTGTGTGTGTGTGTGTGTTTGATTCACCTGTCATCCTCTCACCTCTTAAAGTCTATTAACTGTAATGATTCACAGATATTATTGTTGGAAATTGATTTATAGATGTCATTAGTATATAGGCAGTATTCCCTCAAGAAGCTGCTGCTGCTGCTGCTGCTGCTGCTGCTGCTCCTCCTCCTCCTCCTCCTCCTCCTCCTCCTCCTCCTCCTCCTCCTCCTCCTCCTCCTCCTCCTCCTCCTCCTCCTCCTCCTCCTCCTCCTCCTCCTCCTCAATATTCATACTCAGTGGTTGCATAGTTTACCACCTTTAGGAGTTAATGGGTGGCCTGGCAATGCAAGGGTATGTTATAATTAACTCTTACAATTAGTACTGTACTGTATAGCTATTGTTTTCTTGTTAAAGTAATTGTTGTTTTGCAGGTGGTTCTCGCCTGTCACGCAGCAGCAGCCTTCGCTATGATGCTCCACGGTCTCACGTGCGCTCCTCTCTTGACCAGTATGACATCCCACGCTCCCAGTATGACTCACCCAAGAATCGGCCTCTGTACGACTCACCCAAGGCTCAGCAGCATTATGACTCCCCAAGACCCCATCCTGAAGGCCAGCGTATGGGTGGCGGAGTGGTGCGCAGCATGATCAAGGGTATACGAGGGGGAATGCCTGCCACAGTCACACCAGGAGACAACTTGCAGGAGTATGATGTGCCAAGGCCCACCAATACCAACCAGGAGGTTCAGCACGACATGCCACCCAGTGACAGATCGAGTGGAGTGTCAGTCATGTCCTGTGAGTCATCCCAGCTGTCAACCTCTTCTTCAGCTTCCTCTTTGGCACCCTCAGAATCCCTGTCTCTTTCCTCCTATGGTGGATCCTCTAACCGCTCCAGCTTGGAGTCCCATGATGTGTATGACATTCCCCCAGAACCAAGAAAAGTGGGCTCACAGCGCCCAAAGCTACCCCCACGAGAAGGAAAAGACTTAAAGGATGCTTATGACGTTCCTCGAAACGTGCTGGCAGCAGGAAGTGAAATGTATGACACGCCTCCCTCCAGGATGCCACGTTCACTGGTGATTAGAGGCACTGGTGGTGAGGGAGTGTATGATGTGCCACCACAGGTCAGTCGAGACGTCCGCCAGCAGGATTGTGTGGACTCGGCACCAAACAGACTCTCCTCAGGTTCAGACTCATCAGGAGGAGAAATAGACTTAAGTTACGGGAAGGACCTTCCTTTAGAGTATGACTCTGCTCTAGAAACTTTAGTCAAGTTGCAGCAGGAGGTTTACAGCGCCATAGAAAAACTTTCCTTAGTGCACAAAAATGCATCATGGCGAGCCAAAGACACCATGGAGGAGCGTGAGGAGGAACTCAAGAACTTAGTGTCCAGACTTCTGCAGTCTGTCACTGCAATCAGTGAATTTGGACAAGGTTCAGTCATCAATGCTTCCCAGAATGGCGAAAGAGGGATTGCCAGACGGCTGCAGCGCCTCATAGAGCCTGTGAATAAGATTGCATCCATCATAGAGGAGTCACTCACAAGAATACGCAAGGGTGCATGGAGGGCAGCTCTCACCTGTGGGACCAATCCAGAGAACTTCAATCAGCTGGCCACCATTGCTCACTCCCTTGTGGATGATGTACACCTCCTGGCCAATACCATTCAGAACAAGGGTATGTTCATCTTCAAGAAGTCCCCAGCTCTAGACACTTCTGGTTACACACGGCAGCAGGGGATTGATGACGAGGAAAAGACTCCAGTCCAGGAGAGACCTCTACCTGATCTACCTAATAAGAAGCCCTTTGAAAACTTGTACGAGAATGATACCAAAAATTGGCTCGAGGACTATGACTACGTCAACCTTGAGACTCGAGCGACTGTTGAACGAGAGCACGAGGACATCAAGAAGGAACTGCCAGCTGATCTGCGAAAGTCTTTTGATAACTTAGTGAAACAGTCACAACTGATTGTTGACAGTGATCATGAAAAGGTCATCCAGAAAAGTGACCAGACTCAGATCAGTGTCCAGAAGCGAGGTGGCAACAACACTCTTGATCCCAATGATAAACAGGTCATCAATTTCTATGGAAGCCAGAGTGAGGTGCACCTCAAGCATCTCAATACAGCCATTGATGCCTTCCTCCTCACCATTGAGAATAACCAGCCACCCAAAGTCTTCATTGCACATTCCAAATTTGTCATCCTTAATGCACACAAGCTGGTCTACATTGGTGACACTGTCCACAGAACTGTTGTCAACCCTGAAGTGAGGACACGAGTTCTTAACTGCTCCAATGCACTCTCTGACCAAATGAAGCACACAGTGACAGCAGCCAAGACTGCAGCACTCCAGTTTCCTTCTGTAACGGCCGTTCAAGCAATGGTGGATTCCTTTGTGGCTGTCTCCCACCTAGCCAACAACCTCAAGCAAGCAATCTCAGTGACTCCTATCTGAAGACAAATTAGAGCCACTCTAGCTCAGTCTCTTGACACGGACACGCTTCACACCCACAGTGCCACAGGCCATGGATGTCCTAGGCCCTCTCCTAGGTGCTACATTGGAGGCAAGGGTTGTGCCAGTGCAGAGGAGAGGCAGCAAGGCCAACGTGCGGGTAACGTAGGCCAATCTAAGGCATTGAGGAACTATCAAACCTACCTTAGAGAGTTATCAGGGAAGTGTATTTTGAGTTCAGTCAAATGTTTCTATTTTTTTCTAAGTTTGCATAAAAAAGCTGAAACAAATATTTTTGCCAAGTTACTTTGGGACTATATCTGTACATTGTTTTTAATGAATAATTTATGTGTTTCTCTCAGAAGGCCAATAGTTAGAAATTGCTTTTGTTATATTTGTCTGAATTGTTACTTTTCCTCACAAAGTGTTTGTATATATTGTGCTACAATTGAGGTATTTATTTATAAAACATAGTATTCTGATTCCTAGAGTTAGTCTGTCTCTGCTGAGTTTCATGACCAACACCTACAATTGGGTTACTGCTATTGGTTGATGACTGCACTTGGAAGTCATTTTAAGATTAGATTTTTCTCACAAGCAAGCACTTTTGGAGCAAGGCCTTGTTGTCCAATACCCAAGCTATCCTCCCTTAGCCTTCCCTGTTATACCTCGGAAGCATCCACAGAAATAAAGTGTGATATATATATATATATATATATATATATATATATATATATATATATATATATATATATATATATATATATATATATACTATATACATAAGTACAGCATAGCTGCTTTTCTGTCTAGCGAGTTTGCTCAGTCTGTCTTTTTGAGTATCTTATAAAGCTAAGTGTTCCCTCTGTGTCTAGGACAACAAAACATGCCCACTGCTGCCTACACTGTGTGGAAAATATAATCCTAAATGTTATATCTTGGTTTTGTCCTGATGTAGGCCACTGTCAGGTGGGTGGATGGCCAACTCTCACCAGTATCTTCCAGTTTCTGTTAAGGTGAACCAAGTTGACTTCCACTTGTTACAGTCAATATGGTGGAATTCTAAATTCCCAGGCTGTGATTTTAGTGTTTAAGTAAAAGAATAATTTTTAATTTCTTATTATTTGTAAATAGAATTTAAAATAAATCAATACGCCACTGTACATAGCATAAGAGGGTCGACCTGTTGCTGTGACACTGCTGAACGTGCTGCTGAGCACCAGGCAGCATCAAAGAAACCAGTCAGGTGCCCCAGCAGCCTAAGCCTTCAACCACACACCAATCAAAAAGGAAGTGCTATGGCGAGTGCTATGCTTGACCGGTCCTATTGCTTCTTAGCCAGAGCTTAGTCAGTGTCCTGCCAGAGTGTAGGTGTATCCAAGCCATACTTCGCTCTCTCAACATTGATGACCCCAACCCCTACCCAGCAATTAGTGTGCACAAGGACCTGCCAGACCCAGACGTGCCCATGACCCAAGTGTTAATTACCACCACCTGTCCACTGCCGCTTCATACTGCCAGCAGCCACCACTCACATGCGCCATTGAGTGAGTGAGTACGAATAAGAATATGAATCACGTAGGTATTTCCTATGCAGACAACACCCTTAAGAATGGTAGTGTCCCTGTGTACCCTTTCTACCCCTTGTGGCGCTTACAGGCACTCCCCCTACTGGAGTCACTGCAGGGGTAGCACTGTGCCTCCTGCTGACACCTCGCTATGCAAAGACTGCCTACTGCCCCAAGCAGGCAATGAAACCCAGCGAGGAGCCATGCAGGGCTTGGAGAAAGACATTTTGAGACGAGTTGGCCAATAGAGGCCTTTTTACGGCTCCCTGTATCCTGTCCTTCATAAGATGCTTGAATGGTGCACGCGTGCGTTCACACACACACACACACACACACACACACACACACACACACACACACACACACACACACACACACACACACACACTACATAGTGTAGTGGTAAGGGTAAGCACACTCAGCTCACAACCGAGAAGGCCTGGGTTCGAATCCTGGGTGTGGCAAGGCAAATGGGTGAGCCTCTTAATGTGTAGCCCCTATTCACCTAGCAGCAAATGGGTATGGGATGTAATTCAAAGGGTTGCGGCCTCACTTTTCCGGTGTGTGGAGTGTGGTGTGGTCTCAGTTCTACCCAAAAATTGGTCTATGAGCTCTGAGCTCGAAGACTGGCTGGGTGGCCAGCAGGCAAATGTGACACACACACACACACTCAAACACACTTCTCCATATATGTTAATCTTTGTGCACAGTGTTTTTTTAACATAATGGTGTGTGTGTGTGTGTGTGTGTGTGTGTGTGTGTGTGTGTGTGTGTGTGTGTGTGTGTGTGTGTGTGTGTGTTTTGACCTCTTGTGTTTTTGTACCTAAATTTGATATGTAATGTACTTTAACATGCCAACACCATAACCAGGTTAATAAAACTGTATGTCTAAACACTGACCTCTACCTTTACCCTGCCCTTTGTATGGACTTTCACTACATTTGAGGCAAAGTAAATGAGAAACTTTTTTGTTTATGTAGGAGATGCACAAACGAAGAACAACAAAAATAGCAATAAAAAATTATCTACTGAAGTGCCGCTCTCTGTACAGTCAACAAAGTAAATCATTAATCAAAAACAGAAGATAAAATGTCTTCAAACCTCTCTTTTCAATAAGATTAAATCTAATTATAGAAAGGTAGAAATACAGCAGCAGGCAGAGTTCCAAAGTTTACCAGAGAAAGGAATCTAAGATTGAGTACTGGTTAACTCATGAATCAGAGAGGTGGACAGAATAAAGGTGAAAGAATGAAGAAAATCTTGTACAGCGAGGCAACAGGAGGAAGAGAGACATGCAGTTATATATGTAAAAAGGGCAGTTGGCATAAAAATCTCCAAAATAATCCTAACCTAACCTAGCCTAGCCCTACCTAACCTAATGTAACCCAATTGAAAATTGAAGATATTTTAATATCATACTCATCTATCATTATTATTATTATTTTTTTTTCCATTAAAGGGATGCAGTTCTTATGAGCTATGGAGCAGACCTGTGACTCTTTCACAAGTATGGTAGGTGCCCAATAATCCTGAGGAAAGGGCTGTGTGTCAGGCATACTTGGTGACAGAGTGGATGGCCACTCAAACCCAAATATTACCTAAGTTTCCCGTCAGTCTCACTGACACACTGACACACACACACACACAAAAAAAAAAAAATCATAATAATAAACAAATAAATAAATAAAATAAAGGTGCACCACTGGGAAGTAGACATTTTTCTGATACACTTTTCTTCTGTACACTTTTCTTCGCATATTACTCATTTATTAGTAATGCTACTTAGTTATTCGTAGAATACAAAAATCCCTACATTTAAGTTAAGTTAGATGGTGTTGGACCACGAATATTTCTGCACTTGAAAACCTTTAAAGCTAGAGGTTTTTCGAAATCTAGGGTTTTTCCGATGGTCAGGAGTGTACTAAGCGTCGAAATACAACCATTGATTAATTCTTGACCGTCGGAAAAAAAAAATAAATAAATAAATAAATAAAAAAAATGCATTCTAATTCAACCTAATGTACTATACAAAAGCCGTCCCCAAAATAAAACCACAATAAACATATTGTCCATAAAGTACTTCATCATTAAATGTGAGTATTTTACTGCTTCGTTAGAAGGTGCTATTAGTAATAATATCCAACTTATATATTACCATCACTATTAAATGAATTATTTACGAGAGAAAGTGTAGAGAAGAAAAGTGTCTTAGAAAATGTCTACTCTCCACTGGTGCACTCGATCATTTTAGTTAAGTGAGACTGACGGTTCTCCAGCAACACCACTTATTAATGTCAGACTGATGCCTTTCTTAATATTTACCTGAACCTATGCGCTCAGAACTCACATTCTCCACTCCAAACCCACAGTGCATCTCAATGTATAACAGATCGTACCTACTTGTGATTCACATAATAAAATACCAGTCGGCAGTCACGATGCACATTAGGACACTACGTTGCTTGTACTACTAGTTAGTTAGTTAATTTATTGACAAAACAAAATTACATTACATGAACAAAGAACAAAGAACCAATATTTAAACTTACATTTTGTCCAAATAAAAAAAAAAATATTTTCAATAATCTTGTTAATCTATTTGAAATTTTATTTACGTCGTGACATCATCGAGTACTTTGAAAATGTGGTCTCCAGATATAGAGAAGATGATAAGAGTTGGTAAGGGAAAAAGAACACATCTGGGACCCCAGAAATTAATTATACAGTAAAAAGAAGGAAAAAAAAAAAAAGCCTGCGCAAATCATCGTTCGACGAAATAACTGCCACTTTACAAGAACTGTTTCCCTCAATGTAGGGTGTTGTTGAAGGTGAGGATTGAAGATCTGTGAGGATTTAGTTTAATGGCAATTGTGCATAGTCTTCTTAAGATTAACAATTTCCTTGTGAGAAATGTTGAGTAATTTAAAATGGTAGATAGGGGAAGGTGGGATAAGACGAACCAATGGGGTAAGACGGAACCCCCCTTCTAAATCCAAGCATAAAGGGGGAGTTTCAAAATTTTACTCTTAGATGTCCTTCACGTCGCCCAACAATGACATCATCACTACCAGTAGGTACTCCAAGTTTCCCTTGCGCTTCAGAGGGAAATATTTGTCATTTTATGCAGTGCTGATGTTATATGCACAAGGTAAGACACTGCTTGTTTTATACTGAAATAATTATTATAATGATTTAGTACTTATGTTATACATGCCCATGAGTATATTATTGCATATCTGTTTATTTTCTTTACTAGTGGAACCAGTGTTGCATATTTGTTTATTTTTGTGTATGTGGATTTTGGGGTGTTGAGGGGGGCAGACTGAAGGACGCTGTGTTTTACCCGCGCTGGATCAGCTGATTTGGCGGGAAGTCTCCGGCCTGCCTCCCTACCCTACGGTAGCGTGCTCACGTTCACTTGTGCCTGTTCCCTGCCCCGCTGTTACCCTGGACTGTGTTACTGTGTTTGCAACTGTGGCATCTGTGTAGTAGCAGAACTGTGCTGGTGAGACGGTAGTGTTACCCTGTGTGATAAGCTGTGAGGAAATAAAGGACACGGCCAGTACCGAGACCGAGAGGACGTACCCGCGTAGATGGCTCCCAGTTTTCTGCTCTAAACTACCTTCCAGATCAATGTAGGCTCAACACATCTATCGCTTGCCTAGTATGAGATAGTGGGGAACCAGGTAAGGCCTGTCAGCCAACCCCAAAGTGCCTTCAGAGCGTAATAATATGGTGAGAGATACCAAGGGAGGTCTGGCGCCATGGCGGCCGCGAACGTAAACAAAAGAAAGAAAAAGACTGATATATGCGGTCACTGCGGTGCTAAGGTGAATGAAGGAATATGCTGTGACTTGTGGGTTTTGGGTCCACTACAAGTGTGAGGGACTCGGATGAAGAGGCACGTGTGTGGAGGAAGATGGGAAAACGTGCTAAATTCTACTGCTCTGTGCGAAATTGTGAGGAAATAGCCGAGCATTTTATCAACACTGTAGGCCCTTTGAAGGACCAAGTGGACAGCAACACAAGGAGGATTGAAGACTTGGAAAAGAGGATGTTTACACAGGAGAAAAAGGATCGTACGAAACAGAGAAAGAAATAACAAAAGCGGTGAATGAGGTAAAAAGGGCATGGGAGAGTAAAAAGGAGGAAGTGAAAGAGAAACTTAAGGATAAAATGAAGGAGGAACTTCAGACCGTGCTGAAAGGGGGCAGTGAGGCTCAACAGCAGGGTAGTACCCAAACTGAGGAACTGGAGGCAAAGGTGAAAGTTGCACTGGAAGAGGAGAAAGATAAAGAGTTCAGGTCAAGGAACCTCATGCTGTTAGGGGTCCCTGAACCAGACACAGATGAAATGGAAGTGGGGAAAGCCGCTGACCTCGACAATGTGACAAATCTCTTCTCCAGGCACAGTATCACTGATACAACAAGGCTCCACGGTGGTAAGAAGGATCGTAACTATGCCACAGACCCAAGACCACTCTGAGTGAGATTTGACTCAGCAGGCATGGTTGTTAAAGTTGCAAGGGAAGCAAAACATTTGGACACATGCGACGACGAAAATGCAAAAAGATCACTATCTCCAGAGACAGAACCAAGAAAGAGAGGGATGAGAGAAAGAAACTGATTGCAGAAGCAGCCAAGAAGAACAGGGGTGAGAGTGATCAAGCATTCAAGTGGGCAGTTGACTACCAAAAGATGGAAGTGCTACGGATGACAAAGGAACACAATACTCAGAGGTCCTTTCGGGACAGGAAATACAGATAAACACCCTAACACCTCACACCAGACCTTGAAATGTATATACACTAACTTGGACGGCCTGACCAACAAGACTGGGGAATTGCAAGTATTACTAAGCTTGAGGCAGTGTCACACTAGCCCTTTTCCGTCTTCTTTTTCTGTGAATTTTCTGATGACTGTCAACTTTTGCAGATGGTGGCCGTCACACACAAGCTTGCTTCCGCCTTTGCCGCGCTTGTCGATTGTAAACAAACATGGCTCCTCATTCACCCCAGCAAGCCGCGGCTTTTTTGCACCTTGTAATGTAATCGGCTGTTCTGTGATCCCAAAGGCAACAGTGACCTCTAATACTCTCTATGAGAAATTCGTCTGTGTGTTTTGTCCACTGCTCATCTTGGCCAGCTACTTGGAAGTTGCCTTGGAAATATTCAAAAGCGTCGCACATTCGCACTCCCCTGGAAATGTACACAAACAACTGAGGAACTTTTCATTGCTAGGCTAGAAGAAAAAAAATATGTATACAAATATATATTCATCAACTCATTTAAATTTCTTGTCATGATAATAGCATTCTTCCTTTTGACAAATTTTTTTTTTTTTTTTTTTTAATAAAAGTTGATTAGAAACAATAGTTCTTAATTTGACTAAAAATTGGCGCTAGACGAAAATGATGCGTTCCGTCTGACTCAAGACGACGGAAAGAGTTGACAGAAGAGTAAAAAGACGACGGAAATCGCCTGAGACGACGGAAAAAGTGCTAGTGTGACGCCGCCTTTAGAGGACCCAGATATTATTTTTCTAACGGAGACTAAGTGCAATAAGGAGGTGCTGGATTCCACTTTGTTTAGCATGGGTCTGTATTCAATTGTAAGGAAGGACAGGGTCGACCAGAGGGCCCCAGGAGGAGGAGTAGTAATATTAGTCAAGAAGTACCTGCACATAGATGTAAGTTCAGTGACCCATCTTGTTGATCATGGCGCTAAAGAGTCAGTTTGGTGTGAGCTAAAGAGCAGAGGGGGCAAAAACCTACTCTTAGAAACAATATACAGATCTCCTTCGTCGACTAATGAAAACAATGATCTTATCTGTGATATACTAAGATTAAGTGAAGCTCATGCTAATGCTGGTCAAGTGTTAATTTGTGGGTATTTCAATTTTGGCAACATCAACTGGGAGGAAAACAGAGTCATGGAGGGAACTCAGGGTGTTACGCAGGCGGCAAACTTCCTGGAAACAATTAACAATAACTTCTGGACACAAAATAAGGAAGAGTGGACACACCTCCGGGACACAGATCACCCATCCAGACTCGACCTAGTTTTCACAAAGTCAGCTGATGAAGTTAACGACTTCACATACCTCCCTCCATTAGGATTAAGCAAACATGCTGTCCTGTGCTTCACCATCACTGTGGACACAAACCTAAGGGTGCAAGAGGACTGTTCCTGGAAATTAAACTACTTCAAGGCTGACAAAGAAAAAATGTGGTGCCTATTTCAGGAGGTAAACTAGGATGTACACATGTACACATGACTGCTGATCAACAATGGGAGGTCTTCAAAGAACACTACAACAGAATTGTGAAACTGTGTGTCCTAACCCAGAATAAGAAGCACCTAGACGCCAGACCAAAATGGATGACTGCTCCATTGCAGAGACTGATAAGAACCAAACAGGAAAAATGGAATGCGTACAGAGCCAATAAGACCATCAGGAACCGTCAACAGTACAACCAAGCAAGGAACACTGCAACAGTGGCAACACGAAAGGTGAAATACGAGTATGAGAGAAAGGTGGCAAATGATGAAGCTAGCAACACTAAGCATTTTTGGGGATATGTACGTTCAAAAACCACAGCAAAGGACCGCATAACTAAACTGAAAAATGTTAATGGAGAGGTCATAGAAGACGACAGAGGAATGGCAGTGGAGATGAACAAAGCCTTCAACACTGTGTTTATAAGAGAAGACACAAGCCTTGACATTCCAACTCCAAGTTAAGTGTTCCAAGGTGTTCAGCTACACACTATCACCATGACAAGGAATGAGGTTGAGAAAAAGCTTGCAGAACTAGACGAGAGCTAGGCCCCAGGACCTGACGGTATATCTGCTTTTGTACTGAGACAGTGTGCTGACATACTTTGTGTTCCCTGCTGAAAATTTTTACTTCATCTATTAGGACTGGTGATGTTCCACTTGACTGGAGGAGGGCCAACATCTCGCCCATACATAAGAAAGGCCCAAAGACCGACCTACTGAACTACCGGCCAGTCTCTGACTAGCATAGTGTCCAAAATCATGGAAAAAATCATCAGGGAAAGAATTGTACAGCACCTCACAGACAACGCCCTGATAACTGATGCACAGCATGGATTCAGGAAAAAACAGGAGCTGCCTTACCAACTTGTTGTGCTATTTGGATGACCTGGTCAACGCAGTGGACGGTAGACACGGTGTGGACGTGAACTACCTAGATTGCGAGAAAGCCTTTGACAGGGTCCCCCACGAAAGGTTGATGGCAAAGCTAGCAGGCTCAGGAATAGCTGGGGACGTCCTGAGTTGGATCAGGGGTTTCCTCGCAAACAGGACTCACCAGGTCTGCATTAGAAAGGAGAGTTCTGGGTGGTTACCAGTGTTGAGCAGAGTGCCACAGGGGTCTGTGCTTGGGCCAGTCCTTTTCCTGGTCTACATAAACGACATTGTCTTCAACCTCGAGTCGACAGTGAGTCTATTTGCTGACGACGCCAAAGTGTACAGAGTGTTGAAGGACAGAGACGACGTGGAGGCCCTTCAGCGTGACATGAAACGTCTGGAAGAGTGGAGCGCAAAGTGGCTGCTCACCTTCAACACAAGCAAATGTGTGAAAGAAAGAAAGAAGAAAGAAATATATTTATTGCTCAGACTTTTTTACAAAGTATGGAGCACAGCCCCTCAATATGTACATAATCTTATGTATCACCTAAACATTCGCAACAATGCATTAATAAACTGTGCCAGATTTATTAACAAGTTTACATTACCACTTTGCATCAGCTTGACAAATTTAAAATTATTTGGTTGCAATCTATAATATTCGGGTATGTATCTATTTCTCAATTGAAGAATTTCTTGATTTTGACAAATCAACAAAGCATGGTATTCATCCCCTATCAATTCATTATTACATTTAGTACAATAACGCACCTCTCTGTCTGTTTGATTATATCTACCAACAATGATTGGTAATTTATTATTTCCGTGCGAAGCTTTGACAAACTTATACGATTATTTTTATTAAGTTTAAGCAGGTATTCTTCAATTCCATAAATTTCTTTATATAATTTGTAAGTATTACAAATACCTTTATTTGATATGTTTTCGTACCACTTGTTTATCCATAAGTCTTTTAATTTTTGTTCAATCGCTTTTCTGAACCATTTAGGGTTACTAACTGTCTGCGCCATCCACACCCATGACATTCCACACTCTATACAAATATTTTTGATGTATTCTATCCATGGTGACAAATACAGACCGCTCGTATATAACTGTAATAAGCAATTATACATTATATAACTTAATTTAGTGTTCTTTCCGTCACTAACCTAGACCAATAACTTATCATCTTACACTTAATAGTTATATCAAGAGGGTAAACCCCTAGTTCACCGTATACCATGTCTGTGCTGGTGTATCTATGTACATACAAAACGTGCTTCAAAAACTTCATATGTAGTAATTCTATTTCCCTTATAGTACAATCACCCCATATTTCACAGCCATATGTAAGTACAGGTACAACCATCGTTTTAAACAGTTCTATTTGAATATCAACTGGCAAGTCATATTTACGTGAAGTACCAATGATGGAATACAGAGCCCTGGTTGCCTGTTCCTTAAGAGCCAACTCCCCTTTCCTGAATCTACCATTGTGGTTAAACAAGACACCCAAATATTTGTACTCGTTAACAACCTGAATAGTCTCACTCCCTAATTGAAAATTATAATTACTTGTTTGTACCTGTCCTCTACTAAATACAACAATTTTGGTTTTGTCACAGTTAACCTTTAACTTCCAATCTAGACAATAATTATGCAAAGATGTTAGCGCCTGTTTCATATTCACTTCACTATCACATAGCAATACTGTATCATCTGCGTACATTAGCACAAATAATTTCAAATAGATATTAAGAAATTCGTTATCAAAATCTAAATATTTACAATTAAGTTCAAGAAGTTTGTCCTGCAAGTCATTAATATAAAAAGCAAATAACAATGGTGACAAATTTTCTCCTGCCTTACCCCATATTACACGAAAATGTGTCCGACAATTTTTGATTCACCATCACACAAGATCTAACATTTTTATACATACTCTTAACAACATGTAACAATTTACCATTAACATTATCTCTAACCAGCTTAAACCATAATGCTTCCCTCCACACCATATCAAACGCCTTCTTATAATCTACGAACAAGCAAAATAATTTTTTCTTTTTCCATTTAAACAAATCAATAATACATTTGAGCAAATACATATGATCCAGGGTTGAATATCCTTGTCTAAATCCTGCCTGTGTTTCATTGATGATGTGGTTCGCTTCAGAATACTGATTCAAACGATTGTTCAAGATGGATGTAAATAACTTTCCCATACAGCTTAACAAGGTAATTCCCCGGTAGTTATTTGCGTCTCTGACGTCTCCCTTGTTTTTGTATAATGGTATTATTACTCCAATGGTCCACTCCATTGGGAAGACTCCTTCATCCAATATTTTATTAAACATCTTAACATAAAGAGGGATAATAGGTCTTGAGTACTTTTAATATATTCATTGATGATATTGTCAGAACCTGGTGATTTGTTATTTTCCAACTTATTGATGCATGTTTTATCTCTTCAGACGTAATAGGGTTGTTCAATATGGGCACATTCCTCTCTTGGTTAATTTCATAGTCAATGGTGTCATTTCCCTCGTTATCAATAGTTAATAATGCTTTAAAGTGGTCGTAAAATATCTCAAGATTAAGTTCACTCTCCTTGTTTCCTCCTTGTTCACCTTTTAATATTTGCCAGTATGATTTTGGATCTTTGCTTTTGTTTTCTCTCAGTTTTTTCACAACAATGGAATTTTCTTTATTTTTCACCCTTGTTATTTCTTTTTGTAGTTTTTACTTTTCTCTCTCATAATACTATACGTGACAGGATTTTTTTGTTTATTGTGCTTGTTCTTAGCTTTGTGGTATTGCTTTCTGGCATTATAACACTGTTTATCATAACCGTTCATATTGGTGTTATTGCTCTTTTAATGTATTTACTTTTACTTTTGTGGGAAATACCTTCATAGCAGGTTCTACTAGTACTAATTGTAATTGGTGTGTTATGTCATCCACAGATAAAACGTCAACTGTATGAAGTAGTTCATGCACTCTACTGACATCCACATGACTCACATATTCCTCTTTTCTCTCATGACTCCATTTACCTGGTCTTGCTCTCACTATTTCCTCCTCTTTATTACTCTCTCTCGTTGTCTGTCTTACCACACATGCAAATTCTAGCACCGTCTGCAAACCACAATGCACATCCGAAAACAATGGCTCAAAATCCAATACCTCAAAATTTTTAACATGTTTCACAACATTGCAAGTACCTATAACATAATCAATACTTGTATTGTATGTGGTAGTATATTCACCAATTCCCAAGTCATTGCCAACCCTTCCATTAAAAATAACGGCGTTATTGTTTTTACATACTTCTACTAATCTCTTACCGTAGGAACTTCTGTCAGGGGTATTGTCTTTATTACTCCTACTCATTAAACATCCTGCAGCACTTAACACAGCGTTGACATCAACTACTGGCAATATATCGTCCTCAGTTATATCAGCAACATCTGACAGTATACCAGTATGTGCGTTAAAGTCCCCACTGACAACGTGAAAACAATCTGAATGAGACAGAAAAAACTCATCAAGTTCATTAAAATGTTCTCTCTTAGCATACCGTGAGTGGCTTGGTGGTATGTAAATACAGCTAATAAATAAATTCTTTTCCAATCCAAGATCTTGTCCGTTTACGCAGATAGATAATAAGGTTTCCTCACTACTTTTAATTTCTTTCCACTTTATACTTAGAGTGTTTCTCACACCAATTAAAAGACCTCCTGATTTATATCTAGTTAGAGCACTTCTGTTCTTATACACAATATCAAACCCGTTATTTACCATTATTTTCCTAACGTTATTCATGTCAGCGTCATCACACCTGGTTTCACACATGCACAATACATCATAATTCACAAGAAACAACATAAATTCCTTCGTTAATAGCTTGGACTTTAAGCCACAAACGTTAATTGTCAAAATATTCATACGCAAACTTTGAGTGGTCGTTAGCGTAGGTCCTTGTGTAGTGGGACTCTGAGTGTGTGTTAAAACTTGTGGATCACTGTGTGCTTGTTTTGAACTTGTGTTTGCGTGTGCAGTTATAGAGTGTCGCTGTGGTGTTGGGTTGTTTATCACTGCGTAGTTTATATTGTTATGTATCTGTGTTAGAGTATATGTAGGCGTTATTTGTGTTGAATTTTTTTGCTGACTTACGGTGTTGATTGCAGAGTAGTGGGTTGCCCTTGGATAGTGCTGTACTCCTGCTACTTGTTACTTAACGAGGTGGTCCAATCTTAGGCGCTTCCAATCCGGAGATTCGATTCCCACTTTGAAGAGATCGTCTGGTGTTGTAATCTCGACGGGTCTCTCCTTGTCCTTGAGCCATGCCAGTATCTTACCATCCCGAGTAGTGACGTTCCTTACAGCCTCTTGTTCCTTTACCATCTTCATGAGCGTAGATCTCAGTGGTGTCAGATCTTCATTGATGTAGATTTTCTTCTGTTTCTTCTTAAGCTCTTTCTTGTTTTTCACCACTGCGTTCCTTTTCTTTCTGTGGCAGAAACGTACTATCACAGGCCTGCTTCTGTCACCAACCTTCCCCAACCGGTGAGCAATGGATATATCATCTGCTTCTAATTTCACTCCTACATCAGCAGCAACTTCGATAACCTTTGCTTGTAAAATATCCTCGTCCTCGTCCGGTTCTTCCTCAATACCAAATATACGCAGGTTGTCTTTCCGTGTATACTGCTCCAGACGGTCGTTTTCGTAGCGATGTTCCAGGTTGATTGTTTGCGTGTTGAGTGATAACGTGTTGGTTATATCTTTCACTGCCGTAGAAACTGCAGTTGTGACAGCCACCGATATAATGCTGGCAATTCCGGGCATGATGGCAGCAACGACTTCCTTAACAGTTTTGGTTCCCTTGATAGGCTCCCTCCCTTCGGTTGTTAGGTTTACAAGCTCTTCTTCCACTTTTTCCTTTACCAGCTGTTCCAAACTTGAGCTAACAGACTGCCCGGCCATTGTAGGGTCGGTAGGACTGCTAATGGTAAATCAAGGAGCTGTCCCATGCACGTCCTTCCTCGACCGCTGTGGCAGGTACAGCGGTGTGTGTGTGAGATACTTTGGTAAACATTTCAACATTTTAATGTTTACTAATGGGGTAAGATGGACACCATGCCAGGGGAAAGGTGGGTTTATTGTGCTAATTGCAAAAGCTGGGCTCATGAACAATGTACAGGGATAGATGGTGATGGTGATGATGCTGAGGGAGAGGTTTTTGTGTGTGATTTATGTCATTAAGTTGTGCAGGGATAGATGATAATTAGGGATTTTTTTTTTTTTCGTTTGATTTGTATCAATAAATTTGGCTCATGAGCAATGTGAAGGGTTATGACGATGACGAGGAAGAGTATTTTTTACTTGTGCTTTATTCCAATAAGGATTTGTTTCTTCATGTTCAGTTTGCAGGGTAAGATGGACCCCTGGGGGTCCGTCTTACCCCATAATTTTATTTTTGGCCCGAGAAAAAATATTTCTTTGTAAATTTTTGTGCTTCATTGTTTTCCTTTAAAAACCGTAATCCGGGTGTGGACTTCGAAGACAACATCCCAAAGCACCACCACAAACCCACAAACCCTCAAAAATCATATAAATGTAGTTTTTAGACTCAATACTTTGTTAAGTGGTCTGTCTTACCCCACCTTCCCCTACTCCTTTCTTTCCTTCTACTTAGCCAGAGACGTATCCACATGCAGGCATTTTCTTTTCTGTTGACTCTTTCGGTACCCCAAAAGAAGAGCAGCCACCGCATCAGGCATCATCACTAAAGGAAGACATCTTTGTGGGTAGGTATTAGTTTACATTCACTTCCTGCCAAGGCACCAACTAGTCTCCAGCAGACCAACTAGTTTCCAAACGTTACGTGTGACGCTTTCCGATTAGAAGGAATGAGTCAGTAACTCTACGTACGTAAAATTTCAATCACAAATTGGCAAGTGTGAACCCGCCTTAATAAAAATAAGTCATACTATACAGACTTTACTGACAATTTCACTATCATATTCATTTGCATCCAACAACAGAACCCAGTTGCGTCCTCCCCGCTGAGTCGGAAGGACGTCATATCACTCTTCGTGTTTACATGAGTGGCAGCCCCTACAAGCGGAAATCAGAAGTGATTTGGAGTGATCACGCCTACTCATTGGTTACTGAGGGAGGACTAGGCCCATTTTGCCAGCCAGAAATAGGCCAGAAGCCAGAAAATAAGCGTCCGTGCCTGGGTTTGGTGGTGCCCGCCGCCACAATAAAGCCTGCTGCGTTCCACGTGGGCCCAGCACAAAGGACTATGCTCGTCGAAGGCATTGTTGAGGTGGAGGTAGGCATAGCAGCCCTAAAGGACATGGAGATTGTCGAGGAGCCTCGTCCTGCACCATCTGGCAAGGAAAAAACACCAGGAAAATGCTGCTGCTGACCAGATCCCCTGTCCGAGGTGCCCCGGCCACCTCGGACCGTAAACAAAGGCGTCGTCTGCTCTTCCCTGCTGGCCATGGAAAGATGGCCAGTGAGCTGTTCAGCTGGTTTGCAGCCTTGATGAAGCAACATTCAGACCTGCAGCCACTCTACAAGGAGGGACGGAACCAGCCCTATATAACGGTCAGTACTGACTCCTCCTTTTACGCCACCCTGTTGAGTGAAGGCTTCCTGGGCCTGGTTATGGAGTGTCCTGGCGAAGGGGGCACTCACCCTGTCATTATTCATGGTGTGGCGACCCACATCAATGTCAACCTGATAGAGGTACCAGCTGGATTCCATGGGCTGAAGAGGAGGATGGTGGGGCAAGGCCCCAGCTGTTGGGAGTGGTGACAGGTAAGGTGCCTAGTGAGGTGCATCTCCTGGACCTTGGACGTCGGCGTGTGGAACGATACACGCCAGAACCAGACTTATGTCGTCACTGCAGTCGCTGGGGACACAAGGAGTGGCGCTGCCAGTCTGCCCCTCGCTGCAGGTACTGTGCTGGCCCCCTTAAGTCAGCACAGTGCCTGGATAAGATCAAGGAGGGCACCAAAATCCCTCCTCGCTGCTGCAATTGTGGGGGTGACCACAACGCCCACTCCACCCTCTGCACTGTCAGGCCTTGGCCTCAAAGGGAGCCTGCCACGGATGAGGTGAGTCGGCCCAGGTTTGTGTTCCGCCAGGCTCCACCTCCCCAAACCAACGCCTGGGCGACGAAGCCCTTCTTTTCGGCAGCTGCCCCTCACCTGTCCCAGCCTTCTTGCTCCACCAGTGGCACTTCAACCACACCTGCCGTGTCCTCACCTTTGCCGCAGCGCACTGCTACAGTGTCCCCTGTGCCTCCAAACACAGTGCCCCAGGCAGGTATCACTCAGGAACTGCCTGCCACCAACGCTACCCAGCAGCTAATGGCGGTGGTGAGTGCACTAGCCGCCAAAGTGGACAACGTGACTATTTGTGCAATAGAACAGCACAGGTTTGGTTTCAAGGTGCAGTCTCCTCTGAGGAAGTCTTTGAGCTTGGAACACCACAGGGTGGAGTCCTTAGTCCAATGCTTTTTAGTGTTTTAATGGACAAAATTGCGCGCTGTTCCTTTTCGCAGGGCACCCAGGTCCTCATCTATGCTGATGACATACTCTTCCAATGCCCCACACCCAGGATTCTCCAGTTAGCTTCGTCACAACTGGCAGCGTTGTGTGTCCAAATGGGATTAGTGATTAATGAATGTAAAACAAAATTTCAAGCTAAAGGGAAGGTCTCTCAGCTGCCCACTGTAAATAACATTCCCATCCCTAAAGTTCATATACACAAGTACCTGGGTGTTCAGATGAGCTTCAGGAAGTCTCTTCAAGCCGTCCAGTATGTTCGAGACCTCTGTCTGCCACGGCTAGCACCACTTCGGCTGCTAGCCAACAGGGGCCTGGGGGCTGGCATTCCAGTCTTAAGAATGTTCTATATATCTGTCATACGGTCCCTTATTGACTATGCCACCCCTGTTTTAATAGTGTTTAGTGCCACCCAACTCCGTCCCCTGGAGCTTGTTCAGAATGAAGCCATGCGGATAATCTTGGGATGCCCCAGGACTGCACGGATTGAAGTTCTCGGAGCTGAACTGCATCTGCCGAGTATTATGTGTAGGGTGCAGGAAATTACTTGTCGCACAATTAGTTGGATGCTATGCACGGGCTCTGACTCTCTAAAGCGATCACTGACCCCCCCTGTATCATGATCCTTGCACTCCTACAACACCATACCTCAGGAAGATCTTGGGAGTACTGACAAGTGTAGGTGTAGCCGAGGCTTGTATTAACGTTGTTGTCACCGATACAACCCGCCTGGAACCCTCACCGTGTCAGTGTTGATATTCACTCTCTGCATCAGTCCAAGAGGGACTGGCTCCCTCATGTGCTGCAAGACATGTTCATGACTAAATTGTCCAAGTACCCACACGTTCAGGCTATTCATGTTTATTGTGATGTCAATGGCAGCAGGTCTGGATGTGGGCTGTTCATCCGTGACTACATCTCTGACAGTCTCTACACTGACACTGAAGTTTCCAGGCGGCTCCCTGCACCCATGTCTTCCACTAGAGCTGAACTGTATGCTGTACTGGAGGCACTCCGTATTGTGGCGCCTCTCCATAAGAATGTGCCCTACAAGATGACACAGTGGACCCTGGCACTGAGTACACTCTGGGTTATGTTAAGAGTAGCATTAAGGACGTTGTACAAAGTAGCATTAGTGATCAGTTGGAGCTTTGTTGCCATAGGGGCAGTAGCACTAGTCTTGACTATACACGTGTCTCCCAGAGCTGTACTTACACCTACGAGAGACACACTGCATCACATGACAGGGTGGCAATGAGGCTCAGATTAGGCTACAAATACTTTTGGGAAGTCAGTGCTTCTCCTGGTGTGTGTTGTGTGCTGTGTGCTGCACCAAGGGGACATACTCTGCGTCACTATATCATGGAATGTCCTCTCATTGCTAAATTTAGGCCACAATGTCAGCATGGCTTGTACAGCCTCATTGACCATCTCTTAGACTCAGCCACTCTCAGGGATATACTCAGGGAATATCCTCAGTTTGCCCCCAGACTGTAGGATGTTTAGGCAATAAGGTGTGCAATATGTGTATCTATTTATTGAAATACTTGTATTCTTGTTGTGTATAATGTCTAGTGTTAGATTTTTGATACTTTAACCTTAAGTCTTTGCCCAGAGGGTGGATGGCAAGGTCCATCCTCCTCCTTTGTTGTAATTATTTATTAATTCAACAATAAATGTATCAATCAATCAATCCAACAGCAGGATCAGATGCAGTGGAACTTGGTAGCTCATTTGACGTTTTTTTTTTTTTTTTCTTAATATGAAATATTGTGATCTATTATCTAATAAGGATATGGATATACATGAATAGTATGAGAGGGATTCAGTGTCAAGTGAAATATTAACTTCATAATACAAGTTGATATTCAGAGTTTAAACTCAAGTGCGTGAGCTACGAGCTTTATAAGTCATCAAATATTGTATTACTGTTCTTATTACATAAAAAAAATATTTTGCATAGAGCTTAAAGATACCCCAAGATTGCTAAGTTAAAAAAAAAAAAAGAAAGCTTTAGGCTCGTCACCAAGGAGGTTGAATAAGGGAAGTCGGCATGACGTCACAAAGGTGAAGGGTACACTGGTGCCCCTATCCCTTCCACCTAAAACATTACCAGCCTCCCACTGAAAATACATAGAAACGCCCGAGTTAAAATCCTTATTTTCCGTCTTATGTCCATGTTTCGACGCTGAAGGTGGATGTTCACTCCTGGTGTCAGAACCGACCCCTCCGGTTCCATGTCAACTGAACCAGTGCCACTTGCACCAGTACCACATGCACCAGTGCCAACTGAACCAGTAGACAACTGAACCAGTAGACAACTGAACCAGTGGTCTACTGAACCAGTGGTCAACTGAACCAGTAACCATTTGAACCAGCGACCATCCGAACCAGTGCAACTTGAACCAGTGCAAACTGAACCAGTACTACTTGAACCAGTACTATTTCAACCAGTGACCATCTGAACCAGTGGTCATCTGAACCAGTGGTCAACTGAACCAGTGGTCAACTGAACCAGTAGTCAAGTGAACCAGTGGTCATTTGAACCAGTGGTCATTTGAACCAGTAACCATCTGAACCAGTGTAAACTGAACCAGTACTACTTGAACCAGTACTATTTCAACCAGTGACCATCTGAACCAGTGGTCATCTGAACCAGTGCTACTTGAACCAGTGCAAACTGAACCAGTACTACTACTTGAACCAGTACTAATTCAACCAGTGACCATCTGAACCAGTGGTCATCTGAACCAGTGCAACTTGAACCAGTGCAAACTGAACCAGTAGTACTTGAACCAGTACTATTTCAGCCAGTGACCGTGTAATACAATTTAACCCTTTTCGAAGGCCGATGGTACTGTACTCCGTTGTGTAACCCTTTCATTACAGGTGTAACTCGTTTATGTTAGCATCCTCCCTGCACCAGCTTAAACCACGCATACTGAATTAAAACAACAAATTATCCTAGGCTTTGCATTGAATTAAAACAAGAAATAACCCTAGGCTTTGTACTGAATTAAAGCAAAAAATAACCCTAGGCTTTGTACTGAATTAAAGCAAAAAATAATCCTAGGCTTTGTATTGAATTAAAACAAGAAATAAGCCTAGGCTTTGTACTGAATTAAAACAAGAAATAACCCTAGGTTAGTACTTATTTAAAGTAACTTGTCGGCTTCTTCACCATAAGATCTAACTTTAACTGCTAGTCTGTTTGCTAAAAGTACATACAGTATGTATTTCTTGGCCTCTCAAGATTGACAGCTTGGGCATTTTGCATTGTTAGCCTATGAACTGCAATGTTATTTCTTGTTTTAATTCAATGCAAAGCCTAGGATAATTTGTTGTTTTAATTCAGTATGCGTGGTTTAAGCTGGTACTGCATTTTATTTATATTTCTTCAACTTTATTTTTCTTCAAGATCTGAATATAATTAGTTTACTTACAATTCAGAGTATTTTTTATTCCATAAAATATGTGCGAGTTCAGCAGAATTTGTTGTGACTCAACTGTATTTTTATTTCCTTCGGAAACCTACATTAAAATGGTCACACTTCATTTACAAACACAAAGTGAAAAATATTTCACAAAAGTAATAAATAAAAATAAATAAAACAAGAAAAGGAAATATAAAAACTGTTATAAGCTAGGAAAAGAAAAAAAAACAAAGAAAAAAGTAAAAAAAAAAAAAAAAATAAATAAAAATATAATATAAAACTAAAAAAAAAAAAAGGTCCGCGACAGCATCCCGACTCCACGTGTCGCAGGACTGGGACCAGCTCAAAATAAAATGGCTTTGCATAAGCGCGTGGTTTAAGCTGGTGCAGGGAGGATGCTAACATAAACGAGTTACACCTGTAATGAAAGGGTTACACAACGGAGCACAGTACCATCGGCCTTCGAAAAAGGGTTAAATTGTATTACACGGTCACTGGCTGAAATAGTACAAATTCAGTACAAATCCTAGGATTATTTCCTGCTTTAATTAAGTACAAACCTAGGGTTATTTCTTGTTTTAATTCAGTACAAAGCCTAGGCTTATTTCTTGTTTTAATTCAATACAAAGCCTAGGATTATTTTTGCTTTAATTCAGTACAAAGCCTAGGGTTATTTTTGCTTTAATTCAGTACAAAGCCTAGGGTTATTTCTTGTTTTAATTCAATGCAAAGCCTAGGATAATTTGTTGTTTTAATTCAGTATGCGTGGTTTAAGCTGGTGCAGGGAGGATGCTAACATAAACGAGTTACACCTGTAATGAAAGGGTTACACAACGGAGTACAGTACCATCGGCCTTCGAAAAGGGTTAAATTGTATTACACGGTCACTGGCTGAAATAGTACTGGTTCAAGTACTACTGGTTCAGTTTGCACTGGTTCAAGTTGCACTGGTTCAGATGACCACTGGTTCAGATGGTCACTGGTTGAATTAGTACTGGTTCAAGTACTACTGGTTCAGTTTGCACTGGTTCAAGTTGCACTGGTTCAGATGACCACTGGTTCAGATGGTCACTGGTTGAATTAGTACTGGTTCAAGTAGTAGTACTGGTTCAGTTTGCACTGGTTCAAGTAGCACTGGTTCAGATGACCACTGGTTCAGATGGTCACTGGTTGAAATAGTACTGGTTCAAGTAGTACTGGTTCAGTTTACACTGGTTCAGATGGTTACTGGTTCAAATGACCACTGGTTCAAATGACCACTGGTTCACTTGACAACTGGTTCAGTTGACCACTGGTTCAGTTGACCACTGGTTCAGTTGGCACTGGTGCATGTGGTACTGGTGCAAGTGGCACTGGTTCAGTTGACCGGCAACCGACCCCTCCATACTCATGTCCAATGGGGCTGCAATGTCTATGGAAGTCCCAAAGAGATCTTGCGACGACGATGGGACATCATACCCATCATGCCCTTCCTCTGTCCCATCGTCTTTGGTGGGTAAACCATTTTGAGAGCACGGTGTGGACAGAGGCGTTTTTTTTATTTTTTTTATTTATTTTATTTATTTTTTTTTTACTACACGTAGAGACAACGCACGAGCGGTCACACTACTCACGACGATTCTAGCGACAACGTTTTCGTGCGTAACTGCCAAACGTATGTTCAAAGACCAGTCGTAACTCGGTATTTTAACGATTTTTGACTCGTTCGATGTCGAACGATGTCATTAACAGCACCTACGACATCGTATCTCTCTATAACGTCATCGTACGCCCGATGAAATGGCTCGATTGTCGTAATGCTTCTACGATGTCGCGTGACAAGGACATCTTACGACATCCTACAATATCATCGTGTTAACGTACGACTTGACTCACGACATCTTATGCTGGGGTCACACTACAGCTTTTTTTACTACAACGTCCCCGACGGTCGTATGAGGGCTGTCGCCGGCAGCAATGACGTCATTTTAACGGTGTCTGACCTGTCGTAAGATGTCGTGAGTCAAGTTTTACGTTAACGCGGCGATGTCGTACTATGTCGTAAGATGTCCTCGTTATCACACGAGATCGTAGAAGCATTACGACAATCGAGCGCTGCATTCGACTGTCGGGCAGAAGATTGATGATTAATTGATACATTTATTGTTGAATTGATAAATAAATACAGCAAAGAAGGAAGATGGACCTTGCCACCCACCCCCTGGGCAGAGTTAAGGTTAAAGTATCAAACATATAACAATAGACTGTATACATAACAAGAGTACAAGTACTTCAATAAATAAATACAGATATTGCACACCTTATTGCCTAAACATCCTAGAGTCTGAGGGCAAACTGAGGATATTCCCCGAGTATATCCCTGAGAGTGGTTGAGTCTAGGAGATGGTCAGTGAGGCTATACAAGTCATGTTGACCTTGTGGCCTAAATTTAGCAATGAGAGGACATTCCATGATATAATGACGCAGAGTATGTGTGTCCCCTAACACTATATATATCCCTCACTTATAGCTTCCTTCAGTGGCCCTCACCCAAAAAACCCGATTACCCACAGGCCTCCAAGCTTGTTTGTTGAGACGAGTGATGACAAACGAATATAATGAGGGTTATGCTTATCTCGGCACCTTTCTGCACCCTCAGAAGAGGTAGTCATATATCTTCCTGGCACAGAAACATGATTCCACCGATATACTATAATGTTATTTGTTATATCCCTGTATAAATGGCAGCACCACTGTAAAAATCACTGTCAATTATCGCCCGCACACTCTAGCTCAAGTTATCTGTTTTGTTTCTCCCGCGTCGTGCGGTGCCCACCAAAAAAATAAAATGTTGGAACATCTGGAAATCTCAGGTATCAAAAAACAAGCATGGGATTACAAGAAAATTCATAATGAACGATGAAAAATTATATAATAAAAATCTTATCATTATATACCTTACTCTAACAGATCTATCAGTAAAGAATAAAAGAAACTAATAGAAATGAAATAAGTTTATCTCAATCCACACCATCTACCGCCCTCCTCTACAAGATTATTACCAAAGCCTCACGAAATAGTTCATATAAGACTTAATACCTAAATCTTAGATAATGCATCATAACCAGAAATGGCAAAAAGTATTCCAGAACCTTTAAAAAATATATATTAATCTCTAACCAAGTCATTTTATACCCTTACAAAGATAACCATTTCAAACGTTCTCCAAATTAATATCTTGAATAAAAAGAAAAACTCGCACAAGTCTATTGATGCAAGTTCTGATATTATACACCACATTAAGGTTTAGAATGAACACTAAAAATATAAAAATAGAGCTAGATTTAATCAAGATCAAGTTAAGCTTTGCAAACAGACGCCTGCTGGAAGATCAAGAAAAAGAAAATAGAGGCTCAAACAAACCCAAACAACAACTGGAACCAGCATGTAACAAGCCAAAACACCATGACACTTACATACGCTTAATGAAACAGACAAAGAACAACAGGAACAGCCATAAGCCATGAGATAAAGGAGGGACAAGCACCGTTACGAAGGCTTTGAAAATTCCAACAGCGCAGCAGCTCTGTACTGGCAGACGGAGAGGTGAGGCTGAGCAATAACCGTTCAATTTTACGTATTTCCAGACTTTCCTAGCATTCATTAATATACTTATAACATCACTAGTCGCCCTTCATGCATTGGTGATTGGGGGCGTTAGGGAATGTGACTCTATGTGTGTGTGTTTCTGGGGGTGTGTTAAATGCCTGTGTTGGAAGTGTTGTAGATAGGGTATTCACTTGTGGGGGTGTGACCTTTAGTTGATTTTCATGAAGCCACATGAAGATTACTTTTCTATTAATTCGAAAAATTTTCAGTGGGTAAAACTGCAGAGTAAGGCCTTCCTCCTTTTCCCCACCAACCTCCTCCCCGACCAACAATCTCGGGGGACCTGTTTGGAAAGTGGGGTTTTTGGGTGGAGAATCCTAAATAGACCAAATTTTGCAATGAAAATGTATGAGGTTATATTTGACTGAATAAAAAAAATCCTTAAAATACTGTTGAAATCTAACAAACTAACCTAACCTGGCGGTGAGGATGGCTTCCTTTTGGCTTCAAACCAGCTTCCCCATGACCAGTTACAAGTTGTACAGTTTTACCATAAGCACTATTCCAGTAGTCTTTATCAGCCCATTATGGATTTATAACTGATTAGGAGGGAGGTGGTTGAGGAGGAACCCACCCCCAGCTAGGTTAGGTTAGAGTAGGGTAGGGTAGGTTAGGTTAAATGTTAGGTTTATAAAGTTTTGTTAAATTTCATCAGTATTTTAGGGATTTCCTTCCAATTTAATGAAAGATTGCCTCTTGAACTTTTTATAATTGAAAATTTTGTTTATTTTGGCTTTCCCCACCCAATAACCTCAACCTCAACAAATGCCTAAGCTTGTTGGTGTTGGGGACAGAGCTGGTTGCGAAAGGGAGAAAGACTATAATCATTACTGGGTATTTCAGGTCACTATTTACTAGATATGCTTACACCAATTAAAACAGCTGCTATGGATTTGGGTGTCTTAGTTGATACTTGATACTTCTTTGAAGTTCCACCAACATATGGCTAATATAGTGCATAAAGCGAGCAGAGTGGCAGAGAGCACCTTGAAATCCACAATTAATCATGAGGCTTCATTGATGTTACCTCTTTTCACCACTCACATAAGACCATTATTAGAGTATTCATCATTTCTGTGGAACACAGGATATCTTAGGGACATGAGAATGCTGGAAGGAGTCCAGGGAAGGTGGACTAAAACATTTTGTGTTGTGAAACATCTTACTTACCAAGACCACTTAAATTCTATCCAGGGTAGACTACTTCGTCATGATCTGATCAAATGTTGGCAGATTTTCCTTAGAGTTTCATTGATAAAGCCTGAAGACCTATTCCATTGTCCACCTATTAACTATATGAGAGGACATCAGTATAAATTTTTTTCTGTACATTCCCTGTTAGATATAAGATCATTTAGTATTTGAAGCATTAATACTTGGAATTCCTTGCCACAGAGGGTCATTTCTTGTCAAGAGTGTCACTATTTTCAAAACATCTCTAGCCACACATTTGGGTGACATTGTACCAATACTGTTAATTGTTGAGTCTGTTTGTACCGAATCCATCTCACCCAACTCTATTCTCCCTTGTTTGTTTGTATTTCCTGCTGCATATGTTGTACTCTCCAACCCAGAATTATAGTATTGTCTTTGTGGTTTATTTATTTATTTGGTGCTGGCACAACAACAGAATGTGGCTTCTCCTACCTTAGTTAGGGAAGCCCACTAGGTGAGTGTAGTTTCACCCTTCACTCCTGTTCCATTTGCTTTTTTACAAATTATTTATTTATTTGTTTATTTTTTATTTATTTATTTAATTTTCTTTTTTTTTTTTTTTTCTATAGGTAATTTGGGCCCATTTTCAGTTAATCTGTGTGTTGCTTTTTCCTGCAGATCATTAGTTTCTATCTGGGAGGAATACGGATAAGCTTAGAGTCTTCTCCCAACTTCTGGAAACTAGATGAAGCAAAACAAAAGATTGTGAAAAGTTGGTAAATATCAAGAACATTGCCCTGCAGTTCCTGTTTACAAATCTTTTACCTTATTATTATTAGTAGTAGTAGTAGTATTTTTATTAGTAATGTTATTTTATTTATTTCTTATTTATTTATTTTTTATTCTATTAATATTTAAATAAGTTTCCAGAAGTTGATACATATTGTATAATTTTTTGCAACCTTGATTCTATTGGGCATTTCAGTTGCAACCTCAGGGAAAGAGGCTAAAGTTATCTCCATACTGTCTGCCTTTTATTTATTTGTTTATTTGTTTATTTATTTATTATTTTTTTCCTTTTTACTTCCACCATCAAAGACTAAATGTTGTTTCATAGTAAAAATAGGAAGCAGGTTATTAATAAGATTCCACAGACTAATTAAAACATTTCAAAATTAACTCTTATCTTTCTCCACAGGATGAAATAAAACACAGTGATTGATTGATTAATTTTGTGTTTATTTGAATTTGCCAGAGGATGCATTCTCAAACACAAGGACCAAGCACTGTGACTTATTTCATGCTTGTTCAACAGATGTGACATAAGTGCACATAAACGAACACATTTTCAACGTTCGCTGGCGTGGCTCAGCATCTGCTTGTTCATCACACACCTGAGTGTATCATTTAACAGCATTGGCATGGTATTCCTCACCAAAACAGGTAAATTCAAAGAATTGTCAGCATTATAAATTATTTGTGGGGGCTATATGATATGTGTGCTTCAAATTATTCAGAATGAGAAGCTTTTTATGATGGGAATGGTAAGAAAAACCTTTTTTTTTTTTTTTTTTTTTTTTTTTTTTTTTTTTTTCCTCAGTATCTTCCACATATAGATAATGCTTACCCACTATTTCAGTGTTGGAATTGTGCCTGTCATACTGGAAGGCAATGAAATATGTATTTGTATTATTAGCTTATTGTGTTTATATACATTTCTGCTCCAGTGATATTTGAGAGATTGTCTCCTGCCCTGATGGCTAGGATGGTCAGCACCTGCACTAGCTAAGAATTAGTTAGATCATGTGCAGAAAAAAAAAAAAAAAAAAAAAAAAAATATATATATATATATATATATATATATATATATATATATATATATATATATATATATATGTGTGTGTGTGTGTGTGTATATATATATATATATATATATATATATATATATATATATATATATATATATATATATATATATATATAAATTCATATGATTTTTTTTTTTTTGCTTTGTCAGAAACAACATTCTGGGGATGAGAGTTCCAAAGTGTAATTCTTCTGACACTGAAGAACCATTTGTTTCTATCTAATTGTGTTTTCACATGAGCAAGCCTGTATAGCTGACTTCTCGTGTTATCCAATATTGTGTTACAGAACATATCTTTGGGAGCAGTGGTACAATGATCGTAAAGAATTTTCCTATACTTTATCGTGTTGTGGGACAACAGTTAACCATGAACCAGGCACAGGGCAGGGGTCTCAGCCTAAAGGGGTTGGAGCATTCTCGATGAGTCCTTATGATCGTTATTTAAACATGCCAGTTGTGCTAAATGTTTCTACATTTTGCACAACTTTAGGGAGGCTGTGGCATGTGGATAAGGTGGTGAGCATGGAATCGAGCAGATGTCCACGCGTAGGTTCGAATACCACCAGATACCACTCTGAAGCTATGCCATTTGTTGAATGGTTTAAAGTTACCTACATGTCACCATAATACCCAAGTTCTAAGTGGTTACACCAAAGATGCACTTGGGCCCCTCTGACACACACAAACACACACACACACACACACACACACACACACACACACACACACACACACACACACACACACACACACACACACACACATGCTCCTCAAGTTTGTTGTCATTTTATTCAAAAGTAAGAGATGCTGTACAGGAAAGGGATGGTTGGGTAGACAGTGTCTACCTAGATTTAATAAAAGCTTTTGACAAGGTACCACACAAGAGGTTACTATGGAAGATTAAGAACAATGGGGGAGTTGGAGGACAATTATTGGAATGGATGAAGGATTACCTTAGTGAGAAGGAAATGAGAACAGTGATAAGAAATAGTAGTTCTTCCTAAAGGTCACTAGTGGAGTACCTCAAGGGTCGGTGTTGGGACCAGTCATGTTTGGCATCTATGTGAATGACCTGCCTGAAGGAATTGAGAGTCATATCAATTTGTTTGCGGATGATGCCAAGATAATGGGGAGAGTGAAAAATGTAAATGACTGTATGAAACTGCAAGAGGACCTTGATAAAATTGGTAGATGGAGTAGAACTTGGCAAATGGAATTCAATCTGAATAAGTGTAAAGTCATGGAATTTGGAAAAAGCAAGTGGAGAGTACATGGCAATTACAAAATGGAAAATTTTAGTTTGGAGAGGTCTAAAGAGGAAGTGGATTTAGGGGTGACAATTACAGAGGGCTTAGCACCAGACAGGCATATAAATAAAATCACAGGAGAAGTAACAAATCTGCTAAGGAGAATTAAAATGACCTTCTCATATTTGGATTCTGATATGATGAAAAAGTTAATTAGTTCTATAATAAGACCAAGACTGGAGTATGCAGTGATTGTGTGGTCCCCTCACACTAAGAAGAATATTAGAAAATTGGAGAGGGTGCAGAGGGCAGCCACCAAGTTAGTACTGGAACTGAAGGATTTGACTTACGAGGAGCGGTTGAGAAAACTGAAAATTCCAATACTTCAAAGTGGAGAGAAAGGGGAGACTTGATAGGTATTTATAAAATGGTGAATAACCTGGATAAAGTGGATGGTGACTTTTTAAACCTGGAAACAGGGACTACAAGGGGACATGGGAAGAAATTGAAGAAGGTGTAGTGTATAAGAGACATTAAGAGGTACAGTTTCCCTCATAGAGCTGTGGACACCTGGAATGGATTAGATATAGACATCGTAAATGCAGTCAGTGTTCACAATTTCAAAGCTAAGCTGGATGAAACAAGGTATAAAGACAGGTCAATATGAGCTTGCTCCCCTCCTGTAAACTACAACTAGGTAAATACACACACACACACACACACACACACACACACACACACACACACACACACACACACACACACACACACACACACACACATGAGGAGGTAGTAGACACCTACCAAAGTGATAATTTACTCCCAGCGAGGTCTAATAACACTAATTCAAAGGGTGCTGTGAACCTTCTTATAAAGCTAGTTGTGATCTCGTTGAATGTTTCCCTTTTTGTCTCACAACTCAAGGGGGCAGTCACAGCCTGTCCTCTAAAGACAACTCTCCCTCTTCACTCAAAATTACATGCACTTACCACACACACACACACACACACACACACACACACACACACACACACACACACACACACACACACACACACACACACACACACACACACACACACACACACACACACACACACACACACACACACACACAGAAGTTGAGGAATATATGAGATTGGGAAAGTATGAAGAAGGAAAGTCTAGAGCCATAAAGATAACATTAAAATCCCAAGTAGCTGCCGAGCATGTATTGAGAAATGCATGGAAGCTGAAAAATTCTCAAGAGACAAACATGATTTACGTAAGAAGAAATATGTCGCAGGAGGAAAGGACTAAGATGAGAGAAATGGTGACAGAGGTGAGAGAGAGGAATGAGGCAAGAACAGAAGAAGAAAAGAAAAAGTTTTTTGGAAAATAAGAAATGACAAAGTGTGGAAGTGGTGGACAAAAGAGAGGGAGTAAAAGACCAGACAAAGGAGCAGATAAGGAAGAAAGACATAAGAGTATCATATACTAACATAGACGGCTTCCTATCAAAAAGATTAGAGTGTATGGACCATCTGATAAGGGATAAACCAGATATTATGTGTATAGTGGAGGCCAAATTGAGACCGAATATACAAATAGATTGGTTTGGAGGGGGAAATTATAGAATGTGGAGAAAAGATAGAGAATAAAAGTGGAGGTGGAATAATTGTGTTAACAAGAAAAGACTTAGTAGTGCAAAATGTGTGCCTTGGAGGAGACGAGGAGGAAGTGGTGGGTGTGGTGATGACTGATGGAAGGCAAGATATCAATATTGTAACTGTGTATGTACCACCAAAGACAAGTGCATGGTCAAATGATCAGCATAATAGTATGGTGGAAAGCACATTGGAAAGAATGAGAAATGAAGCTGCAAAGAAAGCAAAAATGGTTATAGTTGGAGATTTCAACTGTAAAGACGTCAATTGGGAGGAATTTGAAGTGGGGAATGGTGGAGAATGGGGTGAGCAGCTATTAAATTATGTGGTGGGAAATTTGATGACACAGTGGGTGAGGCATCCAACAAGGGGAAGGAGGGGGTGATGCCCCGTCGAGACTGGACTTGATATTCAAAAAGGGAGTAAATCTAGAAAATGAGATTGAGCATGAGTGTCCTTTGGGGAAGAGTGATCATGAATTATTGAAATTTGAGGTAAAGGTGGGGTTCAGCAAAGATAATGAAGTTGGATACAAGGAGGAATGCCTAAATTATGCTAAGGGAAGATATGAGTTGAGAAATTACTTTGGAAATGTGGATTGGTCCAAAATGTACCAGGAAACAAACATGCAGTTAAAATATGAAAAATTTATGGAAATATATAGTGAGGCCAGAGAACTTTGTGCCAAAATATACTAAGAAAATCTTAAAGGGAGATCAATGGTTTAACAAAACCTGTGACAAGGCAAAAAGGGAGAAGGAAAAGGTATGGGAAAAATGCAAGAGAAATAATGAGGAAGTGGAGAGAGAAGCATATAGGAATGCAAGAAATAAATATGTTCAAGTGAGAAGAAGGGCACAACAAGAATTTGAACAGAGAATAGTGGAGAATTGTGAAAGTGATCCCAAAATGTTTTATAAATTCATTAATGGTAAATTACAGAAAAAAGAAACAGTTGATAAATTAAAGGTTGGAGATTATATATATGAAGATACAAGTGTCATTGTTGAAAAATTGAATGAGAATTTCTGCAAAGTATTCACAGAAGATACACAATTCAATCGACGGATGTTACCTGTGACAAGATGGATGCAAGAAATTATAGTAACAAAGAGTGACATTGCAAAAGTTTTGAGTCAATTAGATGTTAACAAGGCAATGGGACCAGATGGTGTGTCTGGAAGAATGTTAAAAGAATGTCAAGAGCAGTTGCTAGATCCAATTTTAGATTTAACAAGAACATCTATCATTACGGGAAAGGTGCCAGTAGAATGGAAAAGGACAAATGTAGTACCAATTTACAAAAGTGGATGATGCATGGAACCATTGAATTATAGAACTGTTTCTTTGACCAGCATTATGTGTAAGATATGTGAAGAAGTGATCAAAAGCAAGTGGTGTGAGTTCCTGGAAAACAAAGAAATACTAGTGAGAAACAGTTTGGCTTTAGAAAAGGGAAATCGTGTGTATCAAATTTGCTATGTTTCTACTCAAAAGTGGTCGATATTTTACAAGAGAGGGATGGATGGGTTGATTTTGTATACCTAGACTTAAAAAAGCATTTGATAAAGTACCACATAACAGATTGATGTGGAAGTTAAGTAGTATCGGAGGAATAAGAGGAAATCTGACGGAGTGGATGAGAAATTATTTGACAGGTAGAGAAATGAGGACAGTAGTGAAGGGAGTGAAGTCAGAGTGGAGGAAGGTAACCAGTGGAGTTCCCCAAGGTTCCGTGCTTGGTCCCATCATGTTCCTGATCTATATAAATGACATGCCAGAGGGAGTGAGAAGTTATATGAATATGTTTGCAGATGATGCAAAGATTATGAGGAGAGTTAGGAATATGCATGACTGTAATATACTGCAGAAGGACTTGGACAAAATATATGAATGGAGCAGGACGTGGCAAATGGAATTCAATACCAACAAAAGCTGTGTAATGAGAATGGGTAGAAGTAAATATAGACCATATAAAGACTACCAGCTGGGGGGGAAGACTGTAATTGAAGTCAGTGAAGAAAAAGACTTGGGAGTGACTGTACAGAGTAATCTGTCTCCAGAAAAGCACATTAATAGAATATTTGGAAAAACGTACAGCATACTCCAAAGTATAGGATGGGCATTTAATTACCTGGACGGGAACATGATAAAGTAAATATTGACCACCCTGATTAGGCCACAGTTGGAATATGCATCAGTAATTTGGTCACCATACATGAAGAAACATGTCAAGAAACTGGAAAGAGTGCAGAGGTTAGCAACAAGAATGATACCAGATTTTAAGGAGATATTGTATGAGGAGAGGTTAAATAGGCTGGAATTAAGCATGTTGGAAGAAAGAAGAGTCAGAGGGGATATGATAACAATGTTCAAAATAGTACGTGGAGTGAACATATTGGATAGGGAGAACCTGATCACCATGGCATCCAGTAATTACCTAAGAGGACACCCAAAGAAAATACTGAAGGATTTCTGCACGAGCGACATCAAGAAATATATTTTCCTGTATCGGAACATTGATGCATGGAACAAACTGAGCGTGGATGTGGTGTGTGTGGCGAGTGTCAGTCAAATGAAGGAAAAATTGGACAAGTGTGGACATAGAGAGCTACGGCTTGAGCCCTGTAATCACAAATTACACACACACACACACACACACCACTTAGAATTCAAAATAAAAAATGGTGACTCCAAACCCAGCCTCGGAATCCCCTTCTGGGGAGAGGACCAGAAATGTCCCCAGGTCGGACTGCTCTTTTGACGATGAACTCAAATATCTCGACACCTTCCACAACTTTTTCTACGTTAATTTCTGCAACATTCACGGTCTTAGATCTAATTTTCAATCTGTGGAATACCACCTCTCCTCTACAAAACCTTATCGTCTTTTCCTCGCTGAAACACTGCTGTCTGAGGCAACTGACATTAGCCCATTCTCTGTTCCCTACTACTTCCTCTATTCTCATTTTTGTTCCAAAGTTGGATGTTGCGTCTATGTACGCAACAACTTAACTTGCTCTCATGCCCATGCTCTTGAATCTTTCAAGTTTTCCAACATCTGCCTTCATCTCAACAATCACTCTCTAACTAAATTTATCTGTACTGTCTATCTTTCCCCTAACTCCTTTGACTTTAATAAATTCTTTGACTATTTAACATCCAAAGTGGAGAACATTCTGTCTCTCTACCCTTTCGCAGAGATCTCCATCCATGGAGATTTCAATGTTCACCACCACCTTTGGCTTTCCTCTCCTTTCACTGACCATCCTGGTGAACTAGCCTTCAACTTTGCAATTCTCCATGACCTAGAGCAACTGGTGCAACACCCTATACTCATATTCTGATCACAATCTCATTTCTGTATCTTGTCCTATTTCTGCAATCCCTCCCCAGGATCCCTCTAAGAGGAGGTGCCTGTGGCATTTTGCCTCTGCCAGTTGGGGGCACTTGAGGTATTATGCTGAGTTTCCTTGGAGTGATTACTGTATCCATTTCAGAGACCCATCTCTTTTTGCTGAACATATAACAGAGGTGATAATGTCTGGCATGGAGGCATACATTCCTCATTCTTTCTCTTAATCTAAACCTTCTAAACCTTGGTTTAACACAGCCTGTTCTCGTGCTATACATGATAGAGAGGTTGTCCACAAAAGATACTTGAGCCTTCCATCTCCTCAATATCACACACTTTATATTTCTGCCCAAAATCATGTCAAGTCTGTTCTTCAACTTGCCAAACACTCCTTCATAAATAGAAAATGTCAAAATCTTTCAAACTCAAACTCCCCTCAAGACTTTTGGCATTTTAACTTTACTTCTTCATCTTTCCCTCCCTTATTTCATCCTGATGGCACCAAAGCCATCTCTTATGTCTCTAAAGCTGAATTCTCCTCTCAAGCCTTTGCTGTCAACTCCACCTTGGATGATTCTGGGCTTGTCCCTCCCTCTCTTCCTCCCTCTGACTATTTCATGTCTTCAATCAAAATTCTTTGTAATGATGTTTTCTATGCCCTTCCTGGCCTAAACCCTCAGAAGGCTTTTGGGCGTGATGGGGTCCCTCCTATTGTTCTCAAAAACTGTGCTTCCGTGTTTGCACCTTGCCTGGCCAAACTCTTCACACTTTGCCAACTTCTATCTTTCCATCTTGCTGGAAGTTTGCCTACATTCAACCTGTTCCTAAAATGGGTAACCATTCTAATTCCTATACCTTTAATCTCTTGCTTGTCTTAAGTTTTTTAATCTATCCTGAATAAGAAGAATCTTAAACATCTGTCACTTCACAATCTTCTGTATGCTGTATGATCATCAGTATGGCTTCCATCAAGATCTCTCTACTGGTGCTCTGGCTTTATTTACTGAGTCTTGGTCATTATCCTCTTTTAGAGATTTCAATGAAACTTTTGCTTTCACATTAGACTTCAAAAGCTTTTGATAGAGTCTGGCATAAAGCTTTGATTTCAAAACTGCCCTCTTACGGCTTCTATCCTTCTCTCTGCAAGTTTCCTTTCCGACCATTCTATTGCTGCTGTGATAGACGGCCACTATTCTTCTCTAAATCTGTTGATAGTGGTATTCCTTAGGGTTCTGTCCTATCGCCCACTCTCTATTGTTCATTACTGATCTTTTTAACTAAACTTATGGCCTTATCCACTGCTACGCTGATGATACTACCCTGCATCTTTCTATGTCCTTTCAGAGATGTCCAATCCTACAGGAAGTCAACAGATCATGCAGGGACACAATAGAACGCCTGACTTCTGATCTTTCTAAGATTTCCGATTGGGGCAGAGAAAACCTAGTAGTTTTCAATGTCTCAAAAACTCATTTCCTCCATCTATCAACTCGACACAACCTTCCAGACAACTATCCCCTCTTCTTCAATGACACTCAACTGTCTCTCTCTTCCACACTGAATATCCTCAGTCTATCCTTTACTCATAATCTTAACTGGAAACTTCACATCTCGTCTTTTGCTGAAATACCTATGAAGTTAGGTGTTCTGCGGCATCTCTGCCAGTTTATCTCGCCCCTCCAACTTCTTACTCTGTACAGAGGCATTATCTGCACCTGTATGGAGTACTCTTCACATGTTTGGGGGTTCCACTCACACTGTTTTATTAGATAGGGAGGAATCAAAAGATTTTCGTCTCATCAACTCCCCTCCTCTGACTGACTGTCTTCAGCCTCTTTCTCACCGCCGAAATGTTGCATCTCTTTCTATCCTTTATCGCTATTTTTATGCTAACTGTTCTACTGATCTTGCTAACTGTATGCCTCCCCTCCTCCTGTGGCCTCACTGCACAAGACTTTCTTCTTTCCCTCATCCCTTTTTCTGTCCAATTATAATGCAAGAGTTAATTAGTACTCTCAAACATTCATCCCTTTCACTGGTAAACTCTGGAACTGCCCCCCCCTCTGCTTCTGTATTTCCGTCTTCCTACTTGACTTTGCTTCTTATAAGAGAAAGGTATCTTGATACCTTTCTCTTATAAGAAGCAAAGTCATTTGCTCCCTAGTTTTGGGTAACCCTTCTTATCTTTTAGAGACCCAGCATTGTTTTTTTTTTTTTTTTTTTTTTTTCCTCCATTGTGTTGCCCTTGATTGGCCCTTTCTCCTACATTAAACACACACACACACACACACACACACACACACACACACACACACACACACACACACACACACACACACACACACACACACACACACACACACACACACACACACACACACACACACACACACACACACACACACACACACACACACACACACACACACACACACACACACACACACACACACACACACACACACACACACACCGCATAGTGTAGTGATTAGCACGCTCGACTCACAATCGAGAGGCCCGGGTTCAAGTCCCAGCGAGGCAAATGGGCAAGCTTCTTAATTTAGCCTCTCTTCACCTAGCAGTAAATAAGTACAGGATGTAACTCGAGGAATTGTGGTCTCGCTTTCCTGGTGTGTGGAGTGTGTTGTGGTCTCAGTCCTACCCGAAGATCGGTCTATGAGCTCTGAGCTCGCTCCATAATGGGGAAGACTAGCTGGGTGACCAGCAGGCTACCGTGGTGGTGAATTACACACACGCATAGTAAAAAGCTGAGGAAAGGAAGATGTCTAAGAGATATAAAAAAATACAGTTTCCCACAAAGATGAGTTTGAGACGTGGAACAGTCTGAGTGAAGAAGTGGTGACAGCAACGAGTGTGCATAGTTTTAAAGAAAAATTGGATAATTGTAGATATGGAGATGGGGCCACACGAGCGTAAAAGCCCAGGCCCTGTAAATCTACAACTAGGTAAATACATGTACACACACACACACACACACACACACACACACACACACACACACACACACACACACACACACACACACACACACAGACGAGACGCGGTAGAGGAAGGACGCAATACCGTCGCTCCCGAGAATCAGCTGATCTTCACTACCTTTGTTTGGGTTTACAGTGGCCTGGGCAATAAGTGTGGACTCATTTTTTTTCATGAATACAGTGTTAAATAATAATGAGTGAGAAAGATATTCCATCTAAATGCAGGTATGTGACAAGGGAAAGAATGAAAGCTGATGATGACAATGTTGGTGAGGGAGGAGGAGAATTTGAAGGCTTTGATACGGCGCAAACTTCACTATTTGATAGAGTCTTGACTATCGAACGTAAATTAGATAAATTGATAAAGGAGAGTATGGGAATGAAAGAGAATGAAGAACAGGATAAAGAGCTCCAGAAATTGAAAGAAAGGATAAAAGAGTGGAAGAAACGAAACTAGGCTAAGAACCGAAAATGAAGAATTAAAAGTCCAAATAGCGAACTACAAGAAATTGATGGAAGAAGGACTCGGTAAAGCCGAGAAAGAAAAAGAAAAGCTAAAAGATCTAGTTAACAAAGAAGAAGAAAGAGTACAAGACGTGATTAAAAAAGAAGTACAAGCATGGAGAATCCAAGATAAGAACGACAAGGAATCATTTCAAAAAGTATTTCAAGAACAGTTAAAAGAAAGAGATGAAAATATGACAAGCAAAATGATAGGAGTCCTCAAGAAAAAAAGAAAATTTAGTAAGAGAAATTGCAGAAAAAAAAATGTAATTATTTTTGGACTGAAAGAAAAAATGTTAAATATAGACCAAGAAGGGAAAAGGACGAAATGAAATCAGTAAAAGACCTACTAAAACATCTAAATGATGAGGATAGACAGAACTTAGAAGAGGAAGTAGAAGAAATCCATAGAATGGGACCATATCAAGAAGGAACAGTGAGACCAATTAAGATATTACTAAAATCACAAGCAGCAGCAGAAGTAGTACTATATAGAAAACGAAACTCAGAGAAACAGAAGGTTGCAAAGATATATATATATAAAGAAAAATAGAAACGAGGAGGAAAGGAAGAGACACAATGAACTGGTGGCAGAAGCAAGAGAAAAAATAATGAAAGGTCAGAGGAGGAGAAGAAGGCATTTTTTGGAGAATTATAGGAGACAGGATAAGGAAATGGTATATAAAAGAGAAAGAAGAGAAAAGAATGGAGCAAGTTTAACTAAAAATGATAAGAACAAGAGATTAAAAATGATGTATACAAACATAGATGGGATTTTATCTAGTAAATTAGAATTAAGAGATTACATAAAGAAAGAAGAACCAGATATTGTATGCCTGGTGGAAACAAAGTTAAATGAGGCAATAAAATAGACATAGATAAAAGGTATAATATATGGAGGAGAGACAGAGTGGGTAAAGGAGGAGGAGGAGTCATGATGATGTTAAGGAAGGAGATAGTGGTAAATCAAGTGGAGTTTGGGAAGGAAAATCAGAAATACTGTATGTTAAGATGCATATTAACAAAAGGAGTTAACAATCATTGGAACATATGTGCCACCAAAACAAACTCATGGACTAACCAAGAATATAGAGACATGATAGATGACACAATAAGGAGTCTTACAAGAATCATTAAGGAAAGGAGAAAAGTGATATTGGTAGGAGATTTCAACTGTAAGGAGGTAGACTGGGAAAATTATGAAAGTGGTATGGGGAAGATGCCTGGGAGATAGATTCCTGAACCTAATGATAGATAATTTGATGGTCCAAAGAGTAAAGGAAAACACAAGATTCAGAGGAAACGATGAGCCGGCAAGATTAGACCTAGTTTTTACAAGGGATATACCAATTAACGATGATATAAGATACAAGTGCCCATTGGGAAAGAGTGACCATGTAATATTAGAGATGGATATAGAAGAAGGAAAGGAAGATAGAGATGAATCATACAAAGGAGACCGATTAAATTACAGAAAGGCTGATATTGAGAATCTCAAGAACTATTTTAAAACGTAAACTGGGAGGAGATGGAAAACTCATTAACGGTTCAAGAGAAATATAACTTATTTTTGGAAATATACAAAACTGGGGTCAGGAATATGTTCCAAATATAGACCTAAAGAAGAAGGAAAGAAAGATTGGTTTAATGCAAGATGTGCTAGGGCAAAGGAGAAACGAGATGGAGCATGGAAAAGGTGGAGAAGAAACAGAAATCCAGAAAATAAGGAAAACTTCAAAACAGCAAGAAATGAATATGCTAAGGTAAGAAAGGAAGAAGAAAAGAACTATGAAAAGGACATTGTCGAAAAATGTAAGGAACAACCAAAATTGTTCTACAGATTCATAAATGGAAAAATAAGACAAAAAGAAACAATAGAAAGGTTAAAAGGAGAAACGGAATGGTGGAAGACCCAAAAAGTATGGCAGAACTGTTAAATAGTAAATTTCATGAGGTCTTTACTAAGGAATCCAAATTTGAAAGACCACAGGGTAATAGAGAGACTGTCTATATGAAAGAGATTAAAGTAACCAAGCTTGAAATAAAAAGTTGATGACGGAATTGGATGAGGAAAAGGCAATGGGACCAGATGAAGTCTCAGGCAGAATACTGAAAGAATGTAGGGAAGAACTAGCAAGTCCAATATACAACATCATAAAATGCTCAATAGAAAATGGAACAGTGCCAGTGGAGTGGAAAAGAGCTGAGGTGGTTCCCATATATAAGAGCGGAAGGAAGGAAGAACCTTTAAATTACAGACCGGTATCACTAACTAGTGTAATATGCAAGATGTGTGAAAAAGTAATAAAGAAGCAATGGATCAAGTTTCTTGAAGACAAAAAAATATTATCAAATAGCCAATTTGGTTTTAGAAAAGGTCGGTCATGTGTGACAAATTTATTGAGTTTCTACTCTAGAATAGTTGATAAAGTACAAGAGAGAGAGATGGGTTGACTGTATTTATTTAGATCTAAAAAAGGCTTTTGATAAAGTGCCACATGAAAGATTACTATGGAAGTTAGAAGAGAAGGGTGGCTTAAAAGGAAGCACATTGAGATGGATGAAGAATTACTTAAGGGGGAGAGAAATAAGGACGATAGTTAAAGATATGAAGTCCAAGTGGAGAACAGTAGACAGCGGAGTGCCACAGGGGTCAGTGCCAATACTTTTTCTCGTATATATAAATGACATGCCAGAGGGAGTGAACAGCTACATAAATCTGTTTGCGGACGATGCGAAACTGTGCAGAGTCATTAAACAAAAAGAGGATTGTGAAATACTACAGGAAGACTTAAACAAGATCTGGAAATGGAGCAAAAAATGGGAGATGGAATTCAATGTGGACAAAAGCCATGTCATGGAAATGGGAAAAAGTGAAAGACGACCAGTGGGAATCTATAAGATGGGAGATGGAGTAGAACTAGAAAAAGTAAAAAAGGAAAAGGACTTGGGAGTGACAATGGAAGAAAATAATCAACCGGTAAGCCATATTGATAGAATTTTCAGAGAGACGTATAATTTGCTAAGGAATATTGGAGTAGCATTTCACTATATGGACAAGGAAATGATGAAGAAATTGATAAGTACTAAAATAAGACCTAGATTGGAATATGCAGGAGTTGTGTGGACTTCCCATAAAAAGAAACACATAAGAAAATTAGAGAGACTACAAAAATGGCTACAAGAATGGTTCCAGAATTTAAAGGGATGGCATATGAGGAGAGACTAAAAGCAATGGATCTACCAACCTTGGAGCAGAGAAGAGAGAGGGATCTGATACAAGTTTATAAATTGATTAACGGAATGGATGAAGTGGATAATGAGAAACTGATCCTGAGAGAAGAATATGACTTTAGAAGCACAAGATCGCATAGTAAGAAACTAAGGAAGGGACGATGTCTGAGAGATGTTAAAAATTTAGTTTCCAAAAGATGTGTTGAGACTTGGAACAGTTTGAGTGAGGAAGTGGTATCAGCAAAGAGTGTACATAGTTTTAAAGAAAAATTGGATAAGTGTAGATATGGAGACGGGACCACACGAGCATAAAGCCCAGGCCCTGTAAAACTACAACTAGGTAAATACAACTAGGTAACTACACACACACACAAACTGAGAGGTGCCTCTGGCATTTTGCCTCTGCCATTTGGGAGAACTTGAGGAGGTATTATGATGATTTTCCCTGGAATAATTATTGCTTCCGTGTCAGAGACCCATCTCTTTGTGCTGAACGCATAACAGAGGTGATAGTGTTTGGCATGGAGGTGTACATTCCTCATTCTTTATCCCAACCTAAATCTTCTAAACCTTGGTTTAACTTGGCCTGTTCTCGTGCTATACATGATAGAGAGGTTGCTCACAAAAGGTACTTGAGTCTTCCATCTCCTGAATCGCACGCACTTTATATCTCTGCCTGGAATCATGCCAAGTCTGTTCTTCAACTTGCCAAACACTGCTTCATAAAAAGAAAATGTCAAAATCTTTGAAACTCAAACTCCCCTCGAGACTTCTGGCATCTAGCCAAAAACATCTCAAATAACTTCATTTCTTCATCTTTCCCTCCTTTATTTCATCCTGATGGCACCACTGCCATCTCTTCTGTCTCTAAAGCTGAACTCTTCTCTCAAACCTTTGCTCACAACTCCACCTTTGTACGATTCTGGGCTTGTCCCTCCCTCTCTTCCTCCCTCTGACTATTTCATGTCTACGATTAAAATTCTTCGTAATGATGTTTTCCATGCCCTCGCTGGCCTAAACCCTCAGAAGGCTTATGGTCCTGATGTGGTACCTCGTATTGTTCTCAAAAACTGTGCTTCTGTGCTTGCACCTTGCCTGGCCAAACTTTTCTAACTTTGTCTATCTACTTCTACCTTTCCTTCCTGCTGGAAGTTTGCCTACATTCAGCCTGTTCCTAAAAAGGGTGACCGTTCCAATCCCTCAAACTACCGTCCTATAGCTCTAATCTCTTGCTTGTTTTAAGTTTTTGAATCTATCCTTAATAGGAAAATTCTCAAGCATCTGTCACTTCACAATCTTCTGTCTGATTGCCAGTATGGCTTCCGTCAAGGTCACTCTACTGGTAATCTTCTGGCTTTCCTTACTGAGTCTTGGTCATCCTCTTTAAGAGATTTTGGTGAAACTTTTGCTGTAGCATTAGACATATCAAAAGCTTTTGATAGAGTCTGGCACAAAGCTTTGATTTCAAAACTGCCCTCCTACGGCTTCTATCGTTCTCTCTGCAACTTTATCTCAAGTTTCCTTTCTGACCGTTCTATTGCTGCTGTGGTAGATGGCCACTGTTCTTCTAAATCTATTAATAGTGGAGTTCCTCAGGGTTCTGTCCTGTCACCCACTCTCTATCATTCATTAATGACCTTAACCAAACTTCTTGCCTTATCCACTCCTACGCTGATGATACCACCTTTCATCTTTCCACATCCTTTCAGAGACGACGAACCCTTCAAGAAGTCAACAGATCACGCAGGGACACCACAGAATGCCTGACTTCCGATCTTTCTATGATTTCTGATTGGGGCAGAGAAAATCTAGTAGTTTTCAATCCCTCAAAAACTCAATTCCTCCATCTATCAACTCGACACAACCTTCTAGACAACTATCCCCTCTTCTTCAGTGACACTCAACTGTCTCCCTCTTCCACAATGAATATCCTAGGTCTGTCCTTTGCTCATAATCTTAACTGCAAACCTCACATCTCGTCTCTTTCTATAACAGCTTTTATGAAGTTAGGTGTTCTGAGGCATCTCCGCCAGTTTTTCTCGCCCCTCCAACTGCTTACTCTGTATAAGGGCCTTATCTGCACTTGTATGGAGTACTCTTTGCATGTTTGGGTGGGTTCCAGTCACACAGTTTTACTAGATAGGGTGGAATCAAAAGCTTTTCGTCTCATCAACTCCCCTCCTCTGACTAACTGTCTTCAGCCTCTTTGTCACAGCCGAAATGTTGCATCTCTTTCTATCTTTTATCGCTATTTTCATGCTAACTGTTCTACTGATCTTGCTAACTGCATGCCTTCCCTCCTGCGGCTTCGCTGCACAAGGCTTTCTTCTTCCTCTCATCGCTATTCTTTCCTTCTCTAACGCAAGAGTTAACCAGTACTCTCAATCATTCATCCCTTTCACTGGTAAACTCTATAACTCCCCTGCATCTGTATTTCCGAATTCCTACAACTTGTCTTCTTTTAAGAGGGAGGTATTGAGGCATTTGCTCCCTAATTTTGGCTGACGCTTTACCACTTTGTAGAGAGCCAGCACTCAAGTGGGCCTTTTTTTAATCTTTTCCTTTTTTTTTGCCCTTGGCTAGCCCTCTCCCCTACATAAAAAAAAATAAATAAATAAAAAAAAATAAAAATAAAAAATAAAAAGGCTATCAGAATGGCAGTACTGAGAGTATGTGGATTACGATGATGTGTTAATTCAGCACCATGGTGAGCGTCATGGATTTATCATCAGACTGCGACGTGTTGATTTCAGCACCACAGCTGCTGATAGGCTATTTCAGCACGTTGTTAATGGACATTACCAATAATTTTCTCAAACCTAGGTCATACAAAGGTTTAAAAGTAGCCTAAAGGAGACTAAGGGAAGAGGGTATGAAACAAGATATAAAAGGCAAATGACATCCAGTGATCTCAGATACAGTGCAACAAAGCCTAATAGCACAATTCAGGTCACACGGATCACTTAAAGTAAACAGACAAGATGCATGTGCGCTTGTACACTTCAACGTCACACACATGTTGACAGACAGGGGGAGAGGACTTATTTATTTTTTTTCTACTTTACTTTATAACCTTTATCCTTACAAATACAACAGCCAGAGTCTCTCTCTCTCTCTCTCTCTCTCTCTCTCTCTCTCTCTCTCTCTCTCTCTCTCTCTCTCTCTCTCTCTCTCTCTCTCTCTCTCTCTCCAACCCTTGCTCCATCATCAGTCTGGTGGTGGGCTGCCATGCAACAGTGGGCCCAGGGCAGCCGCCCCTCTACCCTCCTGCCTGTTCCGCTATTACCGTGAGCTGAGTTTAAATCCAAAGTGTTCGGTCTTTGGGAGTAATTCAGGTGTTCTATTCTATACCTTGGATGTTCTTTGGATATCTTGGCAAGCTTTAGCCTGATGCCTAGATGTCTATTGTAGTGAGAGTGAGAGTGTGTTAAAGTTCTAAGCCAGGCCAATGTACATCGTGAATAGATTACAAAAAACTGCAGTTGTTTAGTGTGAATTTTTGTGCAATATATTAATCCACTCTGGATGAAGTTTCCTTCATAACTGTTTTGTGGCGTTTTTAATGGTAAATCTATCTTGGTCAAGCATTGCATTAATTCAGCAACCACGGTATTGGGATCTGTATGAGCAACCATGTCCACCATCATGTTGACTCTCAATAGTAATAATAACGTAACCATTAATTTGTGTTGGTATCAGTTGTATTGTCATGTGTATTTACTTATTTGTGTATTACAGGGTCCGAGCTAAGCTCTCTGTGTCCTGTCTCCTTGTCCACTCCTGTCATATCTCTCTTTCATCTGATTGACACACACTGCGTCAACGACATCACTGCTCAGTTTATTCCACTTATCAATACTACGATGCGGGAAACTGTATTTTCTCACGTCATTTAGACAAGATGTCTTTTATTAGTTTTTTTCCATGTCCTCGGAGATAATTACTTGTGGTCACCTTTATCAATTCTCTGTCCAATATGTCAATCTTGTTCACCAATTTATACATAGTTATCATGTCTCCTCTTGTTCTTCTCTCTTCTAATGTGGTCAGCCCCAGTTTCCTCAGTCTTTCCTCATAGTCTAACTCCCTGAGTCCTGGTACCATCCTTGTTGCCAGCCTCTGTACCCTTTCCACCTTCTTCACATTTTTCTTCATATGCGGTGACCAGACACATGCTGCATATTCTCTAACTGGGCTCTTATTAAGGTGCATAATATCTTCTTCATCATTCCTTCATCTAGGTAGTGGAATGCAAGGCCAATATTTTGAAGCATGTTATATGTTTTCCAAAATATCTTGTTAATGTGTTTCTCCGGTGACAGAGTGTTTTGCACGGTTACTTGTAAGTCTTTCTCCTCATTGGTCTCATCAATTTTCTCATCACCCAGCCTGTAATCCTGTTTGGTCTGTATCTACTTCTTCCCATTTTTCATAACATGGCTCTTCTTTATATTGAATTCCATCTGCCACTCTTTACTCCACTCATATATTTTTTATCAAGATCTTCCTATAGCTTGTTACAATCTTCCACATTTTTTACTCTGCTCATAATTTTGGTATCGTCCGCGAACATGTTCATGTAACTGTCAATTCCTACTGGCATATCATTAACATAAATCAAAAACATGATGGGACCAAGCACTGACCCTTGTGGAACTCCACTGGTTACCTTCTTCCACTCGGACTTCCTTCCCTTCACCACTGTTCGCATTTCTCTTCCCACTAAGTAATTTTTCATCCATTTTGCTAGTTATCACTTACTCCTCCAATTTTCTTTAGTTTCCACATCAGTCTATTGTGTGGCACTTTATCAAAGGCCTTTCTCAAGTCCAGGTAAATAGCATCCACCCATCCCTCTCTATGTTGTAGTATGTCAGTCACTCTTGAATAAAAACATAATAAATTGGATACACACGATCTTCCTTTTCTGAAACCAAACTGCCTTTCACTCAGAATGTTTTCACTTTCTAGATACTCACTCCACTTAGCTTTAATTACTTCACATACTTTGCACAATATACTAGTCAACGATACTGGTCTGTAATTTAACGGTTCCATTCTATTACCATTCTTATATATAGGCACAATGTCAGCTCTTTTCCACTCTTTCGGGACTAATCCTGTTCGTATGGAGGTATCCACAATATCAAATACGGGGTTCAACAATTGATCCTTACATTCTTTTAGCAACCTTCCAGATATGCCATCAGGCCCCATTGATTTATTAATATCCAGATTGCTTATAATTTTCCTTACATCTTCTTTAGTAACCATGATGTCCTGCATTTGCTTTATCTCCGTTGGCCCTTCTCCTATAAAATGCTCCTCCTTTGTAAACACTTTGCAAAAGTTGTCGTTCAAAATTTCAGCTATATCTCTAGCATCCTCATATACTTTTTCCCCATTTTTTACCTTTTCTATTGTGTCCCTTTTATTTAGTTTTCCATTTATGAATTTGTAAAACAGTGTAGGGTCACTATCACAGTTTTCCACCACTCTCTGTTCATATTCCTTTTGTGCTGTTCTTCTTACTTCAACATATCTATTCCTTGCTGTTTTGTAAACTTCTCTTGATAATACATCACTGTTTTTCTTAAGTTTCTTCCATGCCTTTTCTTTGTTCTTTTTTGCTTCTTCACAATTTCTATTAAACCACTGTTTATTGTCTAAAGTCCTCTTTCTGTGATATGGCACAAACCTCTTCACAGCAGAGTTATATAAATCCATAAATTTATCGTATTTCAATTGCATATCCCCTTCCTGGTATACCACGGACCAGTCAATTTCATTAAAGAACTCCCTCATATGGTTATAATTTGCCCTAATATAATTCAATTTTTCCTCCCTGCGTTCCACAATCTTATTCGTGCTTAATTCCGTATCCAGCTCAAAGCTAAGGACATCATGATCGCTTTTCCCCAAGGGACATTCATGCTCAATTTCTTCTTTTAAGGAGATGGCCCTGGTAAATACCAAATCCAACCTTGCTGCAGCATCTTGTCCCCTGCACCTTGTTGGTGATCTCACCCACTGTGTCATCAAGTTATTTGTTGCTACGTTTAACAATTCCTCTGCCCACTCACCACCGTTCACCACTTCGTAGTCTTCCCACACTATTTCTTTACAATTAAAGTCCCCGACTATCATCACTCTATCCTTTCTGATGAGTTCCTGCTTCATTCTGTCTAGAGTATTTCTCATCACCATTTGGTACTGTTCATATTCCCAAGCACTGGTTCTGGGTGGTATGTATACTGTTATAATATTAATGTCCCTCTTACCATCTGTTATAAGCATACTTATCACTTCCTCATTTCCTTACTATAGTTCACCTCCTTCACTATCAGATCTTCCTTAGTAAGAACCATTATACCACCACCTCCTTTATTTTTTCTATCATTTCTCCATACTTTGTAGTGTTTTACATCAAACCAATCTAGCTTTATTTCGGGCCTTAGCTTTGTTTCCACCACACACATTATGTCCGGTTCATTGTTTATTAGGTAATCCATACATTCCAACCTCTTAGACAGAAATCCATCTATGTTCGTGTAAGTCACTTGAATTCCATTCCTAGTCTCTTTCTTCCATGTTTCTGTCAGTGTAATGTCTATTCCGTCTGTTTTATCCACCACTTCTTCAGCCTCCCATTTCTCATCCTCCAAAAATTCTTGGTCTTTTCCTCCTCGGTTCTTTCTTCATTCCTCTCTCTCACCTCAGTTACAAGCTCTTTCATTTTCATCCGTTCGTCCTGTGACATATTTCTTCTTATGTAAATTGTTTTGGTTTCCTTAGAGTCCTTAAGTTTCCAAGCCCTCCTCAACAAGTCCTCAGTTGCCACCTGAGACTTTACTTTCAATTTTAATGGTCTATTCTTGCCTTCCTCAAAAGCTCCTAGTCTAACACTTTCTTCTACCTCAGCATACAGGCACTCTTCCTCTTCTGAGATCTTATTCAGTAAAGACTTAATCCTGTCATTTTCCTTATCTCTCCTATCTTGCCAGTTCCTGTTAGTTTCCTCCCTCAATCCTGTTATGATCACGCATTTTTTCTTTTCAGCAATATCTCTCACTACATACTCATTTTCCTTTAATGCCTTTACCATTTCACTCTGTGTAATCACTTTATTTTCTTCTTCCTGCTTTTTCACTATCTCCCTAAAGGACCTTTGTACTTTCTGGTGTTCTTGTTTCACTTCTTTCATCCTGGCATCAATTAGGTTAAGGCATTTCTCCTTCCCCAGGTCCCCTTCAGATATTTTCTTCTCCATTTCGAGGAGTTTAGCCTTCATCTCGTCACACTGTTTCCTTAGTTTTTTTTCCTCCATTTCCACTTTTTCCCTCAATAGCTCTTTGTTCTCTCTCGTTAACAAATAGATTTCTTTTTTGAAGGTATCGTTCTCCGCTATGACTCTATCCAGTTTTTTTTTCTATGGAACAAATGTTTAGAAACTTACATAATCTTCTTTTCTCCAAGTTTATATGCCTTGTTATCCTATTTTGACTCTTCCCAAATTCCATTACCCTACATTTCTTAATGTTGAAGTCCATCTCCCATCTTTTACTCCATTTCCGTAGTCTGTCTAAGTCGTGCTGTAGAGTTTTACCATCATTGTACGACCCAACTTTCTTCAAAAGTTTTGCGTCATCTGCAAAGAAACTCACATAGCTTTCTACTCCTTTGTCCATGTCATTTATGTATATTGCAAACATAATTAGGGCCAACACAGAACCTTGCGGAACCCCACTTATAACTTCCTTGGAGGTGGACTTCTCTCTAATTGTCACTTTCATAGTTCTTCCAGTTAGGAAATCCTTCATCCATTCCAGCAATTTTCCTTTTATTCCCCCTTTATTTTCTAGTTTTCTTATTAATTTTCCTTGTGGAGCTTTATCAAATGCTTTTTTATTTTTTAGATCTAAAAATACACTGTCAGCCCATCCATCTTTCTTGTGTTATGTCTATGACTTTAGAGTAAAAGCATATAAGGTTTGTTACACATGATCTTCCTTTTGTAAAGCCAAATTGTCTTTCATTATTTATATTTTTTTCTTCCAAATGTTTGGTCCATCTTTCTTTGATCACGCATTCACATATTTTAGCTATTGTGCTTGTTAGGGACACTGGCCGGTAATTTGTTGGGTTCTCCTTATTTCCTGCTTTATGTATTGGCACAATATTAGCTTTTTTCCAGTCTTTGGTACTTTTCCCTTTTCAAAAGAATATTTTATTATATTGTATACCTTATTTGCTAGCTCTTCTCTACACTTCTTCAATATCCAATTTGTAATTCCATCCAGACTATGTGATTTTCTTACACAAATTTCTTAATTGTATCATTATTTCCTGCTCTGAAATAATGATATCACTCATCAGAGGGGATTTATCTCCTAGTTCCTCATAATTAGGGTGAGTTGGGGACGAATCATACAATTTTTTTTAAATAATCATAAAAAAAAACTTTAGTGAATTACGTAAAGTTGAAGTTATTAATATAAAATATAGTCATTTGGCTATGTTGTGTGTATGGCACAGTTTTGGCATCACAATATTAATGGGTGAAAATAAGGTAAGAAAAAAAGAAAACTAAATGTACAGATCGCCCACAGGTGTGGACGATCTGTACAGGCATGTAGGTCCCTCAGAATTTTTTTTTTATATATATAAACAATTGAATATATTACCAGTTTGCCCTCCCATTCCCTTGCATGGGCTCCAGTGATGATTTCAAAGTGATTGGCAACATAGATATGTACCTACAAAACACTGCATGTTGAAACACAAAGTGAAAGGTTATTCATCAAACTTTATTGTACAAAAAAGTACAAAAATATTCAGTATCAAATTGTTTGAATCACAGCAGGTCATTCTACACATCACACTGCTTAAAGATAATAAAATAAATCATCATTCTAATCCTTATAGGATGACAAAGTAATAAATGTTGATATTCAGTAAATTGAAGATTTTTTTCAATTACTGAAAATCATCAAAATAAGATTAAACAATCTTTCATTCCACTGACATTTTTTTCTGCAGTGCAAAAGTACCATATAGGGCTGGTCTACCCTACAAAGCCATGAAGGCAAGCCTACTTAACATTGTAGGATGCCAGAGAGTGCTGGAATCTGATGAATCGCTTCAATCTAGGGGTGGGTGCTGGCAATGGAGCAAACAAAATCCCCTTCACCTGCTTAAGCTCAATATCTCCTTCATCTTCAATGTTAGGGAAGATAAAAGAGTCACTCAGTTTACGTGAGGATGTTCCGTACATTTAAAATCCAAGCTGTACGATAAGTGCACAACATGCCATTAAAATGTAAACGAACGCCACGCCATTCCTTACGGGAGCACTTCCATTTAATCTTTGTCATATCATCACATACAGGCATATCTTGGTATCGAATACCTTACCATCACACTCCTGGGATATTCATGAGCACTATAAGCCATAAATTAGTGGCAAAATATTACATCAGACATGCACAAAACAAGAAAACAAACCTGGTCATGACAGTGCGAGGCGTGGAGCATTAGTGGCGGGTGTCAGCTGTGCGCCTCCGTTTACTTTCTCGGCTGATTTGTGGCATCTGATATTCTACTGCCATTGTGACTATATTTTTCTTACCACGCAACTGATGGTGCATCCCATGAGTCGAGGGAGGATAGGAGAATGTCATCTGGCAACTAGCAGCAGCCAGGAGGCGCGCGGTTTAATTCTGTGACTCGTCAAATATGGGACTTCAATCGTGGACAGGAGGCATTTCCCTCAAAGCTACGATCGTGGTCCGGAGCTTTGAAAGGCTTAATATCCTGTCTCAATATCTATATTTTATCCAATTTTTCTTTAAAGGTGTGTACTTTTTGCTGTAATGACCAGCTCACTCTAGCCATTCCAAATATCCACAGTTCTATATGGAAAACTATACTTCTTGATGTCCCCTTATACATTGACTTTTCTTGATCTTTGAATGTCCTCTCGTCTATCTACTTCCATCTCACAGCAACACCAGGTCCTACCTGTCTAAGTTTTCAATGCAGTTATTTTTTTTTTTTTTATTTATTTATTTTTTTTTTTTTTTTTTTTTTTTTTTTATTTATTTATTTTTTTTTTATGGCCTACATATCGTGCCTGTAGGTCTACTTGAAGAGTATGGGAAGCGCTGTCCAGCTTCCACCCATTAACAGTACAGGCAATTGTATTTGTATTGGTACCCATATCACCACCCAAGCATATCTTTGGTAAAAGGCAATTACACCTCCACCTAGACTAACATTGGTATCATGGTGACACATAGGTAACTTTAAACCACTTGACAAATGACAAAGTTTCAAGGCAGCACATGGTGGTATTTGAATTTGTGCTTGGATGTCTGTCCAATCCCACACTCACCACCTTATCCATTATGCCACCGGGTTCCTATGTCATTCATTATTAGATCGCCTTTCTCTTTTTATGTAAAGTGGGCAATCCCATTTCCCTCAATTTATCTTTGTGGGTTAAATCTTTCAGCTTTGGTATCATCTTTGTAGCTGCACTCTTTTCTTAATCCCTTCCAACTTCATGATGTCTTTTTTCGTACATGGAGACCACACTGCCACTGTGTACGTGCAGTAAAAGGTTTAATGAAAGTAAAAATTATGAAGTTAAACATTTAGGTAGTTTAATTTAAGTCATTATAATGTACACTAATGTATGTATGTACATAACTTTATAATGTTGATGATCTTAACTTTATGAAGGGAGGGAGAGTGAAACGGGAAATACACTAACCGGCAACCTGTGGAATGTAAACAAAGTGCTCATCATGGTACTGCATACAAAACTTATGTACCACATTTCCACAAGGCTTTCCATTTTATCCATTGTAGAGTCACGAGTTCAGGTGGTTCTTTTAGCTTTCAAGGAAGATGCGGTCTCACCAGCCTTCTTAATAGAGTCTGCTGACTTGAAAATAGTAGACGGTAGATGGAGTCAAGATGGTGGCAAGCAATGTTATTAGTTTTCTGGCCTCTCACTTGTCTGTGAATAATACCCAGCTTCACTTTGAGAGTAAGACACTTCCTGGTCTTCTTAGGAACGTTAGGCCACATTGCAGGGCGTTTTGGTGGTAAGTTGAACTAGGGAAGATGAGCTGCTGGTGACGTTGTTATGTTTTGACTGGGGAGTGAGTGGTGCACGTGATCGTGATCTTGATGCTATAGGTGACGCAGAATTTCTTCTGAGTCAGGCCTTTGTATCGGCGGCGCCTGTGTTGTCCATGAGAGGCTTGATCTTGATCTTTATTCTACAGGTATCTCAGAATTTCTCCTAAGGCAGGTCTTAATACCAGCAGCTCCTGGTGTATTGAAAAGCCTGTCAGCTTGCATGATACGGTGGGACTTTCAAATCTGGAAAAAATTACCAGGATAAAACTTTGTTAAAGCGAGTTTGGTGTTCGTTAAACGAGCAGATGGTAGTAAAACGAAACCTTCGTTGTAGCGAAATTTCGTCGTGTGAACCTTCGTTAAACGGGGGTTGCCTGTATTCCAACCTAGGGTAGAATCCATGAAACTTGTCAGTAGCGTGTTAGTAATAACAAAACCCTAACTAACGACCAGGTGTGATAGTGACATTGCAATGAGGTCAGAGAAATGGTATCTTTGAACACTTGTCGCTATTGGGGATGGATGTCGCTAACCAATTGAAGAGTAATTGGCTACCAAGGGTGTTACATCATCACCATGACGTCATGAGCAAAGGCAGCCAATCACAAAGCAGCTTTGGATTCTCTCTTGCTGAGGAGTATGATATTGTTTGTAAACTTTGATACAGCATAATGCCCCCAAAGCTACTACTCACCACAGTCAACACTCTTAACAATCCTTTTATTATGGCTACTGAACCTCATGATAAACCCAGGAAACAATGATTCATTGACATCAAGAACTTACTTAACCTTGACAAAATAGATGTAAAGTCTGGGGTGTAGTGATTTTGGGCAAGCTTGACAACAAAAATCACAACAAAAAAAAGAAGAAACACTGGCAGAATGTAGTTGGCTAGTGGCTATGGTTTATGGCTGAATGTTTATTCCATAACAACAGTTACTAGAGTAGAAGGAAGTTCACAAATATTGTGGTGAGTGTGGGCGCTGGCTGCCGGCCATGCTACTCACTGCTCGGCATTGTTGGCAGCGCAGTAAAACTTAAAATTTTGCTCTGTCATTTTGATATTTATATCTGCTGTTCTGTGGAAGATTTCATTTTGTATATCACAAAATCATGTTTCTTGTGAGGTAAAGCTTGGATAAGGCTAAAAAAATAGGTTATTTGGTGCACATGAATATTTACATATACAGTAAGTCCTCATTATACTGTACACATGCGTTCTTGAAAACCTTACCGCAAATCGAAATTACCATATACCATTATAACATGTAATGATAGGGGATGTATTCCAGCATGTCGAAAATCATCCCTATTGAAATGAAAATACAGGCAACCCCGTTTAACGAAGGGGTTACGTTCCTAAAAAACACTTCATTAAGCGAAATTTCGTTAAGCGAACCAATTATAAGAAGTTTAACCCCTGACTTGAACTTCCACTGAGAGTAAGCAAAGCGAGAGTGCATCATAGTACAGTGAAAGGTTTAATGAAAGTAAAAATTATGAAGTTTAACATTTAGGCAGTTAAATTTAATTTGTCATTATAATGTACACTAATGTATGTATGTACGTAGCTTTATAATGTTGATGATCTTAAATTTATGAAGGGAGGGAGAGTGAAACGGGAAAGACACTAACCGCAACCTGTGGAATGTAAACAAAGGCGCATCATTGTACCGCATACAAAACTTATGTACCACATTTCCACAAGGCTTTCCATTTTATCCATTGTAGAGTCATGAGTTCAGGTGGTTCTTTTAGTTTGCAAGGAACATACAGACTCACCAGCCTTCTTGATAGTCTGCTGACTTGAAAATAGTAGAGACAGTAGATGGAGTCAAGATGGTGGCCAGCAATGCTATAGTTTTCTCGCCTCTCGTGTCTGTGAATAATATCCAGCTTCACTTCGAGAGTAAGAGACTTCCTGGTCTTCTTAGGAATGCTAGGCCACATTGCAGGGCGTTTTGGTGGTAAATTGAGCGAGTGAAGACGAGCTGCTGCTGACGCTGTTATGGGAGTGAGTGGTGCGTGTTGTCCACAAGAGGCTTGATCTTGATCTTGATCTTGATTCTACAGGTGTCCCAGGATTTCTCCTGAGGCAGGCCTTAGTATTTGCAGCTGCTAGTGTATTCAAAAGCTTGTTGGCTTGCTTGATACGACGGGGCTTTCAAACTTGAAAAAAATTACCTGGATAAAACTTTGTTAAAGCGAGTTTGGTATTCGTTAAATGAGCAGATGGTAGTAAAATGAAACCTTCGTTGTATCGAAATTTCGTTGTGTGAATCTTCGTTAAACGGGGGTTGCCTGTACATGAAAATAGTCATATAAGAAAAATGTAAAGTACTGCACAAAAGAAATAAACAGAAAATGTTTTTATTTACCTTTCACTTGCTATGTATTCTATCAGTTTTACCCGTAAGATGGTTTCAAATTATACTTGTTAATAGAGCATCTTATACTAAGACAGATTGTATTAATAAATCAGTCGCTGCCCACTCCCCCATCCCTCCCCATCCTTCCTCACCCAATGATAGGTACTCTCCCACATAGTACCGTACGTGAGTGCTTACTTTTAATCACCTCAATAATGTTATCGTGTGATGTGTTACCACACATCAGGTGGTTGTAGGACAGTGAGACCCTCACGTTGATGCGATAATACATATATATTTCGGTCAAAACCTGTTGACAAGAAACACCACGATAAAAACAATACAATAAGTGCTTTTCCCTTTCGCAAGGATGCAGGTGAAATAATTAGGACCCCTCGACGGGTCGAATCCTTATATTACACCCACATTCCCACCACATGAGAATGGCTGTGATATAGGTACGTATGTGCTACATTATGCGAGACTAAATACATTATGCGCCTCTAAATATGACAAATAGCATGTGGGGTAAATACATATACGTCTGAAGGATGATGAACTTACGTGTTCGGGTCTACGCCACGTTACAGAGGAGATGACGATGTTAATGTGTACTCTGTGATAGCTTGCTATGGACTGCGCAATGGTGAGGGCACAGCATGAGGTAGTGACCTCACCGCTGTCTATGGGACAGCACTCAGCACTTCTACCTTGTAAACAACTTACGATCTCTCCTTTCATCTCTCTCTCTCTCTCTCTCTCTCTCTCTCTCTCTCTCTCTCTCTCTCTCTCTCTCTCTCTCTCTCTCTCTCTCTCTCTCTCTCTCTCTCTGCCAGGTAGGAGATAACAGATGTTTATCATTAGATTGCATACTTGTTGATACAATCTGTCTTAAATGTAAGACTGCAAAACGTAATATTAAAACATTCGGTATTTAGCTAAGTGGCACCTCTGGCTGCTGCAGCAAGCCAGCCACAGTCATCGTCACCTCATAAAAGCACAATGGACTATCGTGCGCCTCTCAGAAATTTCAAAATCATCTTACAAGCCAAACAAAACCTTAAAATGCATATGTGTATGTAACATTTTCTGCTTAGAAATGCATGTTCTCTTACCTCTTTCAATATTTACAGAAAGTCGTATTACACCCTGGATACGTATATGCACTATATGCGCAAGGTAAAGTACACCAGTGTACCAATACGTTATGGTTTTTAACGCTCCATACTACAAAACACTATCTCAGGAACGCTGAGTTGCCATCCGTGGTTAACGTGTTAACATAATGAAAGAAATAAGAGGACAATAACCTAAAATTTGGTGTGGGGTCATCATGGTAAACACGGGGCCGTCAGGGTCGGGGGTCGTCATGGTCAGGGGCTGTCTTGATCAGGAAATGTTGCCGCTTGTTTCTGACTGTGAAGAAGTTTAATTTTCATATTACAATTTGCTTACTTCCCTTATTTATTTTCCATAATGAATGCAATATATCATAGAAAAACTTATTGGCTCATATAAGAGTGTGCGGTGTTGGCTTGATGGAGTCACATGTGGATGTGGTGACACTTGTTACTGACCACAAGAAGTTGAATTTTCATTATATTACATTTTGCCTACTTTCCTGCTTTATTTTCCTATCTTTTATAGTTAGAGCATAATAGTAGTAGTATATATAGTAATAGCAAAGAAATTAGGTGGAAAATAGAATTTTTTTGGTCCTGGGAGGTGGTTTGGAACAAATTATAAATACTTCCTTAAGAATACATGTATTTTGATGCTTTGGAGTAAGAATGTTTTGGAATTAAAACAAGATTTTGAACGGATTAAGTTCGTATTCCAAGGCACCACTGTAATGATAAATTAAAAACATTTTAATTTTATTGTACTCACCAATAATGAATGATGATGATGATGATGAAATTTGCTGTACCATACCATGAGAATGATTATGGTGGCATTATAGGGCATAAATAATACAGGGGTACAGTAGTAATTATACTATAACACACCAAAAACTTTAATTCAAACAATCACTTTGAAAACCCACGTGCGACTGAGAGAGAGAACTGTTTACCATCATGCGCATGAAGATGCTTTTGACGTCACGTCTGCAGCCAATCAGCAGGAAGGAGAAATGAAAGCTCGTAACTGACATTGTTATTGTAAAATTACTTACCAGTTAGGGTGAATGTGAGCGTTTTTCTGCTAAAAAATGGCCTAAGAAATTAACGAAATTGCCAAAATTATGAAAAAAAAACTTTGAGAGGAAAATCCGAAAGTATGTGGGGCCGCGAACAGTGAACCGTGAATGAGTGAGGGTATACTGTACACAGATATTTTGGCAAAAATTTATATGACATCAGTGAAAACGAGTTGGGGCTGAAACTGAAGTAGGTTTATACCTAAATAACACTAGTAATGTTTTCATTTCACAGGTAGGGTATACAGTATAATGCTATAAGCAGTACAGAGGCATACAATAATCATTTAGAAAATTCATCAATTTAACCTACCTTGAGGTAAATTAAGGGATGGAATTGCAGCATCTGTCAGTGGCCTATAACTATTGGTGCCTCAGTGCTTAAGAGGCGATGCTTTAAATAATTCTTATAGTCAGAACTTGTAAAATGCATGGAACATCACTGCATTGTTTACATTGAACACATCACCTCAGGAACAAGCTTGAATCTACTGCTGTCTGCAATTTTTTTCCTTGGGAAACTTGAAATACAGGTAACCCCCGCTTAACAAATGTTCACACAACAAAATTTCACTACAACAAATTTCACTACAACAAATGTTTCTTTTTACTACCATCTGCTCGTATAATGAACACTAAAGTCGCTTTAATGAAATTTTATCCATGTAATTTTTTTTATGCTTAAAAGCCCCACCATATCATGCAAGTTGACAGGCTTTTGAATACACCAGTGCCTCTTGTGGACAAAACGTGCACCACTCACTCCCCTACCCTTCCCCACTCTTAGTTCAAAACAGAAACAAAGTCCAGCATCATCTCATTATCTAACACTCAACATGCCACCAAAACACCCTGCAACCAGCCCTGCAATGTCGCCTAGCATTGCTAAGAAGACAAGGAAGTCTCTTACTCTCGAAGTGAAGCTGGATATTATTCACAGACATGAGAGAGGCGAGAAAACTAATAGCATTGCTCGCCACCATGGCTTGACTCCATCTACTGTTTCTACTATATTCAAGTCAGCAGACTCTATTAAGAAGGCTGATGAGACCTTATCTTCCTTGCAAGCTAAAAGAACTGCCTGAACTTGTGACTGCAATGGTAAAATGGAAAGCCTTGTGGAAATGTGGTACATAAGTTTTGTATGTGGTACAATGATGCAGCTTTTGTTTACATTCCACAGGTTGCCAGCTAGTGTATTTCCCTCTCTACTCTCCCTCCCTTCATTAATTTAAGATCATCAACATTATAAAGTTACTTACATACATACATTAGTGTACATTATAATGACTTAGTCTTAAATTAAACTGCTTAAATGTTTAACTTCATAATTTTTACTTTCATTAAACCTTTTACTGTACTATGATGCACTCTCGCTTTGTTTACTCTCAATGGAAGTTCAAGTCATGGGTCAAACTTGTTATAATTGATTCGCCTAATGAAAATTCACACAATGAAAGTTTTTTTTAGGAATGTAACCTGTTCGTTAAGCAGGGGTTGCCTGTACATATGCCTAAACGCTGTTTTTCTTTTCGTGTTATTGCATCCAAACACTGAGCAATTGTTCGGTATGTTTAGTTGTTTACAGCACTGTGGAGAGTTTGATGAACACTCCAGCTAGCCCAGTGTCCACAAGCGATTTTCAAACAACAGGAAACCTCAGGCGTCAGGCCAAAGTGCCCGAACATCCCACCAAAAGTCAGCTGTCATTGAGCACTGAGCTGGGGTGACGTGGGAAGTGTGCTGTGGATGATGTCACAACAACAATCAGTCACTCCCTGCGTTTCCCACTGAACACAAGTAAAATCCTTACGCGTGTTTATCACTTTTTTTTTTTTTTTTTTTTTTTTTTATGACTGTTTTCGTGTATTTTTCTTTCCGGAGGGGTGACTTTTGACGTGTTGGAATGCATTCCTTATCGTTACATGTTATAATGGGTTCGGTATACAGTAATTTTGATTTGCGGTAAGGTTTTCAGGAACACATACGTATCGTATAACGAGGACTTACTGTATAATATTTGGTGTTTAACAGTTTTGTTTGGGTCACTCATCCACCCTAAATAGTATTGTCTATGAGACATGTATATCAAATACAGGTAACTTGATTTACATGATAGATGCATTCCAAGAGGCAAAATTCATGTAAAACAAACATGTGTTCTCATAAGAAACAATAGATAATAAGGGGATGCAGGATGTGGTCCAAAAAATTTTGTACAAAATACTCTATTTATTTGGCTAAATTGTTTTTATTATTGACCATTCTAAATACTAGGAGTGTATTTAAAGTAAAGGGAAAAGTAAGAAATAAAAAGAGAAAGCAAAAAATAATAAGAGAAAACAACAAAACAAAGAATACAGGCAACCCCCGCGTAATGAAGGTTCACACAACAAAATTTCGCTACAACGAATTACCATCTGCTTGTTTAACAAACACCAAACTTGCTTCAACGAAGTTTTATCCAGGTGATTTTTTCCAAATTTGAAAGCCCCGCCGTATCACACAAGCCGACAGGCTTTTGAATACACGAGCGCCTCTCATGGACAACATGTGCACCACTCACTCCCCCTAGTTCAAAACAATAACAGCGTCAGCAGCAGCTCGTCTTCCCTCGTTCAACTTACCACCAATATGCCCTGCAATGTCGCCTAGCATTGCTAAGAAGACCAGGAGGTCTCTTACTCTCAAAGTGAAGCTGGATATTATTCACAGACACGAGAGAGGCGAGAAAACTAAAAGCATTGCTTGCCACCATCTTGACTTCATCTACTGTCTCTACTATTTTCAAGTCAGCAGACTCTATTAAGAAGGCTGGTGAGACCGTATCTTCCTTGCAAGCTAAAAGAACCACCTGAACTTGTGACTCTGCTATGGATAAAATGGAAAGCCTTGTACATAAGTTTTGTATGTGATACAATGATGCGCCCTTTCTTTACTTTCCGCAGGTTGCCGGTTAGTGTCTTTCCCGTTTCACTCTCCCTCCCTTCATAAATTTAAGATCATCAACATTATAATTACGTACATACATACATTAGTGTACATTATAATGACTTAAATTAAACTGCCTAAAAGTTTAACTTCATAATTTTTACTTTCATTAAACCTTTCACTGTACTATGATGCACTCTTGCTTTGTTTACTCTCAATGGAAGTTCAAGTCAGGGGTTAAACTTGTTATAATTGATTCGCTTAACGAAGTTTTGCTTAACAAAGGGTTTTTAGGAACTTAACCCCTTTGTTAAACGGGGGTTGCCTGTACGTAAACAAAACGCTCACTGCGTCACTGCCTTCACCACTCACACCACAATCAGTCACCATCTTCCTCTGAGCTTTACCACTTTATCAAAAATCTACTTATCAAAAATAACCCCACATGCAAAAGATGAATGACGTTTTGGGGCCATTTTGGTGAATTATAGGCAGATTGAAGAGATTCCGTCTGTATTCAGTGCTGGCAAACTGCAAATGAGGCTCGAGAAGAGCGGGAGCTGGATCCAAGAAACTTTAATGTCAGAGCAACCTCCTGCCGCAAAATGACATCCATGAACGCTTGGAGGGACAGTAACGAGGTTGCTATGAGGCTGCTCTCAGGGTGCTGGTAACACAACCTCTCCAGGTGGTGTTACCAGCACTGAGTGATAGTGAATTACTAATGAAATACTGTGGTATTTCATTAGTAATTCAGTAACTTTCATTGCCATGGAGTCGAGGTTATCTTCATGGCATGAGCGTATATGAATACAGTGGTACCTCGAGATACGAAATTAATTTGTTCCGGAGTGACTTTCGTATCATGAGTTGCGTTTGACATGTAAATCGCCTACTTCGTTCCAAGCTCTACGAAACACCACATTAAATTTTATAATGAGGGTAAAACCAGAATGAAATAGAGACAAATACATTTGAATCATTCAATATACCTAACCTAACCGTTAATAAATGTAAATTAAGTAGATAATGGAACATAATGCAATAATAAATGAAAAATAATAATATGAAAATTATACAAAAATGTGGAACCTTGTCTTTCGAGTGAGGCGATGTCCAAAAGCGAAAGTGGCGGCAGAGGAGGAGGGCAAACGGCAAAAAATATAGAAAATGGTAGGAAACATTAACACTTAACTTTACGAAACACTTAGAATTATCATTATTAGCTGTTATAAGTATTTCCAATACCATAATCCTTCCTGCAGCCTACTCAGCGTGTGGAGAAAATGGCCCGCTCCCTCGTCTCATAGCAATACACATGTATGGACATGCACACGAATGCACACAAGTTTATAAATTGATAAACGGAATGGACCAAGATGACAATGAGTATCTGATCCTGAGAGAAGAATATGCCAGTCGAAGCACAAGATCGCATAGTAAGAAGCTGAGGAAGGGAAGATGTGTAAAAGATATTAAAAAGTATAGTTTTCTGCAAAGATGTGTTGAGACGTGGAACAGTTTGAATGAAGAAGTAGTGTCTGCAACGAGTGTGCATACTTTTAAAGTAAGATTGGATAAGTGTAGATATGGAGATGGGGCCACACGAGCATAAAGCCCAGGCCCTGTAAAACTACAACTAGGTAAATACATGCCAGGTACCTTTATACTTTTATTAATAGAACATCCAAATGGCTTACTCGTTTAAGCAAGAGTCAAAACTCCACTTGTGAATTATATTCACAATGATAAAGCCTATGAAGCATGATTGCAAAATAAAATAAATACAAACTGCAGCACTGACGCGTTCGGTTTGGATGATCGGACAAGTGATTATGTAATGTAAACAAATACATCTAAAACATGCCGTTGCCTGCCACTAAAACAAGAAGAGGTGGACTATTTCATTGTGTGTACATATTTACCTATGGTGTTTTTTATTTATATAGTTGTAAATTTGTGGTGAGTGCTCCAGCAAATTTGTAATGAGTGGTGAAACAATAGTGTCTTGCAGACTCCTTGCTTCTGATGTTTTTGTGTTCAGTGGTTGGGTATATGGGGAATGTGATCTTGTATGAGAATGACTTATTTTTCTTAAAAATTTCTTTCAAATATAAGGGTGCGTCTTCCAAGATGCACTGCACCGTCTTGCAAGCTGTGAAATACGTTATTTTTTTATTTTATTTATTTATTTATTTTCACTTTCTAAATGGCAAGAATTTTTTTTATTTTCTGCACGCAGGAATTTAAAGTTTTGTTTTGCATTTTTCATATGCTGAGTAATTTTTCATATTATGAAGTGGAAAAATCTTCGCATATCATTTCATAAAATGAAAATTTTGTATACAGAAGCTTTCGTATCTAGAGGTACCACTCTACTAAGATATGGTATCCATTATAGCAGGCAATAGAGGAGTGGAAACATAAATATTGTGGTGAAAGACAACACGCAAGCTAAAAGGGTCATAAGAAAAAGAAGCGGCTGCCGAGTCGCCGTGAGTCTTTGCCTCGTCTGTGGGTGATCTCACTTTATGCATTACAAAACAATCCTTTCTTGGGGGCAAGGTTTGTAAAAAGCTAATAGAAATGTTTTGTGAACATAAATGCATATATATAAGACAGTAACGCCACCTGGAGAGGTGGTGTTACCAGGAACCTGAGAGCAACCTCATAGAAACCTCGTTACCGTCCCTCCAAGCATTCATGGATGCCGTTTCGCGGCAGGAGGTTGCTCTGACATTGTTAAAGTTTCTTGGATCCAGCTCCTGGCAGCCAATGAGCACTTTACCAACATAGACAACAACCTGCTTCTTGGATCTGGCCCCAGAGCTCCCACCTATCAGCCAGCTGTGGAGCTCTGGCGCACAGTTTGAAATTGCATCTGGCACTCAATTTGAAAATGCAGTTGAGCCAAATCACGTATAAGCAAACCAATCGTGCAAATTAAATTAATTATAATATTTTTTCAGTTGCATTATAACAAAAACGCATAAACACGTGTAAATCGAGTTACGTGTATGTATTTTTTAAATTTTTTTTATTATTATTATTATTATTATTATTTATTTATTTATTTTTTTTATGTACATTCATTCCCTTTAAAGGCAGTACTGGTGGCTTAGTAATTTACCTAATGTCATCTATGGTAAGACTGAAACCATTCATATACCACACACCAAGACTGAGGTCACAAACCAATGGCTTACATTCCATACCTACTTACTGCTGAGAATAGGGGCTATACAGTCACCATGACCAGGACTAAACTCATGCCTTCTTGGGTGTGTGTGTTCGTGTGTGTATGTGTGTGTGTGTGCATGCATGAGTGACATTTTAACACTAGATATATTGCACACATCTCTGCATGACCTATTTTAATGTTTTTAAGTAGGAATGTTTATGAGTTTTGGAGTAGAAAACAGTGTTGTTTGAATTCTTTTGCAGTAAATTGGGCACTGTATTGCTGGTGATTTTTGTTTGAATCAAAGAACAAAAGAATTATTTCCATGTGGGTTTGGATGGAATCAAACATTTGGGCCCTGACAGCCACCATTATTACAGATACTAAGGAGATGCCTGAGACCAGTTGCTCTGCCCACAATTGACATCAAGGATTCCCATCACTTCTTGTTGGATGGACTCATCCATGGAGCAGCTCTAATTTTGGCCTCATGGATGTCATGGAGAGGAACCTTCAGGAACCTTCCTCACTTCACTTAGCAAGAAAGCTCCAGCAAGACTGAGTGGACTCATATAATTTAGTGTTAGTAGTAGTGAAGCAAGCATGTTGAAGTTTGAAAGTGGCAGGAGTTTCTGGAGTTAGCGGGGATACCATTTCTCAGGTCTGATTGCATAGACAGAGATGCACTGATGTTACAAATGTGAATGATCAGAGTGAGGAAAATATTATGTGAAAATTCTCATCTCACTCAGGATGTGATCATTAGTATTGGAAGTGATAAAGGTTAACATTTTGAAAAAGAAAAGACTACTTGAAAATGTTACTTCACCTCAATTGCCTTGATATTCAGTGGTGACAGGAGTTTTTAATCCTAATAACTAAAAAGAAGTGTATTAGAAATACCACTTTGAATTTTAGCTTACACACATTGATAAAATACATGAAGGTCAGAAAAATATTCAGAAATATACATTTGGATGCCACATTGATACACACTTTGGTGGGACAGACATTTTGAATGCATAAAGTGTGGAAAAATATTGTTTTTCAAAGGTATTGCCCCATTTGACATACCATTCCACATATGTTTGCTGGAAAGTTAACTTCTACCATTCATTTGATGCTGGGGTAGCAGAGGCTGCTTATTTAGACATACCATGAGTGACTTGGAACAGCAGGAAGAGTCTGCTTCAAGGGAATGGGAAGGTGAGGAGCATCAGGAAGATCTCCCCATTATAGATCACTCTGCTCATGAAGAGGATGAGGAAAATGAAAACAATTTTCAAGTGAAGAATGATGTAGTTGAACATGTCCTGAGAGAGTGTGATATTGGACATTTTGTGTGCCAAGAATGTGGAAAGCAATTTCCTGATGAGTCTAGTCTCACGAGACACACCCTGATTCATAGAGTTAGAAACACAAATGAAAACTTTTGTGAATGCCAGAAGTGTGGAAAAATTCTTTCTTGGGAGTCTGATATTACTAAACACATCCATATACATACAGGTGACGTAAACTTTAATCCCCATGTGAGCTATGCTGTTGAAAGCATCATCAATGATATGGATGAAGAGCAGTCTCAAGAAAATCAGAAAAGTATTTTCAAAGGTATAAAAAATGATACTGGTGAGATGGAGGTGGACGCTTCAGAGGTTGACAGCAGTATGGATAGATTGGATGGCCAGGAGACATATGCCTCAGGTGAATGGCAAGCCGAAGTAAACCAGGGGAATCATACATCACAAGAGAGTCACTTTGAGTGTTCAGATTGTGGGAAAGCCTTCAGTATGAAAAGCAGCCTTGCTTGGTATGGTCCCAATTATCTTGGTATTATGACTTTCAGATGTAAAGAGTGTGCTCAAGATGATGAGTATAATATTGGAGATCATGAATGTAAAGATTGTGGAAAAAGATTCATTAAGGAATCTAGCCTTACCACGCACATGCTGATACACAGTGGTGTTAGAAATTATGAATGTCAAGAGTGTGGAAAAAAATTCCTTCAGAAAAATCATATGCTTCAACACATGTCAATACACAATGACGAGAAAAATTATGAATGCAAGTTATGTACTAAAACTTTTGGCCTGAAAACTTCTTTTGATAAACACATCCATTCACATGTTTATGTCAAAAAGTTTGCCTGCACTCACTGTGGAAAAAAATATACACGAAAATCTTATCTCAAGGTTCACTTAGATAAATGTACCATTGCTAAGGAGAAAACATGTGCCAGTCATCCTAATAGTGATGAAGGTACAGTTGGGCCTGCTGATGTGGCCCATGAGTTTGCCTCAAGTCTGAAGATAGAAGTGCAGGATCAGAATACAATGCAGGATTATGATACAGATAACTCTATTCAAAAGGAGGAGGAGGAGGAAATGCTTCAGTGTCCAGGATGTAGAAGCATTTTTCCGACTAAGGGTGAGCTTGTTGAGCACACCCTCAGACAGTGTGATATTGGAACTTTTGAGTGCCAAGTATGTAGCAAGAAATTCACTCACAAGTCTAACCTCACCAGACACATGCAGATTCACACTGGTGTTAAAAATCATGAATGTCCAGAATGTGGGAAAAAATTTTTTCAGAAGGGTAATCTCAAACAACATATGCTTACTCATAGGGGTGACTGTAATTATGAATGTATACAATGTGGGAAAAATTTCTTTTTGTTGTCTAGCCTTGTTAAACATTGCCATTTTCACAATATGACAAAAGATGAATACCAAGAGACTGAAATGATTGTGACAGCTGACAAAACACAGGTTGCCAGCAGTGCTGTTGAAGAGGGGGAAACCAATCAGGTAGCCAGCAGTGAGGATGCAGAAGTGTGTGCAGACATGGACAGTAGTGGGAGCAACTCAGAAATACAGGTAATATCTGCTTCAGTTGAGTCAGACTATGTGAAGGACAAGGAGAATCACCTTATCACAGAAACCTCTGTTGAAGAAGGCGTCAGTTTTAAGTGTTCAGAATGTGGAGAACATTTTCTGACCAAGAGCAAGCTCGCTGCACATACTCTTAGACACAGTTCTGCTCGAACTTTTGAATGTGAAGTGTGTGGCAAAGTATTCACTTATAAGTCTAACCTTACCAGACACCTTTTGATACACAGTGGTATTAAAAATTTTGAATGTGAACGGTGTGGGAAAAGATTCACTCAGAAAGGTAATCTTCTTCAACACATGATAACACACAGAGGTGACAAAATTATGTGTGTCAGAGATGTGGAGAAAAGTTCTATTTGAAGTGTAGCCTCTCTCTTCATGTGTGTGCACAAGCTAGTGTTGGGGTTGACGGATACCAACAATCAGGAAAGCTACACACCCACTCTTCTCTTCCTCATCATGATAATTTGGGTGTGAACTTGGCATCACAGAGTAAGCAGGTTGGCAACAGTAATGTAGCTGCATACATCATAGTTGATCCAGCACCGTTGGCCAACAGTGGGGGCAGCATGGAGCTGCAGGAACAATCTGCCTCAAATGTTTCACAGTCTACAGGAGAGCAGATGAATCACCTTATTGCAGGCGCTGCTGCCTACAAAGAAGAGAAAAGGTATGCGTGCACTCAGTGTGGGAAAAGATTTACTTTTAGATCTAATCTCACTAGACACTGTATGATACACAGTGGTGTTAGAAATCATGAATGCTTTATCTGTGGAAAAAAATTCAATCAGAAAGGCAATCTGAATCAGCACATGCTTACACATAGAGGTGACAAGAATTATGTGTGTCCAGGATGTGGAGAGAGATTTCATTTGAAGTGTGCCCTCAATAAGCATGTATGTACATTCAATAGTGCTTGAAATTATGCATACCAAAAATCTGTAAAAATGCACTCTGAAGTCTTCCATCATTTAACATATTAAATTAATTTGGCATTTCACATCAACCATATTGCCAGTTAATTTCAAATGGATGTTACCAGTATAAGTAGCATTTTGAATAAGGAATAACTAGAGCAGTCATTTTACAGATGAGAATCTTGCAGATCACACATCCTTAGATACTACTGACAACATGCCAAAATTATATTGTAGTATTACAAAATTATGGATACCCTTGGTGTATGTGTATGGCATTCATTCAGGGTTAGAAAAATTTGTTTTCTAATAAAGCCTAGTAGATTGGGTTTTATAATCTATTGTTTTTTAGAGGATGTTTTTTGTTTATTCCTCATATTTATAAATAAGTCACTAACAAAATAAGCAATTGAAAAGTAATCTAAATGAAATGAAAGGTTTGAAGTGTTATCTGAAAGACGAATACTTGTTTAGGTTACATTGATACAGATTGGTATAGTTGGACAATGCCTATGTTGTATTGTACAGAAAGTGAATGGGCCAGGCTTGACTATTTTCACTTTTTTTTTTCATTTATATGTACCTGTATAGACCTTATTTTATCAATATGATATAAATTTTTTATATGAGAAATTAAAAAAAAACAGGCTGTTTTTACTTTTTATTTTATTTTCTTCAATGCCAACCATGCATTCATTCAGACAGTTGAGTGATTCACATCAGGTTCACTTAGAAATGTGGTCATACTGGATCCAGTTTGATATACACTGGTGTCAGAAATTAATGTAAAATGTACAAGAGATTACTTGAACAATCTTTGCATTCAACATGTCCAGTTGAAGGGCATAGTTACATGTAAGAGATTCTTCTTGAATATATTATTATTTAACATGCACAATGGCTTCACTCCATAAGGGATCAGAATTTGTGTTACTTTTTTGTAACATGATTATTATGATTTTATCTGTTGATGATAAAAGTATTCTGTTTCTTGTGAAGACTTTAACAAATATACATAAAATGTGACAAATTTGAATACAAAATACTATAAATGTATAAAAGAAATCAGCACTTTAGGAAAATATGATTCAGGGCTGGATTATGACAAGCTGGCTTGTTTTTCACTGTGGCTTCATGAAAACCTTGATTTGTCTTTTGTCAATTAGCATTGATACTATTTAAATGTTCTTTGTACAATTATATATTGAATTTCTTGGTCTCATTTTGTTTTCCAGTAAAAATAAGAAAATACAATGGAGATTCAATACTCAAACTTAATTCATTCCAAATTGCTGCTGAAGTATCAAGAAGTTTGACTATCTATACTTATAAATCAGGTAATTTGTTCTGATCTTATAAAAACCTCAAGTTTATAAAAATTTCAATGTATTTTATATATTTTATATATATATATATATATATATATATATATATATATATATATATATATATATATATATATATATATATATATATATATATATATATACAGGCAACCCCCGCTTAACGAAGGGGTTACGTTCCTAAAAAACACTTCGTTAAGTAAACTGATTATAACAAGTTTAACCCCTGACTTAAACTTCCATTGAGAGTAAACAAAGCGAGAGTGCATCATAGTACAGTGAAAGGTTTAATGAAAGTAAAAATTATGAAGTTAAACATTTAGGCAGTTTAATTTAAGTCATTATAATGTACACTAATGTATGTATGTAAGTAACTTTGTAATGTTGATGATCTTAAATTTATGAAGGGAGGGAGAGTGAAACAGGAAAGACACTAACCGGCAACCTGTGGAATGTAAACAAAGGGCGCATCATTGTATCACATACAAAACTTATGTACCACATTTCCACAAGGCTTTCCATTTTATCCATTGTAGAGTCACGAGTTCAGGTGGTTCTTTTAGCTTGCAAGGAAGATACGGTCTCACCAGCCTTCTTAATAGAGTCTGTTGACTTAAAAATAGTAGAGACAGTAGATGGTGGCAAGCATTGCTATAGTTTTCTCGCCTCTCGTGTCTGTGAATAATATCCAGCTTCACGTTGAGAGTAAGAGACTTCCTGGTCTTCTTAGGAACGCTAGGCCACATTGCAGGCCGTTTTGGTGGTAAGTTGAGCGAGGGAAGACAAGCTGTTGCTGATGCTGTTAATGTCTTGAACAGGAGAATGAGTGGTGCGCGTGTTGTCCACGAGAGGCTTGATCTTGATCTTCATCTTGATTCTACAGGTGTCCCAGGATTTCTTCTGAGGCAGGCCTTAGTATTGGCAGCTCCTGGTGTATTCAAAAGCCTGTTGGCTTGTGTGATACGGCGGGGCTTTCAAACTTGGAAAAAATTACTTGGATAAAACTTCGTTAAAGCGAGTTTGGTGTTCGTTAAACAAGCAGATAGTAGTAAAATGAAACCTTCATTGTAGCGAAATTTCGTTGTGTGAACCTTCGTTAAGCGGGGGTTGCCTGTATATATTTACAGTGGAGACTCAATACTCAGACTTGATTAGTTCCAAATGGCTGTTCAAGTATTAAAAAGTTTGACTATTGATACCTATAAATTAGGTAATTCGTTCCAGCCATTACCAAACACAAGTTTAGAAAAAAATAGCGGTTTAATTTTGCAGTCGCCGCTAGCATTGGCACACAGAAGCAGGGTTAGCCTGTCTTTCATGGACTTGTCTCCTGGCAAACACTTCTCTTCCTTTGTTATATAGATCATGTTTAGTAGTTTTTTTTTCCAAGACAGGCCAGTTTCATCACAATTAAAGATCTGTTGTGGGCTCAAGTGCTCCTCAGGATCCACAAATTTCTTAAATTCAGGCACAAATTACTCAGCGGCAACTGTCAGTACTTTTGGGCTCACCGTGCCTCACAACAATGAATTCCAGTTCTTTTCTTGAAACTTGCAAACCACCCTTTACTTGCTTTAAAATCATCATTGGAGTCAAATGTAATACCAGAAATATGATCATGATGCAGCAGCTTGGCTAGCCTTTGCACAAATTATGCCCTCTGACAAAGAATCACCAGCCATCTGCCTTTGGTTTATCCAGTCAACAGTTTTTTCATTTCTTCCACTGCCGCAGGTCGCTTAAATTGCCTTTTCACACCAATAGCCACATCAGCTCTTTTAATGAGCTCTGTCTTCTTCAGTATTGTGGCTACAGTAGATTTAGCCATACAGTATTCAGCTACAAGATCGGTTATTCTTCCTCTTTTCTCGTATTTATCAATAATTTCCTTTTTCCTTTTGATGGTTGTCACTATATTTTTTTTTGTAGGCTTATTCTCACCACTAACAAGCCTCTTCAGTGCCATTGTAACCTTCTAAATGCAAAAAAAAAAAAAAAAAAAAAATTCCAGAGAGAATGCTCAGGACAATGTTATTCTTATGACAGCAAAGGATTAACTGGCTGTGATGGACTGGTGGTGCGCATGGGGCGGCGCGAAGGGAGAGACTCTTTGTTTACAGCCGCTTGGACAGACGTTCAACTAATAAGTATATTTTCAAGTATTAAGTTGAACTTTTGTGTTTGACTATTGAAAAGTTTGACTATTTAGACGTTTGAGTATTGAGTCTCCACTATACAGGCAAGCCCCGCTTAACGAAGGTTCACACAACAAAATTTCGCTACAACGTAGGTTTCATTTCACTACCATCTGCTCGTTTAACGAACACCAAACTTGCTTTAACGACAGGCTTTTGAATACACCAGCGCCTCTCATGGACAACACACGCACCACTCACTCCCCCTGTTCAAAACAATAACAGCGTCAGCAGCAGCTCGTCTTCCCTCGCTCGATAGGTAGGGTACGTTCCTGGCCACTGGGAAAATCTGTATTTTAAGGATTTTGTTACTCAAATCTTAAAAAAAAAACTTTACCTCTTCACTCTGGGCAACAGAAAAAAGCTTCTGGCTGGATTCACTAACACTCCCTACTGTAGCATTACATACAAAGACAAGGAGTCTATACGAACTCCCCCTAAAGTGATTCACTAAAACCACCATGGTACAGTGGAACCATGCATGCTTTGGGGTCTGAGGGATCTCCAAACACATGAGTTCGAATCCTGTCCACGGTCTGAGTTTAGGTTAGGCTTCCTCACTCAGGGCAACAATTTCCTAGTGGGTGGGCTTTGAAATAGGAGGTACCTCATAAAGTATCCCCTTTAGCCCATAAATTCCTGTAAAAAGCCCACATGGTATAAAAAAAAAGTTTTCTAAGGTTGCCATCTTAGATACTTTCGTTTCAACAGTTTCACTTCTCTGGCATTAGTTCCCACTAGGTGGCATTAGTGCATGGTTGACATTTTTCCTTAAGACAATAGCAGCACTTTTTCTTGAGGGAAATTAACCAATCAGCAGCTAGTAGGAACAAATAATGCATCATAATCACATGATACAAGAGACAGCAGTGTCAGTGGAGCCCAAAAGAGGGTTACAGAGCAACTCATCCCAGCCCATTGCCAACTCGACTCATTGTCAACTCAGCTCATCTATACCAACTCGGACCACTGTGTGTATCAAAGCGGCCTATTGTGTGTATCAACATTATTGATGATGGAAAACATGATCTACAAGTTATGAAACATATATTTATTACTTTATTAATGTTGACTTTAAAAGCTGGGAATTAATCACTGCCAAACATTATTATATGTATACAAGTGAAATGAACACCATTCTTACATTGTATTGTCACTGTCAGGCTCTCTCTCTCTCTCTCTCTCTCTCTCTCTCTCTCTCTCTCTCCCTTTGTGTACGTCACTGCCAGGCACTAACACCTCCCCAATCATTGCTTTACACTACGCATAATCGCCAAAAAGTCACCAAAAAAGTCTTAGCACTATCATTGAGCATCTTTCTAGATTCGCTGTATTGGTACATATATCTATATCTCCTACTCCCCTTAGGCCATTGTCATATGATAATGCCACTTATAATTAGCCTATATATTTCACTCTCCCTTCCTTTTCAGTTGCTACTATCATGTGCTATTACACTAATATTTTCATATATAGAGAGCCTTTCAGTGCTTCTCAGGCCACCATGCTTGTAGTTATAGTAAGAGATGTTCTAATTAGGCTAAGGCTGAGTGATCTCGACTAATATAGTAATTATTCGGATTATTATAGATTTCAAAACTGTGATGTGATTACAATAGTTATAAGGATGAGATGAATGATATGATATGATATGTGAAGGTGTTCTTGTATCATGTGTTTATATGTGAATCGTCAGTGTGGAAAGAAGTGAAATATAAGGAAGTGCATGTGTGTACAGCATATATGAGTGAATGTATACTGTAATATATATATAGAAATAGAATGTAAGAGAAAGAAAACGAGTTTATAATAGTCTGTCTTAGAAGTGTGGTGAGAACGTGTGACAGGCACAATAGAACACATGGAATGCATGCAATAGGTGACTGAGATGATCCACTACATAGTCACCTCTGGTTCTTTATTTGATTCTTCTTGGGGGTTTGTTGGGGCTGTGCAGGCTGTGTGTCATAGCCTCTAGTGCCCCAAAGGTGCAGTATGCGGTGGAGTTGATTTGGTTTTCTGTAGGAAGGTCCTGGTGAGGTTGAGGGTCTTGAAAGCCTGTGTGGTATTTGTGCAGCCACCTAGGAGGTCAGTCAGTATTGGTCTGTGTGGTTGAATAGCAGACAGTGAGTGGAGGATGGCCACACGGTGTGAATGGTGACGAGGGCAGTGCAGTAGCAGGTGTTCTGGGGTGTCAGGCTGTGTAGGGCACCAGGAGCAGTGGAGAGAGTCGGTCATACCCAGCCTGTGCAGGTGGGCATTGAGGCAGGTATGGCCAATTCTCATTCTGGTGATGGCTGTGTCCAGTGCTCAGTTGGGGGAGTAGGTCCACCAGTGGTGTCTTGTGTCCTGTCTTATGAGTCCCAGTTAGGTGTGCTGTAAAAAATCAGTCGGTGTTATGTCCCAAGTGTCACCTGCAGGCTGTCTTGAGGTCAGTTAGGAAGTCTATCTGGTCAGTAGCTAAGTGAATAGGGGAGGGGTGGCTATTTCCCTGTCAGCCACTGTTTCCCATGACACTGACGTGGGAGGGCACCCACTGAAGGTGGATGGTGTGTCCCAGGGAGGTCAGGTGGAGGATGAGATGATGAATGATAAGGGTGAGGTTGTGGTGGGAGTGTGGGTGGTGGGATTTAATGGCTTGGAGGGCAGAGAGAGAGAGAGAGTCTGAAAAGAGGGTTATTGAGCAAAGGGCAGCAAAGGTAGTGCACCCATTGATGGTTAACAGTTCTGCTGTGCAGTGCTTCCATTTTAGGGTAAAATACCCTAAACTAGGGTAATTGGACTCTTCTTAGGGTAGTGTTTAGGGTAATACATAAACTAGGGTAATTTTAGGGTAATCTGCTGTCCTATGGATAGGTGTGCTTGGAATGGTGCCAATCTGGTGGCAGGCTGGTTCTCTTTCATGTTTGATTCATGTACACAATCATCCCCGTGACTTGTATCATCTTTTCACCCCCCCCACCCCATCCCCTTTCTCCCCAGTCTCCACTCACCCGTCTACTACGCGTACACGTTTTGGACCTTCGGGCGGTTAGATAACAGTTCACACACAGAGTCAGTCACTTGCGATGACGAGTCCACATAGAGCAGCCGCAGTAGTGGCTGTAGTGTGTATTCCTGTGTGTGTGTTTGGGGGTGGGGGGGGCCAATATTTAAACTTATGTATGAAAATCAACAAATAATGGGCAACTTCGACAATCTAGGGTAAAACACTCGAATCTAGGGTAAAATCGACAAAAATATAGGGTAAGATTTCATCAACTCATGGAAGCACTGCTGCTGTGGTGATGGAGGCAGTGGCCAGTAACCTTCAAGCAGTGGCAAGGGACCTGGAGGGGATATAGATGGCTGCACCGACGGATGGACGGTTAGTGAGGTGTGAGCCGTCGGTGTAGATGTGGAAGTGGTTGTGGTACAGTGATTGGAGGAGTGAGGTGAATAGGGTCGTGCCCTGCACTAGGCAGCTGGCTTTGAATCATTGTTTGGATGTGTGAAGGGACAGAGAAACTATGGAAGAGTGAGGGTACCAAGGCTCCAGATAAGAATTTTTTTCGAGGATGAGGAAAGGGAGGAGGCACCCAGAGAACTTTATTTCAATCTGCTTCTCCTAAACTTCTGCCATCGTCAGTGTTTACCTTGGGTGTAACCAGGGTGTTGTGTAGTGGAGAATAGGTGCTCATAGGTCCGGGTTACGAAACCTTATGGGGCCCCGAGAGAGTACTTAACTTTTGAGGTGTACATATGAAGTCCGTAAATGTATAGTGAATAGCTCATAGCATAGATACAGATTTCTTAAGGATTTACGAAATACGTAACTGTTTAGTGAATCGTACCCCTAACTCAAAAGCATTTCTCTCTCTCTCTCTCTCTCTCTCTCTCTCTCTGTGAAAATAATGATGACTGTAAGTGATTTTTCATAATAGGTACGTACAATAAAAAATAAGCCCATGCAAATTTTAGAGGAAAAAATTAGGTGCTACTTTAGTGTGAGGTCCACCACACTAGCGTGAGATCTACCTCCCGTTAGTACTATAGCGTGAGGTCTACCGCTGCATTATCCTCCCTCATGGACATCACACATTTCCATACATTTATATTAGCGATAAACACTTAATTTGTACATATCCTAGGAATGACTTAAATAGATAAGGAAGAAAGGTAAAAATTCTCTTCAGAATCACCGTTTTAGCGTCCAACCACGATCGCTCAATTGCCTGTGTGTGCTCCTGTCATTGGATCCTCAAAATGTTGCTGGTGGTTCACTGTAAAAATGCTGGTACCCCATGGTATTTAGGTTGCTATAAGCAGGCCACTCATCTGAATAAATCACCGAACCATGTGCACACTCCCTTTCAATAATAGGGATAAGAGTGTTGCGGTCACGCCATTCTACCCAAAAGTACCGACAGTCTGAGCCTTGTTTAAGACCAAACACCCAAGGCCCATCAATTCTGCGCCTATGGTTTCTGTTGTTTTCTTGTTCTGCGTCACTGTCCTCGGAGAGAGGAGCGTTGTCTCCATTCAGCATCCTTCCTCGGTTGTACTTCCGTCGACCAGCAAATCTTGCCTAATCAGGCGGTGGCGTAGTGGATAAGGTGGTGAGCGTGGGATCGGGCAGACGTCCACGCGTAGGTTCAAATCCCACCACGTACAGCCTTAAAACACTTTGCCATTTGTCGAGTGGTTTAAAGTTACCTACATGTCACCATGATACCCATGTTCTAGGTGGTTACACTCAAGATGAGCTTCGGGGGTGATGTGGGCCTTTATATGGGTACCACTATAAATAACTGTTGACTTCCTGAAGGGTTGGTCGTCTTTGAAAGGACGTGGAAAGATGTAGGGTGGTATCATCAGCGTAGGAGTGGATAGGGCAAGAAGTTTGGTTAAGAAGATCATTAATAAACAATAGAAAGAGAGTGGGTGACAGGACAGAACCCCGAGGAATACCACTATTAATAAATTTAGGAGAAGAAAAGTGGCCGTCTATCACAGCAGCAATAGAATGGTCGGAAAGGAAACTTGAGAGAAAGTTGCAGAGAGAATGATAGAAACCGTAGAAGGGCAGTTTTGAAATCAAAGCTTTGTGCCAGACTCTATCAAAAACTTTTGATATGTCTAACGCTATAACAAAAGATTCACCGAAATTTCTGAAAGAGAATGATCAAGACCCAGTAAGGAAAGCCAGAAGATCACCAGTAGAACGACCTTGACGGAAGCCATACTGGCGATCAGATAGAAGACTGTGAAGTGACAGATGTTTGAGTATCTTCCTATTGAGGATAGATTCAGAAATTTTAGACAAGCAAGAAATTAAAGCTATAGGGCGGTAGTTTGAGAGATTAGAACGGTCACCTTTCTTAGGAAATGGCTGAATGTAGGCAAACTCCCAGCATGAAAGAAAGGTAGAAGTCGATAGTTGAAAGAGTGGCCAGGCAAGGTGCAAGCTCAGAAGCACAGTTTTCTGAGAATAATAGGAGCGACCGCATCAGGTTCATAAAACTTCCGAGGGTTTAGGCAAGTGAGGGCATGGAAAACATCATTACGAAAAACTTTAATTGTAAGCATGAAAGAGTCAGAGGGAGGAGGAGAGGGAGGGAGAAGCCCAGAATCATCCAAGGTGGAGTTGTTAGCAAAGGTATGAGAGAAGAATTCAGCTTCAGAGAAAGATGAAGAAGTAAAATTATTGGAGATGTTTTTTGGCCAGATGCCAGAAGTCTTGATGGAAGTTTGAGTTTGAAAGATTTTGACATTTTCTATTTATGAAGGAGTGTTTGGCAAGTTGAAGAACAGACTTGGCATGATTCCGGGCAGAAATATAAAGTGCATGAGATTCAGGAGATGGAAGGCTCAAGTACCTTTTGTGGGCAACCTCTCTATCATGTATAGCACGAGAACAGGCTGTGTTAAACCAAGGTTTAGAAGGTTTAGGTTGAAAAAGAAGAGTGAGGAATGCACGCCTCCATGCCAGACACTATCACCTCTGTTATGCGTTCAGCACAAAGAGATGGGTCTGACATGGATACAGTAATCATTCCAGGGAAAATCAGCATAATATCTCGTCAGGTCCCCCCAACTGGCAGAGGCAAAGCGCCAGAGGCACCTCCGCCTTGGGGGGATCCTGAAGAAGAAAGAATTGGAGAAATAGAAGATACAGATATGAAGTTGTGATTGGAGCAGCTCAATAGAGAAGATAAGGAGATAAGGTAACAGCATAAGCAGAAGGATTAGAGAGAAAAGAAGGTAAAAAATGTTGGGTATATCTCCAAGACGGTCAGGGATACGAGTATGGTGTTGCACCAGTTGCTCTAGGTCATGGAGGATAGCAAAGTTGAAGGCTAGTTCACCAGGATGGTCAGTGAAGAGAGAAGAAAGCCAAAAACTGGTGGTGAACATTGAAATCTCCAAGGATGGAGATCTCCGCGAAAGGATAGAGGGACAGATTGTGCTCCACTTTGGAAGTTAAATAGTCGAAGAATTTACTATAGTCAGAGGAGTTAGGGGAGAGAAAGACAGTACAGATAACTTTAGTTAGGGAGTGACTATTGAGTCGAAGCCAGATGATGGAAAACTTGGAAGATTCAAGAGCGTGGGCACGAAAGAAAGTTAAGTCGTTGCGCACATAGCAGTAACATCCAACTGTTAAACAAAAATGAGGATAGAGAAAGTAGGAGGGAACAGAGAAGGGGCTCCTGTCAGTTACCTCAGACAGCTGTGTTTTGGTGAGGAAAAGAAGATGAGGTTTAGTAGAGGAGAGGTGATGTTCTACAGACTGAAAGTTAGATTTAAGACCGCAAATGTTGCAGAAGTTAAAGAAGAAAAAATTGAGGAAGATGTTAAGACATTTTGGGTCGGCACTGAGAGTGCAGTCTGACCTGGGGACATTTCTGGTCCCTTCCTCAGAACGGGACTCCGAGGCTGGATTTGGAGTCACCATTTTTTTTTATTTGAATGCTACTGCAGTTGCTGTTATTGATCTTGCCTTCTCCTTCTACTGCTTCTTCTACTAGTATTATTGCTGCTACTGCTACTACTGATTCTGCAACTACTCTACTACTACTACTACTACTACTACTACTACTACTACTACTACTACTACTACTACTACTACTACTACTACTACTACTACTACTACTACTACTACTATAATTGACAATGGTGGTGATGAAGCTCCTCTCCCTCTTCCTGCTCTTCATTCTCTTTCTCCTTCTCCTTTATACAATAATAACAATAATAATAAATATGATAGATAGAGGGGTAGAATGTGCTCGACTTTGGAAGTTAAATAGTCAAAGAATTTACTATAGTCAGAGGAGTGAAAGGAGAGATAGACAGCACAGATATCACAGATATGACTATTGAGTCAAAGCCAGATGGTGGAAAACTCAGAAAATTCAAGAGTGTGGGCACGAGAGCAAGTCAAGTAGTTGCGCACATAGACGCAACATCCAACTTTGGAACGGAAATGAGGATAAGGAAAGTAGAAGGGAACAGAAAAGGGGCTACTGTCAGTTGCCTCAGACAGCTGTACTTCGATGAAGAAAAGAAGACGAGGTTTAGTATAGAGGAGAGGTGATGTTCTACAGATTGAAAATTAGATCTAAGACCACAAATGTTGCAGAACTGAATGAAGAAAAAGTTGAGGGAGGTGTCAAGACATTTTGAGTCGCTACGTGAAGAGCAGTCCGACCGGGGGACATTATTGGTACCCTCCCTAGAAGGGAAGTCTGAGGGGGATTAGGATTCACCATTTTTTTTATTTTGAATGAAAGAGGTGTGTGTATTAAGTGCATGTAGTTTCATGAGAAGGAGAGTTGTCTTTAGAGAGCAGGCTGTGACTGTCACATTGAGTTGTGAAACACAAAGGGAAACGTTTAGCGAGATCACAACTAGCTTTACTGGAAGGTTCACAATACTCCCAGAACTGATCCAGACCAGAATTGATCCGGAAGAGAACTAGTGCTATTAGACCTCACTGGGAGTAAATGATTATTTCAATAGGTGTCTTCTTCCTCCTCCATGAGGCCATTACACTGTGCTTCATGGTCACAGGTGAGGCCTACAAAACTTTATTGACTTATAGTGTTTATAGTGTTATTTTCGTCCAAGACTCGATTTGCAATTGTGATTAACCCCAGTGTATCATGGATATTTTCGTGGTAGGTTCGTTATGTTATCATTCCATCATCGTTTGGCTTTCAGTCAGTTATTGAGCTACCATATCTATTGTCATACAATTTTTGGGAGGCGACAAATACAACGACCATGCAATAAATACAATGATTACCAAACAACAATCACAGGAACGTACTCCGATAGCAACGCCCTTGATTGTCCCACAATATTTCACGACTCCATAGGTTTTTTTACACGATATTATACGATAATTAGTTTAAAAAAAATTATGTAAGTCATGCTAATTCGTGGTACGGTTACCTCACATAGTACCGTGTGGGACGTGGCCTTAAGAAATTGAAAGAAATTTCTAATGTCCAAATTCTTTTCCTTAATCAGTAGATCTCTCTCTCTCTCTCTCTCTCTCTCTCTCTCTCTCTCTCTCTCTCTCTCTCTCTCTCTCTCTCTCTCTCTCTCTCTAGGTTCCCTTCGGCCTTCTTAGAGGATCTTTAGTAGAGAAGTGAAGCGAGGTGCTAAGGGTGCTGGTATAATATATTTGCGTGGTGCGTGGCTGGCTATCAGCGCGCGTCATTCTGTCTTCTGGAGGATAGAAGGGAAGACTTGGAAATAAGTTGGATGTTGATGCTGGGAGTCCTGGTGTGAATGTAGGCTACTTTTTTCATTCGTAGGCGAGCTTTGCTTGTTTCTTTATGAAAGATGGCTGTTCTCTTCTACCTTCTTCCGGGTGAAACTAGTACCTGCGTGGTTGGTGACGTGGTGTTTCTTGATGGCGCCGTCTTGCAGGTGAACTGTGATGTGCTTGGACAAGGTTGTGATGGTTGAGCCAATATACGTAGAGGGTCGGCGACTGCAGTCACCGTAGTTGCATGTGTATTGATACACTATATTCATCTCTTGAAGCGTTGTTATCTGCGGATGGCAGTTGTTTTTTAGTACGAGGCTGGTTGTGCGTTTAGTTTTGTATTAGAGTATGAGTTTATCTTGAAAGTTAGAGTCGACGTGCTTGGTATGAATTATTTTTTCCAATGGTTTTTCTTCAGCACTGTTGACGGAGGTCATGAAATTCTTCTAGTAGAGGCATATTTCTTGAGATGAGGAATTTAGTTTTTCTTTCAATGGAAGTTTTTATTCATATGTGGTCGTGTTACTTCATCAATTTTTTCTTTACTGTATCCTCTTTTGAGTTCTCTGTTGATGGTGGACGATAATGACCAATGGATGAAGTCTCGCTTGACAAAAGAGTTGATGACACTACGACGGTAAATCTCTGGACAGAACTTTCTTTCTCAGCTTTCTTGATATTAAAATTTCGAGAGAAAATCTGTGTATCATAATTTACTTGGGTCTGGCTGGTGCTGGTAACATTGCTTGGGATGTTATTTCTCATCTGTCTACGTAATGCTCGTGAGTGATGCGAGGCTCCAGTCGCTGGTACAGCAGTGTTCAGTAGCATTGCTAAGTGAAATACATGAAACTAAATATCAGGTAGCCTAGATCGACCCGTAAAACAAAACAACAGAAATCGTGTTGACTGTACAAAGATATCGTATAATGGAGCATTGACGGGTAAAGAAGTACACTTGGTATATGTTTAATAATTATCATTGGTACTGTACATGCGTACAATACATATATTGGTACTAATGATAATTGACATCTGGAAACTCTGTTTACTCTTTGTACTTACATAATAATAATAATAATAATAATAATAATAATAATAATAATAATAACAATAATGATAATAATAATAATAATGATGACGATAATAATAATAATAACAATAGTAATAATAATAATAATAATAATAATAATAATAATAATAATAATAATAATAAATGGTTTATTCAGGCATAAGCAACTCGGGAGCTGAAAATCTACATTTTACAGGGGGAAATATCCTAACAGTTTCAGTGGGCATCAACAGTCTCAGTGGGCACCAACAGTCTCAGTGGGCATGTAGTCAGGGGTGAGTCAATAGGGAGCTTTACAAGAAAGTTAGATGAATTCATGGATGGGGAAGATAGATGGAATTAGGTAGATTAAGCACACTGGGACTGCCTCGTGTAGGCCTGGCGGACTCTTGCAGCTTCCATCCTTTCTTATGTTCTTATGTTCTTAATATTAAATACTTAAAATTACATACTTAAAATTGATCACAAGTACAGCCAGTGTTCACGAGTTGAGTATTTTGACTATTGTGGGTATTGACTGCACTGTTTTTGTATCTGTCTGTCCGGGAACGTATGGGAGCAGCTTGTTGTGGTGTCGGACATTGGCGGGGAGAGTGGGTTGCCGGAGGGAGTAGGTTCCTGTGCCGCTGATGGTGGAGCAGCTATGTATGTAGATACCAAAGATAATCAATGTCTGGCAGCTACTCAACTCCCATATTTCCCTACCAGTGCCACATTACACCATACTTCTTTCTACAATCACTACTCTTTCTGACGTTTTTCTATTACGGTTAGATATACCTGTCATTATTTATCATGTATTTCAGTTAGCATGCCGCTGAACACAACACCAGAGGTTGGAGCCAGGCATGAAATGTTATTTTTTTATTTCTTGTCTCTTACTTGTCCTTTTCAATAAAGTGTGTTTGCAATGCTTTTGTCTTTATAAAAGCATCAATCACTGAAACTGCAACACAACCATCAATTTAAAAGTATGTATTTTGAGACAAGGGTGTACAGTGGTGGGGCGTGGGTGATCAGCTTCTTAAGGTCCCGGAGATTTTTTCTTCATTTCAGTGAGTTTCGCGATCCTCCAGTTCAGCGCTCTCTCTCTCTCTCTCTCTCTCTCTCTCTCTCTCTCTCTCTCTCTCTCTCTCTCTCTCTCTCTCTCTCTCTCTCTCTCTCTCTCTCTCTCTCTCTCTCCTGAGATTGACAGCAACAGGAGATCACAGGCATCAACTGACTGACACCTTTCAAGAACAGACATCCAGCACACTATTACCACACTGCATCGTACAAATAATGTCACCGGCACAAAAACCTATAACTGACGCTCTGCTGGTCTGGAGAGCGAATGCCGAAACACCTCTTGCAGTCCATTCACCAATAAAAAGGTAACGTGCCTCATTTTATTATAGTTATCTTGTTGGGTGGAACTGTAAGGATGTATAGCACACTTATCCTTCTTATTTGAGCTCTGAATATCGTTAAATGCTCAGAGAATATTATAGTGGGAGAGTTCATTCGTGTGTGTAATGTAATTCTCTCCACTCCATTATACCTGTGTGTGAATCCATTAAATAAACGCAATATCCGGGGCCCGAATTCTGGATAACGAGGATGACTCAACTCTCAGGGACGGCATTCTCCGAGTTCAACCAACTGCTGTCCTGGGCGTGATTTGCTGCCCGATCCGTTTAAGTTCATTCTACTTAGGCGATGTGAACAGAAAAAATCTTTCGAACGTAATTATGTTGGTGTTTGTTTCTGTGAGTGGTGAGAAGCGCTGTACAGCTAGTGATAAAATTGTTGTCACCTGATGATCTACTTCCTTGCATATTTCGCTGATTATTTTAGATAGATGGTAAGATAATAAGTAATGTATCTTACAGTAAGTAGAGCAGAACTCTTTGGCCACCTGTTGACGCCGCCGACTCGGTTATTTAGCGGGCGGAGGAGGACGCAGATAGTTCCATCAGAGTCCGGATGGAAAGTGTTAATGTGTGGTAAGCTGTGACGCGCCGTAGACTGTCACGTGCTGGTCTTCTGAAGTGCAAGATACGTCGAGGGCCCGTCCTACTGCATCTGGTGCAGGACTAAGGTTGCTACTAAGGAGACCTAAGGAATGAGTTCCTACAAGGCTGCATCCCAGGCAATGTGACGTAGAAGATGAGGTGCATCATTAAGGGAGGAAAGGTAAGAGGAGAATGTTACTGAGCAGTCTCGGGAGGGGAAAGAAAGCGTGGGTGGGTGTGTGGGCAACGATGCCACCTCTGAGCATGACCCGCTAACGAGACACCCATCCTGAACAATACCCAAACTGCAGGTGGCGCCTCTGCCGTCACAGCACCTTATAGCCTCCTCCCACCCCCTCTGCCTATAGGTGTCCTGCGATCAGCGCCCTTCAGCGGCGACTCAGGGTGGAAAGAAACACTTCGCGTCCTTAATGCACCCTGTGCTTACTAATGAGTCTAAAAACTGTGGGGGGAGTGCCAGCCGTACAACATACCACATGGGAGCCACTGGCGGGCTCCCTCGCAGGCCACCTGGTAGGTCGTCCGCCACCAACACCACCGCCAAAATGGCTTGCACTCGCGCAACAAACATATCGCCGCGGTGGCCGAAAGAAATCAGTTATGATGCACACGAGCACAAAAGAAAAAGTGAACTTGACTTGTCATAGGATGAGATAAGACGAGACTGCGAGAAGGAGGCGGGAGGGAGAGGTTGGAAGTTGGAGGCGAAGCAGTTGTGCACTGGTGAAGGACGCGGTGGCGGCGGTGCCAGTGACTTTCACACTCTGGTCGGGTGTGGGTGTGCACGCTGGCTGCACCTCCGTACCTCCACGTGCTGGCCGCGCCTCGTCCCTTAACCTTCCTTGTATCTCTCATCCCTCGCACATGCACAACACATGCACCAGTGGCTGCTAATGTGAATTTCAAGACTCCTTCAGATATTGAAGATATTGTCAGCACTACTGGAAAAAACAAAATAAGGTAAGATGCAATGCTAACGTAATTCTGTTAGTGGGAAGAGCTGATAGGATGTTTAAGGATGTGCTTCCAGCATGTGGGCCGAGATACAGCACTGCCTCGCCGAGTGCTGTGTAGCGGTAAACGGCGCTGCTCAAGGACAGGATATTAATTGGTCCTTGAAGGAATCGTGGTCGTCTCGCCCTCAGATGTGCGGGCTTGTGTGTAGTGATGGCACTTGTGAGGTCTATAGAAGGCACTGTTCTGTTCATTGCGTGTGTTCGTTGTGTCATACAGAAAGTTTTGCCTGGAAAGTATCCTGGGAGAAATAATGGATGTTTTATATGTGTGTGTGTGTGTGTGTGTGTGTGTGTGTGTGTGTGTGTGTGTGTATATATATATATATATATATATATATATATATATATATATATATATATATATATATATATATATATATATATATATATATATATATATATATATATATATATATATATATATATATATATATATATATATATATATATATATATATATATATATATATATATATATATATATATATATATATATATATATATATATATATATATATATATATATATATATATATATATATATATATATATATATATGTAATGTGTATGGAATTGTTTTTTTTTTTTTTTCCTCCCGAAAGGTGTTTGTTATTGTTGTTATTGTTGTTGTTGTTGTTGTTGTTGTGTGTGTGTGTGTGTGTGTGTGTGTGTGTGTGTGTGTGTGTGTGTGTGTGTGTGTGTGTGTGTGTGTGTGTGTGTGTGTGTGAAATTGAGGTTGTTTTCTCCCGAGAGTTAAGTGTTTGTTGTGTGTTTTGTTTCTTTTCATCTATTTATTTCTTTAGTCATACTTTTCGCTCGTAAGCTCACCACAACCACATGTAGCCGCTTTCATCACCGTTTGTGTTCGAATGCTAATCGCCTTCGCTTAGCGATCCTCACTGTAATGATAGTAGTAGTAGTAGTAGTAGTAGTAGTAGTAGTAGTAGTAGTAGTAGTAGTAGTAGTAGTAGTAGTAGTAGCAGTAGTAATAGGTAGGGATGCGGTGGCGTAGTAGATAAGGTGGTGAGCGTGGGATCGGGCAAACGTCAACGCGTAGGTTCGAATCCCACCACATACCCCTTCGAAGCTGTCATTTGTCGAGTGGTTTAAAGTTACCAACATGTCACCATGATACCCAGGTTCTAGGACTCAGGGGTTCTCAACCTGGGGTACGCGTACCCCCAGGGGTACTTGATAGGAATTTTGGGGGTACGTGGCAGGTTTCTCAAAATACTTCAGCTTTGAATAACTGCAAATTTGTTTATAGTATACAATATGGTCTGCATGTGCTAGGCTGGATGTGTCCTTCACTAGAACCAGGACACGTTAACAACGTTAACAAGGAAACTCTTGGAGTTATATAACTTGAAAGAAAGCTCTCTTGGGTTACAGTTGCCACACAACCTTGCAAACCTATAATATTTGCTCCGATTTATTATTTTATATGTTATTCACACACACAGTGACTTATTTATCACTATCACTAGTTACAAGTTGCAACTAGCTGGAAGCAACATTAGTTCACTGCCATAATGATCGAAAATTGTCTGATGTAGTTCCTTTTTGGTAAATGTATTGAATGTAAGTCACATATAGTGTCTCCCTGTGAGGTACCAGTTCCTATCGACACTACCTCATAGAAACATACTAATATTAATTAAAAATTGTCTGCTCCACATATATAACACAAATTAAACCTAATAAACTAAGTCAATAAACCATGCATTTATTCTTACCCTTCCTGACGCTGCATTGTGGGTAAGGGGTACGTGATCAATACTGAAAGACTTCAAGGGGTACATAAGATTAAAAAGGTTGAGAACCCTTGTTCTAGGTGGTTACACCAAAGATGCGCTTGGGTGGTGATATGGGCCCTAATACGGGTACCACTATAAATTAAATTGCCTGCGCTAATGGGCGGAAGCTGAACAGCGCTTCCCACATATACTCAAGTATGCATACAGGCGCTATAGGCCATAACGTAAAAAGAAACTAGTAATGGTGGAGGTAGTGATAGTGGTAGTGCAAGAAGTACAGTGGTAGTGATAGTGTTAAAATTACTAATAGCTACAGAGTCACAAGGAATGCAGTAAGATATAGAAAGATTCTGTACAAGTTCCCCAACCCCCCTCTCTCTCTCTCTCTCTCTCTCTCTCTCTCTCTCTCTCTCTCTCTCTCTCTCTCTCTGGTACTATCACGATACTGAGCATCTTAGGAATCATAATGCTGCTGCTGATGTTGATAATGACGATGATTATGGTAACAATACAGCAGAAACTAGGATCACGTGCCACCGAAATAGTTGTGTTAGATGTAATAATGATAATAATAATAATAATAAATAATAATAATAATAATAATAATAGTAATGATAACAATGATAATGATAATAATAATGATAATAATGGTGATGATAGTAATAAGTTTAATAAAAGTACCAATAGTAAGGAAGGCGCTTCGTGAAAATAAAAACTGGTTTAGATTTTATGATATCCATGATGTCAAATTCAAACCAAAAGCAAGACTCCCGTGAAGAAAGGCTTATGGAAGTACTGTACCTGTTAATTAAACACTACACTACACGTTCGCATGGGAATTGCTTCAGAAATATGCATGAAGTAAAATTTGAAGAAAGAAAGAAAGAAAACAAGATAAGTAAACAAATACAAACATACAGTATATGAATTAATGCACTTGACAATAAATAAGCTGGAATTTCATGTTGGAGTGGAATTACTAAAGAAAATGATAATCTTTGGAGCTTTTGATTTGTGTAAGGAGTATAAGGTCAAGTGGTAATGGTGGTGGTGGTGGTGGTGGTGGCGTAATTGGTAGTGATGGAGTGGCATAAGTGTGGTGATGTATGATGGTTTTTATCGATTATGGTAGCGGTGGTAGTAGTAGTAATAAGAAATACAGTACAAGTTATACGAAGTAAGAGTTATTAATAGCTTAGGGTTGCCACGGCAGATCGACCTTCATTCAACACACTCAGTCTGCTGTGCTTTCCTCCCTCATGCCTATTGAAAGCATATCGTCTCTCTCTCTCTCTCTCTCTCTCTCTCTCTCTCTCTCTCTCTCTCTCTCTCTCTCTCTCTCTCTCTCTCTCTCTCTCATTTCAACCATTAGCCCTCTCTTAGGTCTCCCTCTCTTTCTCCTGCCAAGTAGATCCACCAACAGCGATTGTAACAAAGTTACAGGAAGAAAATGTATCATGAAAAAGTAACGGAAAAAGTAACAAGAAATGAAGAAACAGGAAAAAGAGTAGCAAAAATTTTGAATGATTTTGTTTCTGTTTCGGACCTAACCTAACCTAACCACTTACTTCTTTTCCTATTAAATGAAATTACTACTGTTATTTTTTTCATGTATTTCTTTCCGTAATTTTTTCCTTTACTTTCTTTCCGAGCACCATCTCCAGCATCCCTCCTCTCCCCCACCCACAATCATTCCTCGTCTTTCTTCTTGATACGCCGGTACAGTATCACCTCAGTCTCGCCCCTCTCACTTTATCCCCAAAGTAGGGATGGACAAGAGTCGCTCTCTTGGAAATTAACGATTCCGACTCAGAGGCTGGCGGAGTCGGCGGAGTCGACTCCGGAGTCGACTCCACAGCGCCACACTTCCCAGTTCCCGCGCGTCCGCCACAGAGCGACCCCAGGGTCGTCTCCCAGCTCGTCAAGCATTGTTACAGGTCTTACCGACTCCGGAGTTGCTTCCCTGCTCGCCAAACATGCAGAACATACCAACACGCCTTCTCTCCTGTGTCACTACACGAATGTCATTCCATACCTAGCTCATTACACCAGCATTCATCATGTCTTCTGCACTCCGTCAATTATATACATAAAATTATTCTTTTATTTTCATTATTACAAGTTCGTGTGTGTGTGTGTGTGTGTATATATATATATATATATATATATATATATATATATATATATATATATATATATATATATATATATATATATATATATATATATATATAATAGACAATTCATATTTAACTTTAGATGCATTTTTTCTTTTATTTTTTTCCCTACTAGAAATGTGTTGTTTATTTATTCAAAGTTATATACATTCTCGTCAGTTTCGTCAAAATAAAAGTGATATCGTCACCTCAAGGCTCAAGCAGTATATACTTTTACACACTGCTGTGACTTGAGTCGTTAAGGCGCCCTCGGTCTCAGAGTCGGCGGAGTTGACTCCGCTGATGCGTCCTTGGTCTTGCTCAGCTCCGCCACTCATGGAGAGCATTGCAGCAGGCTCATTTCATTGACTTCCGGGCTTGTCTCTTATCCGATATTTAAAAGATTCAGAGTGTCATGCCATGGAATGTGCTTTTGGCCTAAGATTGTGAGGGAAAAAGAAAAAAAAATACAGTAGGGAATATGGTAATAAGTGACATATCAGTTGATATGAAGGCTTGAGAGGAAACGAGCATTAATCAAGTGAGATAATTGATAATGTGAGATGATAGTGCGTAAAATAATAATGATAGTAATAGTAAGCGGTTTATCAATATTGCAGTATATACATACTGAAAATATACCAAGGAGGAGGCTCAATGCTAGATCATAGGAAACCATCCTTTTGATTAATTGCTCACACCGTGGTGAGAATCACACTTTTGCAGCATTTGTCCAGGCGTGGTGTCTTTAGGGGCATTATCTTGTGCTGTCGCGTGACACGAACCGAGCGAGTCACGTCATGGGGAGAGCTGGTAGCGTAGGCACGGGTGACGCAGCAAGCCCCTCTCAACCCTCTCCAGGGCTTCTCGGGTCTTTGTATACGGCATGACAAATATGTGACACGCCAAGTAAGTAACATACATGACATGACAATAGGTAAGATGCAGTAAATTGTTTGACGCTCCATTACAAACATTAAATAAATTTTCTACATTTTTCAAATTACTCATCCAATACAAACATGACTACAACAACATCAGTGCCATCAGGTCAACTTTCGGCTCTTCATCCCAACTATTTCAGCGTCCAATGCAGCACAGCACGCCTTGATACGCTGAATAGAGGCACGTCGCTCAGCACTTCGGCCACATGCTGTATTGGTGCCGCAGACCAAGACTATAGAGATTATACGTCACTTTAGATCATGTCAAGTAACTACAAACCACTTGGTGCATCCAGCGACAACAGCAAGCGGTCAACCATTCAACCACTAACCGAAGCCAGCGTTGGTAATTTCTCTGACTGGACGAGAAGCAGCATGTTTAGCGTGGTGAAGCTAAGCAGGTGAAGGAAAGGGAGAAGGGAGTGAGTGGGAGGTGACCAGTACATGTACTCATGCCGGATTGAGAAGTGGTGACCGCCGCAGCAGAGACTCCTGCTAGACAGTAATTCCCGAAGGAGAGAGAGAGAGAGAGAGAGAGAGAGAGAGAGAGAGAGAGAGAGAGAGAGAATTCAGAAAATTCCCTTGTATCGATGGTGGTGAGGTCAGATTTACCACGGCACGCAAGCGTCAGGACGCCAGTCTTCTCTTGCTAGGAACTTGTGCGCAGGTCTCCTCCTCCTGTCTCCCCGTCCTCCTACACCTCCTTCTCCTCCGTCAGTGTTGTTACTACTGAGGGAGGAGGAGGAGGCGGCGGTGAGGTGAAGCGCGTAGTAAGCATCGTCCACACTCGGCCTCGGCGGTAGTAACGGGAGAACGTCCCAGCATGCAGGCAGGAGCCACGCGCCAGCTCCGCACCGCCCCTGTGGCCCCGAGCCCCTGGCTGTGAGGAAGGTACGGGCAGCCACATGAGCCTTTGTGTGGTTGGGGCAGGCGAGGCCCCTCACTGTGCTGGGATGCAGAGCAGCCTTGCGAGGCTCTGTCAAGGAGCCTCCACGCCCGCCTCGGCCTCCGCCAAGGTTTAAAGGTGAGGGCGGCGCGGCATGAGTCAATATCAAACAGGGCCGTTGGGGCGAAGGATCAAGGCGGCCCCGCCACGCCCTCCCCTCCCACGCATCTCCTTCCCTAAAACGTTTCCTCCCATATCTGTTGCTCCCGACATTCCCACCCAATCCCACCCACGCGTGCTTTGCTCCCCCATGTCACCTCGCAGCCCGTGGTGGTGCCTTGCCTCGTGTGTGTGTGTGTGTGTGTGTGTGTGTGTGTGTGTGTGTGTGATGACAAGCCACTCACTAATCATATCCCGAAAGATGTCTTGGTGTTGTAAGATACAGGTCGTCTTTCTGTCTGTTTGTCTGTCTCTCTGTCTGTCTGTCTGTCTATTTGTCTGTCTGTCTGTCTGTCTGTCTGTCTGTCTGTCTGTCTGTCTCTGTCTCTCTCTCTCTCTCTCTCTCTCTCTCTCTCTCTCTCTCTCTCTCTCTCTCTCTGACTGGCGTTATGACATATTGATTCGCGTAACGCCGAGGTGTTGTGGTGGTTGTGGTGCATAGCAATGTGCGGTGCGGCCTGCGAGTGATGTCTTTGTGGCGCTGTGGTGGCGTGGCGTGGGTAGTCATTACACTGCCCACAGACACTCCTGCACCTGCTGATGGCCCTTGCTTGTTCCTGATTGTGTTATTGGTGAACAGACTAGCAGGTAGTACAAGACAGGAGAAAATAAAACATACCACACAAAATTAGAGAGGTGAGCATGAAGTAATTCACACAGGTGACCAATAACTGGCAGGTGTGACTATAGATTAAGGTAGGTGTTCTGACTTTTGCATTAGTTATCTCAATACGAAAAAATGCACATGTAGAATTATCAAGTGATATTACCAGGTGATTTTTTTTTTTCAAGAGCATTTTAAAGAAAGGTTCATAAATTGGTTGGTTTCATAATTTATGACAAAGTATGATAAAAGTTCTCTCTAGAAATATACACCCTAGATTTTCTATTCATCTATTACGGTGATGAAAAATGCGAAGGGTTTATTCAAGATTGTAAACTGTATGCATTGTAAAGAAAAATCTGATTTCTCTCTCTCTCTCTCTCTCTCTCTCTCTCTCTCTCTCTCTCTCTCTCTCTCTCTCTCTCTCTCTCTCTCTCTCTCTCTCTCATGTCACCAACTGGAAAAATGACTGTAAGACTCGTGGTACAGACTGGAGGGAGTGACTGGAAGGAAGGTACATTGCAATGACTGGAGAAACTGACTGGCAGACTGGTGGTATACAGACTTAGTGAGGATGGAGTGAGACACCTGACTGTATGAAAAGGGGCATTGGAAGATGAGACTCGTGGCTCTAACTAGAAGGACTGACTGACTGACTGACTGACTGACCGACTGACTGACCGACCGATGCATTTACTCGCTCACTCATTGCCCGCCACTCATGTCTCTTACCAAACAATACAGATATTATGTAACACATTGAGAGCTTTAATGAACTCAGTCACGCGTCGAGCTGCCTGATTAACCAGCTGTGGGTGACGTGCTGGCTGGATAGGGCGGGTGTAAGTGGGTGTATCGGGTGTTTGTGGACGGAAGAGATAAGATATGAAGGTGCGTTGTGGCATGGTGTGTTGTGGTGAGATGGGTGGGTTAGGTGGAATTGTGTGTCAAAATAGGTAGAGCTCGAGAAAGTATATACACCTCTTGACATGAATGAAATGAAAGTAAAGTGATGAAGTTTAGCTTAATCCTGCCACTACTGAGCTCTCATCACTGACAACAATGCGTGGGATCTTCATAAACATTACAAGAAATTAATAAAAGGTAATATTTTTCTTATTATTTTTCTGTGAGTACAATCTTCACAGGTGGCTGTAGGTATAGAACAAGAAAATATGTGTTAGAGCGGTGTAGTAGTGAAGGAAAAATGCGCCAGAAAGCAGTGAGAGAAGTGTTCCAAAGAGAGGCGTAAAAGAAGGAATCGTAACAGACAGAAGTGTGGTTGAATTGTAGGTGTTGAAGTGGAGGTGAAGTGATGGAGTGTAGCTTCTGTATGACCAACAAAACTTTGACTAAGAAAAATGTAAAAGAAGAATGTGTGACAGACCGGAGTGTCAATACATAAAGCAGAAGGGTTTTGATACTGAGATGAATAAGAGAAGAAAGTATCATTGAATAAGGTGGAAGTGGAAGTGGTTGCTCAAGTAAAAGGAAGTATGATTGTATAAGGTAGAAATGTATAGTTAATGAAAAATACAACATGAGAAAATGGCCTTCTATAATACAAGAGTGTTAATACTGAATTGAATAATATAAAGTGTGGTTACGTAAGGCAAACTGTAGTTGATGAAGAATATAAGAAAGTTTTGTTATATAAGCAAGAAGTATTGGTCTTGATATTAATAATATAAGGTGAGATTATATAAAGCAAAATAGTGGATAATAAAGAGAGTAACATGATAGAATAGTGCAGAACAGAATAGTTTAGAATAGGATGGGACAGGAAAAGCTACCAAAGGATTTGTGAATAGGAAGCAACAAAGCTGGAAAATACAAACAGACCAGGAGACGACGCTCCCTCGGTGAAACAGAACTAAAGTATTGTATGGAATTTCCCTCATGTGGAAAAAGCGACAGGAGAAAGGATTAGAGGAGGGCGGCTGAGAGAGAGAGAGAGAGAGAGAGAGAGAGAGAGAGAGAGAGAGAGAGAGAGATCACACCTGGCAGCCAGCCCGTACCCTACCCCGTGCACAGCCCCAGCGAGGACCTGTTACCAGTACGTCTCCGCACCGTCAGGTAGCATATTACAGGCAACATAAGTTTTATTCCCTAATCTGTGTACTATTTCTTGCGTCCCTGCAGGATGGTGGTGACGGACGCCTGGCGTGACGTTGTCCTTTTCTTCTTGCCCTTTGGCCCCGCTGGTGTGTTCATGGAGGCAGTGATACGAAGGACGAGTGTGTGTGTGTGTGTATGTGTGTGTGTAATTCACCTCGGTCGCCTGCTGGTCACCCAGCCAGTCTTCCCCATTACGGAGCGAGCTCAGAGATCATAGACCGATCTTCGGGTAGGACTGAGACCACAACACACTCCACACACCGGGAAAGCGAGGCCACAACCCCTCGAGTTACATCCCGTACCTATTTACTGCTAGGTGAACAGGGGCTACACATTAAGGGGCTTGCCCATTTGCCTCGCCGCTTTCCGGGATTCGAATCTGGCCCTCTCGATTGTGAGTCGAGCGTGCTAACCACTACACTACGCGGTGTGTGTGTGTGTGTGTGTGTGTGTGTGTGTGTGTGTGTGTGTGTGTGTGTCCCTAGCGTGATGTAAGTGTAGGATTGTGAAGTAGTTAGGGCGGGGACGTTTTATGAGGCGCAGTGTCACCGCTTTATTACGAGAATCTTAATGTGTTATTGCGTCGCCTTCAAATCAATCAGCCAATCAATCCCTAAATGTGTGTATTTTTTTTCTTTTTACCAATTTTTCCCTTGGTCTACGTGAAGTTATGGAAGCACAGTAGTGTTCTTGTGTATATAAATGTGTCGAAGAAGCCTTTGCCTGTTGTGATGGTCAGTGGAGATGCAGCGAAGGCCCTGTAGCGTGAGCGCACATGGTAGCAGTGAGTTGCCTGCACGTTGTGGTGGTAGCGGCGGCGGCAGGGGCAGGCCAGAAGACGACCCGGTCAGCTGAAGGTCAGTGACGACGATCTACTCCGCACTCCCCACATCCTCCTCTCCTGCCAGACCCCGAGACTGACCCAGCGTCCTGCAGAGAACACGCCACCACCTCGCCTGCGGCCTGTGGTCTGTGGTCTGCGAGCGACACATCCTCGGCCTACTCTGTCTCCACGTGGATGGTGAAAGCCTGAGGAGCAATGCCAAGTACTGGGATCTGTGAAGCAGTGCACTGGCGCCACACACACACACACACACACACACACACACTTCAGTCCTGAAAGGTCTTCTTATCTGTTCAGTGTGTTCGGAGTCACCGTGTATGTGTCCTCGGGCCGTGAGGCAGCACGCATGCATGCCACGTTGGCGGCAATTACAAAAACAGTAGCTCTGTCGTTAACCTTGGGCAGCACATTCTCTACAAGGGCGCCACAACGAACTAGGTATAACATTGTCTGCCCTCTGTCTGTTCATGCCACGCCACGGTGCCGCGGTGCACGCGAGGGGAGAGACGAAGAATGTATTACTGTGTGCATGTACCTTGTTATTTCTTCATTAGGAGTACAAGTTTGTGATTCGTTTGTGTGTGTGTGTGTGTGTGTGTGTGTGTGTGTGTGTGTGTGTGTGTGTGTGTGTGTACCTAGTTGTATTTACCTAGTTGTGTATTACAGGATTCGAGTGGGACTCATAGTGACCTGTCTCCATATCTATATTTATCCAACTATTCCTTAAGTGCACACTTTCTACTTCTACATTTCTTTACTGAATCCGTTCCAAATATCCACCGTCTTGTATGGAAAACTAAACTTTTTAATGTTTCTTGAACACTGACTTTTCTTGATCTTCTTGGAGTGTCCTCTTGTTCGCCTACCTCCATCCTCCGTCACTGATACCAGGTTTTGTCTATCTATTTTATCCATATGGTTTACTAACTTATACATCGTTATTAGATTTCCTCTTTCCTATCTGTTCTTCAAAGATGGTAATTCCATTCATTCCTTCAGTCTTTCTTCATAGAGAAAATTCTTTATTTTTAGCACCATCTTTGCAGCGTTCCTTTTGATTCTTTCTATTCTCTTGCTGTCTTTCTGCTTGTATGGTGACCACACCATTACTACATATTCTAGTCTAGGTCTTATCATAGTGGTTATGATCTTTTTCATCATATTCTTGTCCACCTTGATGTCAGTCAGTGTCTTGTATGTTGAAGCAAATAGTCCATTTATGTGCCTTTCTGGAGTCAGGGTGTCTTGTATAATCACTCCCAGGTCTTTTTCATCACTACTTTTCATTATAATTTCTTCTCCCATTTTGTATTCCCACATAGGTCTTCTATTACTTTTACCCATTTCTATTACATGGCATTTCCAGGTATTAAATTCTAATTTTCACTCTTGGTTCCACTTCCAGATCTTGTTAATATCTTTCTGCAATTCCCTACAGTCTTCGATGTTCCTTACTACTCTCAAAAGTTTCGCATCATCCACAAACAAATTTATTTAGCTGTTCAGACCCTCTTGCATATCGTTAATATATACTTGGAACATAATTGGTGCCAGCACTGAACCATGTGGTACGCCACTAGTGACTCTGCTCCAACTAGATGGGTGTCTCTTATTATTGCCCTCATTTCCCTATCTGTTAGAGAGTCTGTCATCCATTCTAAGATATTTTCCTTTATTCCACCGATGTGGAATAGGAGTCTTCTATGTAGTACTCTATCGAAGGCTTTTTTAATGTTCAAATACACTGTGTCAACCCATCTATCTCTCCCTTCTACTTCATTTACTACATATCTCTTTACTCCTTCATTATACTTGTCTAGGAATATATCATACTTTTGAATTGTCTTGCCTTGCATAATGTCCTTCCACTCAATACTACCAAAGTAGCTTCTTAACCCTTTAAAGTTTGACTTAGCGTGGTTCCGTCTTTTTGCTTGTGTCCCTCATTGCATTTAAAAAATTCCTGATTCTCTAAGTCAATTTCTAGGACCACATGATCACTTTTTCCCATTGGGCTGTGATATTTAAAGTTTGGACAAGGCTCCGGTTTTTATTTTTTATTTGTTTATTTATTTTTGAAAACCAAACCCAGTACTGATGGTTCTTTTTCCCCTCTGTACCTTGTATAGTCCTTCACCCATTGGTCCAATGTGTTTACCATTGCCAGTTGTTACACTTCTATCCCCAGCGTCCAGCATGACTGTTTGTATCCATTTCCTCCCATGTTTGCAGTTTAGATCTCCCACAAGTAGCCCTTTTCTGTCTTTCCTTAACATATTTTCCAGGCGATTTAATACTTCCTTTTGCATTTCCTTATGTACATCAAGCCTCCATGTATTAGTCTTCGGTGGCACAATACAACTATGATACTCCTTTTTTTCCTCCCACTGGCCCTAATTGTTATGCTTAAAACCTCTGCCAGTCCATCTCCGTACTGTACCTCCTCCACGTATATATCCTCTCGAGCCATTATCATTACTCCTCCTCCTGCTTTTCCCCTTCTGTCTCTCCTCCAAACATTATATCCCTGCTCTCTGAAATTCACTTGGATGTCTTCCTTTAATTCTGTTTCTGTTATACATGCCACGTCTGATTCTTTTTCCAATATATAATTTCTCAATTCCAAGCTTCCTGATACAAATCCATTTATATTTGTATACATGACTCTTAATATTTTCCTTCCCCATTTCCTCAGCCTCATGTCTAGCACTCTCCAGTAGAATTTCTTCTCGTTCTCTGTCCTTCTCTCATTGCTTTTTTCCTTAGCTTCACTTCTCATTTCTCTCTTCTTTTCCCTTTCTACTTTCTACCTTGCCAGCCAGTTTTCCAGTCCTCGCTAATATTTTTCCTATCCCCACTTGCGCTCTCATTCTAACTTTCAGTGGTCTTTTGGTTCCCTCACTATATTTACCAAGTCTGTATATTTCCTCTATTTCTTTCTCAAGACTATGTTCTTCATCTTGAACCACTGATATAATTAAATTAACCCTCTCTTTCTCACCCTTCTCCCTCACAGATTTCACAG